>NC_134589.1:66337839-66637839 GCF_037038515.1 Microtus pennsylvanicus
AGAGGCCTGACTGGCAGGTGGTGAGGCATAGAATTAAAGTTGCCATCTAAGGATGCCACTGCCTGCGGCTCACTTAAAGAAGCAAAGGAGTTTGTGAGGACAACAGACACTCGTGCTGGCTGAGGTGGGCAGGTGCGGGGGCCTGCAGCCCAGGTCTGGCCTTGGAACCTCCGTTCTCAAGGACCGAAAGCATCCGCTCTTTGCTGAGCTAAGACGCAGGACCCTGGCCACTGGGAGAAAAGGGAGCCAGATTTCCATTTCATGTGCAGAAGTAATTGGAGAGAGAGAGAGAGAGAGAGAGAGAGAGAGAGAGAGAGAGAGAGAGAGATGAGTTCATCATCATTAGAGGGCTTCAAGCAAAGACCAGATGTCCTTTGGGTAAGAATAGTAGAGGTAATACAAGCCCCGGATGGCAAACATTTACAAGTCCGCTGTGCAAGCCTAATTATTCTTATCATTGCAATTTAGGAGGCAGGGGAATCTCTGTGAGTTCAATGCCAGCCTAGGCTACAAGAGCTAGTTCCAGGACAGGCTCCAAAGCTACAGAGAAACCCTGTCTTGAAAAAAAAAAGAAAGAAAGAAAGAAAAAAAGAATAAGTTTCAAAAATTTAGAAAGGTAGGAAGAAATTTGGAAATTGCTTCTAAGCTCACCATTAAGAAATAGCCTCTATAAAATACATTGGGTGAAATTCTCAAAGAATTAGTACAATTTAAAAAAAACTAAAAAGAAATAGCCTGATTTTCCCACATATGTCATATAGATGAGGGTGACTTTTAAGATTTTTGTTGTGTGTGTGAAAGAGGGGGATGCATGCACACACATGCCGGCACCCTGAACACATACATCTCTCAGATCTCTGGGAGCTGCAGTTACAGAATGTTGTGAGCTGGGAACTGAACTCCTGTCCTCTGTTAGGCCAGCAAGAGCTCTCAACCACCTAGCCATCTCTCCAGCCCTGAATCTGGGACTACGTTGCATTGCATATGGTTAGTGCTCTCCTGGGGCCTTTTTCCCGTGTGACTTAGTCTGCAGAACCTCTTTTGAATGGTCCTGGCCACGGTCCCTCTTGTTTAGCCGGTTTGTGTGCGTGCATTGATTCTTTACAGCCCTCTGCCTTTGCTAGCAAGGAACTTCCTGTGTTCTCTCCTTAACCTGGGGCACAGTGACTTTGTCCCTAGATCAGCAAAAGTCTCATAAACAATGATGTCTTGGCTGGGACTTGAAGGTGGGTAAGGATGAGACTATATCACTGGCTAACCATGATATGCAGGTGAGGGTCCCAGGCAGAAGAAATACAGGGCGCATTTGACCTTTTCTCTGGGGTTGCCAAAGGCATGCTGGTCAGGGAGCGTGAGACCAAGCTGCCGGCCTGATCAGGCAGCAGCTGTCTCGGCACCTTCTGCCCTAGCCACTACTGACACATCACACCGGCACGCACATGGCCTCTGTTCTGTTCATCACAACAGCACTGGCCCTCACATGGCCTCTGAGCCAATGATTTTAGCCAGAAAATATGTCCCATAAATCAATCATGCTGGATGAATCCAATGCAAACTTCCATGCACAGAGCCCTCTCAAAGACTCATGAGGTTTAGCTACATGTTAGACTGTGTTAGATAGCTAGACCTTTCAACCTAAAACGCACCAGAAAAATTCCCAAGCATTAGGTCCTGGAAATGCAACCTATTCTGGGAGGACACTGACCTAGCATAGTCAGATTCCTGGATTCCATCCCCACCACTCCATAAAGCTGGGTGGTGGTACATGCCTATAATCCCAGCACTAGGGAGGTGGAGGCGTGAGGATCAAGAGTTCAAGTTGCCAGGCCGTGATGACACCCCTTTAATCTCATCTCTTGGGAGCAGAGGCAGGTGGATCTCTGAGTTTCAGGCCAGCCTCGACTATAGAATGAGTTCCAGGACAGCCAGGGCTACACATAAAAATTAAACCAGCAAAACAAAAAGAATTCAAAGTTATCTTAAGCTATATAGTGAATTTGAGGGTAGCCTGAGCTACACTGTATAAACAACCTGACTCAAAAAAAGAAATTCCTAGGAATCATTGCCTTTGAGACACAACCTTTGGTGACATGCCTTCTGAGCTCATGCATGTTCTTTTTGTTTGTTTGTTTATTTAACTTTATTTTGTGTGCATTGGTGTGAAGGTGTCAGATCCCCTGCAACTGGATCTTCAGACAGTTGTGAGCTGCCATGTGGGTGCTGGGAATTGAACCCAGGTCCTCTGGAAGAGCAGTCAGTGCTCTTAACCACTGAGCCATTTCTCCAGCCCCCTCATGCATGTTCTTAATTATGCTTTCTAAATTCGTGGTTGTACTTACAGGAGACTAGAATCTTTCCCTAAGAGACTGGCATGCTCCAGCCTCCTGGAAACACACCCATGTTTGTTTCCATTGGTGTCACGCTCGAGCCTGCACTTCTGTCTGCTTGGGGTTTCTATAGCAATAGCTTAAAATGGTGAAAGTTCAAGTTCATTGCCCAGGAGAGCTGTTTGAGTCCAGCATGTGCATCATTGGGTGACAGGGACTACGCCTGATATGGGTGTTCATAGATCATACGATGAGAAGTCTGTAATCTGCCTGGAAACAAGCAATGGTCATAGCACTGGGGAGGTAGGGGCAAGAGGATCAAGAGCTCAATGACATCCTTACTGTATAGCAAGTTGGTGGCCAGTCTGGGCTACGTGAGACCCTGTCTCAAATAAATAAATAAATAATGCCTAACCAAAGCCTGCCTTGGGAAGAGTGGGCCTGTGCTGCAAGGCTGAGTGACCACCGTTCAGGCTGACACTTCACGAGGACTTAGCTTTTCATCCCCAAGGCCTGCATTATCCTCTCTGTGTGTCCCACCCTCAGCACTGTGAGTGGTCTTTCCAGGATGGGTGGAGCACCTCCTGGGAACGGGGAGATGGTCCGCTCTTCAACTCTTCCCTTCTGGGTCCTTGGGCTTCTCTCTGTTCACTGACTGCCTGGGCCACTGTTAAACTCCAAGAGAGCTTGCTTCTGTTTGGCACAGAGCCTCACTATGTAGTCCAGGTTGGTCTAGAACGTGAGTTTCTCCTGCCTTGAATGACAGGTGCTCTGCCACACCTGGCTCTTCTAGATGAGCGAATGGCTTTAAGTGATACCGGCCAGGAAGCTGGCTTCTGCACTTTCTGATTGCAAATGTCCTGCTCGGGGCAGCCTATAGTCTCTGTTCTCGATAAAGGGGCCTCTCCCTGCTTGCAGTGAAACTATGTGACCGGGGCATATTGATGAGAGGTAGCAGTTGGGCTGGCATCCTGCCCTCCTGGGCCAGGGGTTCTCAACCTGTGGATCGAGACCCCTTTGAAAATCAGACGATCCTTTCTCAGGGGTCACCTAAGACCATCAGAAAACACAGATATTGGGCCAGGCAGTGGTGATGCATGCTTTTGATCCTAGCACTTGGGAGGCAGAGACAGGCAGGGCTCTGAGTTCAAGGCCAGCCAGATCCACAGAGTTCTTTCCAGGACAGCCAGGGCTCCACAGAGAAAATCCTATCTCAAAAAAAAAAAAAAAAACAAAAAAAAAAAAACAAAAAAAAACCAGAGAGAGAGCATAGATATTTACATTATGTTTACACTATGATTTATAACAGTAACAAAATTATAGTTATTAAGTAGCAACAAAAATAATTTTATGGTTGGGGAGGGTCACCACACACAACAAGGAACTGTATTAAAAGGTCACAGCATTCAGGTTGAGAACCACCATCCTAGGCATTTGACTGTCTGTTGTATGGTTCTGGCCTGGGCTGCTGGGAAGCATGATGATGTGAAAGACTCCAGGCTTGCCCTCATCCCCATAAGCAAGGACCCTCTTTTCCTCTACTCCAGAGATATCTCTTCCATGATGCTCAAGCAGCCGAGTGTGTCAAACCTCCAGTCCCCTCCCTGTTCAAAGCAAAACAGGCTGGGATTGATGATGGATGAGATGGCAAGATGACATCACCTTATCCTCAATTCCCATCTACAGCATAGCAAAGCCAGAAGGGCTCTTTGGTTTCCTATGGTCCAGTGCCTGTTTCCTAATGTCAGAGCAGTGGAACCACTCATCCCAGGCTCCTGCTGCCGTGCCTTCTCTGCCATGATGGACTATGCCCCTCGAACTCTTAAGCCAGAATAGATCTTTCCTCCTTTGTGTTGCTTCTTGTCAGGCATTTAGTTACAACAATGAGAAAGGTCACTAAGAAAGGGTTGCACCAGGGCCTCGTACAAGCCCTGCCAATGAGCTCTGCCCCATCCTTGCTCAAGCTTTTGTAAACCAGTGTGCTCATAAAATATAATTGGATCATTAAAAATAGGAATAAAGGGGCTGGAATGATGTCTTGGCGATTGATAGCAAGTACTGCTCTTTTAGGGGACCTGAGTTCTGTTCCCAGCTCCAAGGTTAAGTGGCCCTCAACTGCCTGTAATCCAGGAGATCCTCCACCCTGTTCCGGCTCCACGGGCACCTGTGCTCACACCCACATCCTAACACAAACACATGCATATACACGTGATTAAAAATAAAAATACATCTTTTTAAAAAGTAGAAATAATGTCAGATATGGTGCATACACCTTTACCCCCAGTACTTAGGAGGCAGAGGTAGGTGGATCTCTGAGTTTGAGGCCAGCCTGGTGAACCAAAGTGAGTTCCACACCAGCCAGGACCTACCTTAAAAGAAAATTGGTCATGGCAGTTCACATCTGTAATCCCAGCACTTGGGAGGTAGAGGCAGGAGGATCATGAATTCAAGTTCATCTTCAGCTGCACAGCAAGTTCAAGGCTAGCCTGGGCTACATGAGACTCTGTCTTAACAAAAACAAAAAATCAAAAATAGAAATAAGGGGCTGGAGTGATGGCTCATTGAAAAGCACTGGCTGCTCTTCCAGAGAACCTAGGTGTGAATCTAGGCACTTGTGTGTGACTCACAACCATCTGTGACTCCATTTCCAGAGGATTCACAGTGCTGTGCTGTCCTCTCTAGGTCACAGACTCATATAGTGCACAGACAGATATGCAGACAAAACACTAATATACATATAGTTAAAATTTTTTTACATTATTTGTTTTAGGGGTATGGAGGCTTTGCCGGCATGTACATATATGTACCACGTGTACCTGGTGCCCAAAGAGGTCAGAAGAGGAGCTGGAGTTACCAATGATTATAAGCCACTTTGTGCTTAGAACCAAATCCTGGTCCTCTGGAAGAGCAGCAAGTGCTTTAAAGCACTGAGCCATCTCTTTAGCCCCTAGAAAAAAAAATTTTTGTTTTATTTTTTTGTTTGTTTTTTGAGACAGGGTTTCTCTGTAGCTTTGGAACCTGTCCTGGAACTAGCTCTTGTAGACCAGGCTGGCCTCGAACTCACAGAGATCCGCCTTCCTCTGCCTTCCAAGTGCTGGGATTAAAGGTGTGCGCCACCACTGCCCGGCTAGAAAATAAATTTTTTTTTTGTATATTCTGCAGGCATCAGGGGGCAGGAACACATGTTTTTCCTGATTTGTCTTTATTTACACTTGATTTTGAGTCTGCTTACACAATGACAAGTAGTTGGATTTTCTCACTATGTCTAAAAAATTATTCATTTGTCCTTTTAATGTGTCAGTTTCATTCCAGGTGTATTTGGGAGCATGTTGCTATATTCATATAAAATTTAAAGAAACCCTGAGACATCATGACATTTCTCTTTATCTCAGACTCAGTGTTTTATTGAGATGAGGTCTTGCTGTTTAACTCAGACTAGCCTGCTGCTTCTATATGAGCTCAGGCTGGGCTGATCTCAAACTCACATCACTCTGCCTCAGCCTTCCTGACTATATAATTACAGGCATATACCACCTGACCCAGCTTCCTAGTAAAGTCTGAGTTATATGCTCTAGCCAAATGAGATTTGTTTCAGTGAAGTAGTTTCATAGAAAATAATTTTTAAAGAAAGAAATAGCCTAAACACCTCACAGTAAGATTAAAAAACTAGAACTGGAGAGGTGGCTCAGAGGTTAAGAGCACTGGCTGCTCTTCCAGTCATCCTGAGTTCAATTCCCAACAACCACATGGTGGCTCACAGCCATCTGTAATGAGATCTGGCGCCCTCTTCTGGCATGCAGACATACATGCAGGCAGAACACTATTCACAATAAATAAATAAATCTTTTTAAAAAAGATTTAAAAACTAAGTTTATTCCCAGAATATTTCACTTAGCTCATTATAATTTATATATTTGCAGACCAATTAATGTGACATGATAAATATTCATAATGTCTGAGAAATTAAGGTACTAGAAACCATACATAACACCACAGCTCCAAATATGGATATGCAGGCATATAATATACTCTGCTGTAGTCCAGGCTTATGTATCCCAGGATTTTACTTTTACATTTTTCTGTGTTCTCCCTAATCTCTAAAGCAAATGCTGACTCCTGTGTAACTGGAAAAAAAATTGCATTATGTATTAATGTTGAAGAAAGTGCCAGGGGCCTCAAGGGTGATGTAGTTCAGTGGCAAAGTGCCTGCTTACCACACACAAGGCCCTGGGTTCGATTCCTGCTGTATCAAGAATGCAGAGGATGGGGAGCAGAGACTAGGAACTGCCTGGAGGGAGTCCCAGGTGTCACTGTGCAAGTGCTAGCCTGGAGAGGCTTTTGTCAGGCCCTGGGAAGGCTATGACCTTCTTGCCGCTGGCAGATGCTCCTGGAGACAAGGTCTCCTCTCTGTAGTGATTGTTATGTGGAAGAACACAGTGTTTCCTGAGTTTGTGACTTTGTTTCAGATGATATACTGTGAGACCAGAGACAGCCTGGGAGCTCTGCCACACTCTGCAGGGCGGGTTCCTGCTGTTTCTCAGACACGCCGCCAGAGCCTCCAGCATCTGAACTCTGTGTTGTGCTAGATCTGCAGGTGTTTCTACCATTCTGAGGGAGCTGAGGTCTGGAAGCTCATGCCGCAACACAATCTGAGTTTAAGATGTTTCCAGAACCCCAGCCTTCTTGACAATTACTTTAACTAGTATTTGTCTGTGTGGTTCTGCACTGACTGCTTGTGGTCTGGTGTCATTTTTAAGAGTTATTTGTATTTATATGTCAGTGTATTTTTATGCTAGTGAATGCCACGTGAATGCAGGTTCCCATGGAGACCAGGAGAGGGTGTCAGTTCTTCTGGTGCCGGAGTTACAGGCAATCATGAGCTGCCTGATGTGGGTATTGGGAACTGCACTCTGGTCCTCTGGAAGAGCAACAAATGTTCTCTCCAGCCCTGGGTTGTTCCTACTTTTTGTTTTGAACTCTCCATGTAACTCTGGTTGGCCTCGAACCTGCAATCCTCCTGCTTTAGCCTCCTGAGTGCTGGGATTATAGGTGTGCATCTCCACCCTGTCAAGGTGAAATCTAATTTGAAATACTCCCCATGAGACCTTAATTTCCTTGTTTGTCATAACCAGAGCTTCATAATGCTATTTTTTATTTCCTCTGTGTATGTGTGCATGCGTGGTGTGTGTGTGTGTGTGTGTGTGTGTGTGTGTGTGTGTGTGTGTATACTCACATGCAATGACACACAAGTAGAGGACAGAGGGCAGCTAATAATACTGGCAATCAGTTCTCTCCCTTCCACCGTGTGGCTCCTGAGGATTGAATTCAGGTTGTTAGATTTAGTGGCAAACTCCTTTACCCACTGACCTATCTCACCTGCCCTACTTTGGCTATTTTTATAAACATCTCATAATCCTTTTGCCAAGAAGAAAACCTTTGGAGCCAGGGAGACAGATAGCTCAGCAGTTGAAAGTACCCACAATTCTTCCAGAGGAGCCAGGTTCGATTTCTAGAACCAACAGGGCAGCTCGCAACTGTCTATAATGCCAGTCCCAATGGATCTGATGCCCTCTTCTGGCCTCATCAAACACCAGGCACACACGTGGTGCACAAATACACATCCAGACAAAACGCTCATACATATTAAATAGATAAATAAGCAAATAAATAAACTTTTTAATTAAAAAATAAAATTTAATTTTTAAAAAAGAAGGGAACCTCTGGGACTGGCGAGATGGTTTAGGAGGTAAAGGTATTTGCCTCCAAGGCTGATGACCTCAGTTTGACCCCAAGGACTCACGGTAGAGAGAACTGACTCCCCACGCTTGTCCTCTCTTCTCTATACGTGCACTGTGGCATGCACACACACGTGCGCACGCACACATATTTATAAAAATAGAAGAATAAAAATGGAAGCCATGATCTCGGGGCATTTGCTTCAGGGTGCATTGGCTGCCACCCATAGAGCAAGCAGCCACTCTCACCCAGAGTAGGCATGACAAAAGCCAGTCCTTGGTGCTGATGGAGTCAATGCCTTTGTATGCCATTGGCATGGTTGGATTGGGTTGTTGAACTAATCCTAGAGAGTGGACGGAGACAGAAAGACCAAAATCAGTTCCAGACACATCACCTCTGGCCTGCCGACTTCCTGCATTTAGTAGTTGGCTCAAGACGCTTAAGGTCGCTCAGTCTAAGCAGAGGCCTGGCATTGATGAAGCCACATCTTCCTCCTCACTGTGCCATCCACAATGGTGACTGCACAGTTGAAGGGAACATATAGCGAATGAGAAAGCTTTGGTGTTAAGCTCCTTTGCCATGTGAACGTGGCCACATCATTTCGTCTCTCCTGACTGAGACAAAAGATCAGATGTTAAATACAACTACAGATGAGTATTGTGGTATTCTCCCATAATCCAAGGATTTGGGAGGTGGAAACAGGAGGATCATGAGTTTGAGGCCAGCCTGACAAATAAAACAAACAAACAAAGCAAACGAAAAACCCAAGCACAGTGCTTCAAAGATGATTTACCAGCTAAGGGAACTTGCTGCTTTACCAGAGGACCCAAGCATCCATGACTGACAACTGTCAGTCACCCAGGTCCAGGAGACAAAATACCCTCTTGTAGCCCCAGAAGCACCCATATGGATGTGGTACACACACACACACACACACACACACACACACACACATCTCGATCCACATATGCATAACTAAAAATAAAGCAAACAGGCTGGCTCAAGAGATAAGGGCCCTTGCTGTCAAGGCCGATGTCCTGAATTCTGTCCCTAAGACCCACATAGTGAAGGCAGAGAACTGGCTCCCACAGGTTGACCTCTGGCCTCCTCACATGTGTGAGACACACACATACTCACGCTTGCTAAATAAAGCATAAAGCAATTTTACGAAGCATTTTTGGGGTGTAGCTCTCTGGTTAAATGCTTGGCAAGCTGGGAGATATTTAGAAGGTTGAAAGTCCAGGATAGATAACAAGCGTGAGATTAGAGGCGTCTATGGCATTTCTGTGGCACCTCCCTGACACAGAGGCTTGAAAAATTATTTAGAAAAATATATGCAGGAGGTTTTATGTAATGATCAGATTGTGTTAGTCAGAGGTCAAAGGGCATGGGGACATGAGGAAAGTGAGATAGAAAATTCAGCTTAAAACCAACTCGAGCAGCCATGGCCCAGGGTTTCCTGTTCCTCCTCCTTAGCTCAGTCATGAGCCCTTCCCATCTATCTGCCTCAGTTTCCTCTCTTGCTCTTGAAGCAGTGGGTAAAACCTTAGGCAGATGTACAAGTATTTTCTCACTATCATCAAACTGGCCGTCTTTAACCGTACATAGGAAACGAACTCAGTCTTCAAAATTCTGAAATTTGAATCTTTGCAAATGAACCTGCATAGTTGGAAACCAATTGCTTCGTTACATTGTGTAGCCTTCTGCTTGTTGTTTCTTTAAGAGAATCTCAGGTACCTAGGCTAGCCTCAAGTTCACTAAGCAACCAAATTTGACCTTGAACTCCTGAACCTCCTGCTCTACTGACCTCTACACACCCAGTGCACAGCGAGATTTTTTAAAATTTATTTTTATGTGAATTCATGCGTGCGTGCGTGCGTGTATGTGTGTGTGTGTGTGTGTGTGTGTGTGTGTGTGTGTGTGCATGCATGCGTGCAACTGTCTGTGGAGGCCAGAAGGAGGGTGTCAGATCCACTGGAGCTGGAGACACGGTTGATTATAAGCCACCAGGTGTGGGCGCTGGAAACAGAAGTCAGGACCTCTGGAAGAGCAGGGAAGACACTTGGCCACTGAGCCATCTCTCCAGCCCCACAAAGATTCATTTAAAAGAATGAATTGGGCTCTATTAGTTTACAGACAGACTTGAGGGTGCTGCCTCAGCGCCAGTGTCTTCTGGGAGCCCCCTGAATACACTGGAACATTGGTTGCTTAGATGACCTTTCCAAAGCCCGCCTTTTCTGGAAGGGTGAGTCAGATGTGCACATCTGTGGGGCCATTGTGGGTTTTGATAATACAACTGTCCTGTTGTTGCTGACCCCACCCCTGACCTGCAGCATCCTTAACTGTGAGACTTATTTGAATGAGGAATGCCTGGGGGTGGGGGGAGCTGTCCCCAGGGCACACAGGCTCCTGATAGAATGCTGTTGTCTGATCCTGGCCCCCAAATTCAGTGGGTCTGCCACACATCTCAGGTGTGGGACAGTGAGACTGGCTGCGAGCAGTCAGCCGGAAGAAAGTGGTCCTGACTCCTGCTGCTGCTGTTCTCTGGTCTCTGTGAGCCTGTCTGGGGCAAGGGGAGGGGGGGACCCCAGAGGGCAGATCAGGAACCTGGCAACATAAGGCAGAGCTGAGCTGTAGCCTTTAGAACTTGAAGTAGCGTCGGGGGGGGGGGGGGATGCTCCATGTCCCCAACAGAGGCCTGTCCTGCCCCATGGAACATCAGCAATAAAAGACTCCCAAGACCCTTTCTACCCAGGCAATCCTCTGGTAACTTATCTGAGCCTAGGGACAACAGGCCCTCTGGGGCCTGCTATGTCTCAGAGGGCTCTGTCCTGTCCCCATCATCTCTCCCGACAGTCATAGAGAAGGTGGGGCACTGAGCATGCAGGTTGTATGCTGTGAGCAGCTGAGAGACTGCTTTCGCCCATCCCCATCCCGTCTCATTCCTGACCCCACTCTTCACTCTAGGTGGAGGAGACACAGACAGAACTCCTGGAGACACTGGACAAAGAGGGAAGGATCCTGGAAGGCCGGCATGAAGAGGCTGGGCAGGGTGAGGACCAAGAGGGCCCAGGGGGCTCCTCAGGGGCCCTTGGCCTCAGAGGGGTGACGGGACTTTCCTCCTGGGGTGGGCCTTTAACATTCTGTCACCAGGCTCTCTTTTGTTCTCTGCTTTCTTTTATTCGAGCATCTCCCCCACCACGCCTGTTTCTCTTTGGTTTTCAAAGCATCTACAGGAAGTCTACCCACCTTAGGTGGGCGTAGCTGCACACGCCTATAATCCCAGCAGTTGGGAGGTGAGTCCACGCAAGGATCAGGAATTCAAGGCAAGCCTCTGCTACACACAAAGTAGAGGTCAGCTTGGGCTATACCAAACTATATCTCAAAAGGGGGTCAGAGTCTAGAAAACCCAGACAAACGAAATCACTCTTTTTATAACCACTTTCCGTCCCTACAGCGATGACTCCTAAAACTTACGGCTAGGATGGGGCTAAGGAGAAGGCTCTGTGGACAAGAATGCCTGTGGCACAGTGTGAGGACCTGAGTTGAGATCCCCAGAACTCATGTAAAGGTGGACCACTGTGTGCGTCTGTAATCCCTGCTCTCATATGAGATAGGAAGTGGAGACTCCCAGGATCTCACAGTCCAACTAACCTAACATCTGTAGGGCAAACAAGATCAACATCTGGGGTTACCCTCTGACCTCTGCTGTGTCTGTGCTCAACACACACCATATACGCACACAGACATAGAAGAAATTTTGGCTAGGATAGTCAGACATGGCTCATGGCTTGTAATCCCATCGCACACAAAGCTAAAGGTAAGAGGACCAACTGTACGTTTGAGGACATTCCGGGCAACAACGTGAGTTAAAAAGCCAACTGAGATCCACAGCAAAAACCTGTCTCAAAAGAATTAAGCCAAGACTGGAGGGACAGCTCAGCCACTGAGAATATGTGCTGCTCTTCTGGAGGACCTGAGTCTGACTCCCAGCATCCACATCCAGAAGTTTACAGCCACCTGAACTCCAGTCCCGAGGAAACAAATTCTCTCTGCCAGCTTCCACGAGTATATGGTCATGTCATATACCCAACACAATCAGACAGACAGACAGACACACACACACACACACAATTAAATATTTTTAAATAAATCAGTTTTGCCACATTCTTAGCTTTTAAATAATTTAGAATTGAAATGACTAAGTGCACGCGTACTTATTTTTTCAGATTAGCAAATCACACCTACAACATCGGTATGTGTGACACTGGTGACGTTTAGTGCATCTACCATGCATGCAATCATGACTACCACTCAGTTCCAGGACATTCTTCTCCTCACCCCAAAAAGAAACACCCAGCAGTCGTCACTCCGCATCTTCCCACCAGCCTCTGGCAACTGCTAACCTGCTTCCTAATTTCACAGTATCAGATGGCCTGGCTTACTTCACCCAGTAAGATGCTTCCATGTTACAACATACATCCGGGCTCCACTTCTTTTTTATGGCTGAGTAACAAGCCAGTGAATAGACATACCATGCTTTGTTGACTTATTCATCATGGATATCTAAGCTGTCCTGTCTCCAGCGACCATGAATGGTACCACTGGCCCAACGTACTTCACCTCACCTTACCTGTAAGAGGAAGACGATGGTATTTCTATTCTTACCCTTTTGAGAAACTCCCAGACTCTTTTTCCATAGCAGTTGTCCCACTTCATGCTCTTCCCAGCGAGGTCTGAGGGTCCCGGTGGCTCCACAGCCTTGTCACTATGTGGGCTTTGTCCACTGCTGTCATCATTGTGGTGACCATGAGGTGGCATCTCATTGAGGGTATTTGGGGTTTTGTTTGTTTTATTGTTATTGTTTGAGACATAAGCTCACTGTGTTGCATAGGCCAGCCTGGAACTTAGGAGTAGCCCAACCTGGCTTCCAGCTTGCAATGATTCTCCTGCCTCAGCCTCCTGAGTGTTGGAATTAAAGATATGTGCCACCACACCCAGCCGGTTTACTTTTGAGTCTGGGTGTCAGTAAACCAACCAGCCTGGCCTCAGCCTCCTTAGTGGATGAATAACACCACAGAGGAATGACACAGTTCCCAGTTTATTGGGCTTTTGTTTGTTTGTTTGTTTTGGTTGGTTGGTTTTTTTCAGACAGTGTTTCTCTGTAGCTCTGGAGCCTGTCCTGGAACTCACTCTTGTTGACCAGGCTGGCCTCGAACTCACAGAAATCTGCCTCCCGAATGCTGGGATTAAAGGCATATGCCACTACTGCCCAGCCATTGGACTTTTGATCTATGTTTCCCTGACTGGTTGATATTGTTTTGTGTACTGTTGGAATTTGTGATATCTACTTTGGAAAAGTTGTGTAAGTTTTAACAACATTGAAATTGACTTTGAAAATGAACCTACAGGCTCCTGACCCTTATCCAGAATTACTTTTTAATTGTTTTGTTTTGTTTGGTTGGTTGGTTTTTGTTGTTGTTGTTGTTCTGTTTTGTTCTTTTTGAGATGGGGTCTCACTATGTAGCTCTGCCTGTCCTAAAACTCAGTATGTAGACCAGGCTGGCCTTGAATTCACAGAAATCTGCCTGTAACTACCTGCCAAGTGCTAAGGTTAAAGGAGTGTGCCATCACACCTGGCTTCGGAATTACTACTTTCATAAGCTCTTATGAACATATGGAATTCATAGGAAAATTCTATATCCTATTCTTTTTTTTTTTTTTTTTTTTTTTTTGGTTTTTCGAGACAGGGTTTCTTTGTGATTTTGGAGCCTGTCCTGGAACTAGCTCTTGTAGACCAGGCTGGTCTCGAACTCACAGAGATCCGCCTGCCTCTGCCTCCCGAGTGCTGGGATTAAAGGCGTGCGCCACCACCGCCCGGCTCTATATCCTATTCTTTAGAGAGAGAGAGAGATTTGGAATGAAACTCAGAGTTTTGCTTTCATTTTTGCTTTTTATTAAATACTTGTTTTCTGGTTGTTTTTCTTTTTTTAAAAAAAAAACAGTTGTCTGTGTATATATATAGTCTTCTGTGTGTAATACCCTCAGATCCTGGAAGAGGCATCAGATTCCCTGCAGCTGGAGTTACAGGTGATTATGAGCTGTGTTAAGTGGGTGCTGGGCACTGAACTCTGGTCCTCTGTGAGAGCAGCATGCACTCCTGACCCTGAGCCCCTCTCCAGCCCTTGTTCTTCTCATTTAATACTGTATCAAGCATGTTACCAAGTCCAGCTACAAAAAGGAAGGCTGGTTCAGGCTGAATTTCTTGGCTCATACTATAATCCAACATTCAGAAAGCTGAAGCAGGAGGATGATGGAATTGGAGGCCAGCCTGGGCTACAAGGTGAGGCCCTGTCTCATAAAAAATGAAGCAAGTCTAGACCACAACACCCAAGGGTTTGCTTGCTTCTTGAGAGTCTAGGCATCTAGATTTGGTTCTTAAAAGTGATCCTTTTCATGAAGATTTGCTTCTCCTCTGGCATTCCAGTTTTCTTCCACTCCCAGTAACATAGTAACTAGGACAGAGGTCTGAACAAATTTCAAACTTTTGAAACATTGACATTGGCACAGAATGTTTGGCAGTAGAACTGGAACCCCTTGAAGCACGCCCCCCCCCCCCAGCCTAAACCGCTGCTCAGCCTCTGTCCCTCCTGCCGATTTCTGTCTAAAATCTACCTTCTCTGCCTACATGGCTACGTGGGAAAAGCTCGCCCTGTGGGCACTGGCTTAATAATACTTAGTAAAATAAACATGCAGATACAAAGTGACCCACTATGGGGCCCAGGGGGATTGCCTAAAGGGGATCCTCCCAGTAGTCAGAATTCTATTTTTCTTTTTATTTTTTTTATAAAGTATATTGCATTTATTTATATGGTATTTGTGTATATGTGTGTGTATACGTGTGTGGGTGTGTGCACACATACCACAACATGTGGGGGGTCAGAAGACAAACCGCAGGAGTCCGTTCTCTCCTCCTGCTACATGGGTCTTGGGGATCAAACTCAGATCATCATAGTGAGACCCTAACTCAAGCAAACAAAGATTTATTTGGAATTTTTTCTGATAGTGGTGGTATGACAATACTACATCAGTGGTTGTCAGTGTTTGGGCTACACAGGGTCTCACTGTGTAACCCTAGCTGTCCTGAAACTTACCATGTAGAGCAGGCTGGCCTGGAACTCACTGAGAACCACCTGCCTCAGCCTCCCAAGCGCTGGGATTAAAGGTGTGTGTTTAAACACCTGGTTTGGTTGTGTTTGTGTGTGTCTGTCTGTCTGTGTGTGTGTGTGTGTGTGTGTGTGAGAGAGAGAGAGAGAGAGAGAGAGAGAGAGAGAGAGAGAGAGAGAGAGAGAGAGAGAGAGAAGGTCTCACTGTATAACCTAGGCTGGCTTTGAACTCCTGGTAATCCCCTGAATCCCCTGTCTCAGCCTTCCAACTACTACAGGTGAGAATTACCTGTATCTAGCTGTAGGCTCTCTTTTCTGTGACTCTGGTGCTTTGGCTGTAGTTAACTTCCTTCCCAGTCACCCCTGTGGCATTTTTCTGCCTGGTCATTGGCCGTTTCTGAGTGATCAATTAGACGGTCCTGGGGATTTTCTCAAGAGAGTTTCTGGGAAGGCAGAGTGGTATCTCTCACCAGACTCATAGTGGGGTGGATGGATCTCCAGCGCCCTGCACTGCCCATCTGGGAAGACCTGGCAGGGCTCTTTCCCCTGGACCCTGCCCATAGAGACAACCTGATAGAACTTCTTGGCCCCACTTCACAGCTGAAGCAATAAACTTTAATCACGTGTCATCATGTCTCACCATCTCTCAGTCTTGAAGAAGGGGAGGCAGGAGGACTACAGGGATTCCTGCCACAGATGCCCTGTTCTTTTTGTGACTTTACGGCACAGCTTCAGCTGCATGCCTTTCTTTCCCCTGGCCTGCTGCAGCAGGACATCATCAGGCCTGCTGCAGGATCCAGGGCACCGCAGGTCCTCCTGCAGCATCCCTACTGCAGGGTCCTTGTGGCTGAGCCTCAGGGACACCTGAGTGCCCACTGCTCCCCCAGGATAAGACCTTTCTGTTCCCCAGGGATTTGTGAAGCCCCTCGAAGGTCTCTGACTCTGGTCCTGCTTCCTTTCTGTGGCTGTGATGCAGACTGACCAGGAGCAGTTTGGAGAGGAAAGGGTTTATTTTTTTTTAAATATTTATTTATTTATTTATTATGTATACAATATTCTGTCTGTGTGTATGTCTGCAGGCCAGAAGAGAGCACCAGACCTCATTCCAGATGGTTGTAAGCCACCATGTGGTTGCTGGGAATTGAACTCAGGACCTTTGGAAGAGCAGGCAATGCTCTTAACCACTGAGCCATCTCTCCAGCCCCCAGGAAAGGGTTTATTTGACTTACACTTCCAGGTCACACTCCATCACTGAGGAAAATCAGACCAAAATCTGAAGACAGGACCCACGGGAGAATACTGATTGCCAGCCTGCTTCCTGGCTCTCATCTGACCATGCTCAGCCTCTTACAATAGCCCAGGCCTCCTGTCAGACCACAGTGGGCTGAGCCTCCCATATCAATTAGTAGTCAGGGCAATGGTCCACAGGATATATCACAGGTCAATCTGACCTAAGCAGTTCCTCAATTGAGGTTCCATTTTCTTTTTCTTTTCTTTTCCTTTTTAGTTTTTCAAGACAGGGTTTCTCTGTGTAGCCCTGACTGTCCTGGAACTCACTCTGTAGACCAGGTTGGCCTCGAACACAAAGATCCACCTGCTTCTACCTCCCAAGAGCTGGGATTAAAGGCGAGCACCACCACCATCTGGCAAGGTTCTCTCTTCTTAAGTGACTCTAGGTTGTATTTAGTTGATAATACAACCAGCACGGTTCCTGAGAGAAGATGAAGCTCCTGAAAGAGACAGATGAAGACCATTGCACAGCTCCTGGGTCCAGTGGGCCCAGGGGTGATCGTCAGCACCTTGTAGACCTTAAGGAGCTTGGCAGAGGTTTTGTAGAAAGTTTTTGAGTTTATAGGGATCTCCTGTCTTCACAGCCCTGCAGACGTCAAGTGCACGGGAGAAAGACTCTTCTAGTGTCTCCGTCCAAGAGGCTAAAGCCTCATTGCAGGTGAGAAGGACCTGGTCATTTGGGTTGGGTTAGTGGGACAATGGCAAGGGGGAGCCACATGGAGCTTCAAAGCGGCCAAAATGATGCCAGTAGGTTAAGGGGGACTAGGGTGCTTGTTTTTTATTTATCCTGACCAGATGGTTGGTTGAGGGGACTTGGCATGCTATCAGGGTTGCCCTCCTTTTGTATGGCATCACCTGTTTTGTGGGATTTGGACAGTAATTTATTTCATTATTATTTTATGTGTTAGTTTTTGCCTATACGTGTGTCTTTTTTTTTTGTTTGTTTGTTTTTCGAAACAAGGTTTCTCTGTAGCTTTGGTGCTTGTCCTGGAACTAGCTCTTGTAGACCAGGCTGGCCTTGAACTCACAGAGATCTGCCTGCCTCTGCCTCCCAAGTGCTGGGATTAAAGGTATGCACCACTGCCGCCCGGCTGTGTTGGGATGTTTTATCACATAGCAGCAGAAATGAAAGACTGTCAAAAGGATCTTGGGGATGGCATCATGAGGGTTCATTCAGGAATGGCAGTGTCCTGAAAGCAGATGTTCAGAAAGACTTCTCAGAGGGATGGGGTCTAAGCCCGGAAGATGCTTAGGATCCTTCAGTAAAGGGAAGCCCTCAGCAGCATCAAGCTACCTTCTCAAAAGCATAGAGGAAGGGAAGAAAAGAAGGTGTCTAAGGAAGTCCAGAATTCCAGAGTTGTAGGAAGGCCAGGGGTGAGCAAGGGCCATAGGGAGGGAGCGAGCCTAGGAGTATAGGAAGAGGTTGGCCTCTGTCACAAAGGGAATGGCTGAGAAGATCTCTGTCAGGGGAAAAGTACAGAGAACGTTCCCTGAGACTGGGGGTACAGTGTGATGCTGAGCCCCTGCACAGACAGAAGTGGAGGATGAGAACCACATAGAGCACAGCATGGCTGAGCTTTGAATGTAGGTTGACTTTGGTCTGAGATAACCATGACGTCATCCCAAGAGTGTAGGGACAGTAGTAACTCTTCTCACTACTGTGGTCAAATATGTGACAAGAAACAACTTAGGGAAGGAAGAGTTCACATTGGGTCGTGGTTTGAGTCATTTCATCATGGTGGGAAGGTGTGGCAGCCGGTCACGTTGCACCCACGGTCAGGAAGCAGAGAAGCGATGAGCCATGATGCTCAGCTCGCTCTGTTCTTTTTATCAGTCCAGGACCCCAGCCTATGGCATGGTGCCACCCAGACCTCAGTGAACCCGATCTAGAAACATTCTCACAGGCATCCATCCCTTGGATGATTCTAGATCCTGTCAAGTTATCAATTAATCATCCCAAGAGCCATGAAAGGCTATACAGTGAGAGGTGGGGCTGGGATGTTTCAAATCCCAGTAGCTGTGGGTTCAACCTGCTCTGCTGGGCGGTGTATGATACAGGCCAGAAGCACACTGAAGGGCCCCAGTCCTTCCCTTTTAACTGATGTAAAGAGAATCACCTTGACAAGTCAAGCTCTTTGCTTCCTGCTCCCTCCTCCAGAACTCCTGTGCAATGCTGGCCTCATCACAGGAGGCCATCCAAGCCCAGATGAACAAGGTGGAAGGGTCCATACTTAGCCAGCTCTATAAGAACCACATCCAGGTGGGTGCAGAACCCTGGCCGGCCTTTATCCTTGGTGCTGTGGGGAGGTCATGGGCAGACAAACATAGAGGACAAGCCCCAATCCTGAACCACACCCCTCCCAGGAGCCCAGCAGCAAGAGGGGCCTCAATTCACACCAAGAGAGGCAGACAGATGGTGGAGCACACAGCTCTATGGGTTCAGAGGGAATTTGGGGCAACCAGCAAACCTGACGCAAGATAGTGCGTCAGCCTACTGAACCACAGCTGTGTGCCCAGCAGACTCAGGCCTCCAAAAAGGCCTCTGGGAGGATGAGAGAAATGCAGCCTCGGCTGTGAAAGGGAGATCACGCCAGACCAGTGCAGTGAGCCGCTGGCAGGATAGGGAGGGGAGCAGGGGAGACCCACGACCCTCACTACCTGCTGATTGATGGAGTCTCTCTGTGTTCTTCTCAAGGACTATGGGAGCCCCGGCCCATTCTGGGAGCAAGAGCTCGAGAGTTTGCACCATGTTATTGAGATGAAGAATGAGCGAATCCATGAGCTGGAGAAGCAGCTCCTTCTGCTAGAGATGCTGGTCAGTGCTGGGCAGGCAGCAGGCTGCCACTTTCTGGACATTTCCAGTTCTCGGCTTATCCCACACCCCGCCCCTCACCCCCCAACCCACTCCTGACAGCTTGTCTGGCCTGGGTCAGGCAGCGGCTCCTTGTCACCTGACTCCTGTCTTTTCTTGGGCCCTCGGGTTGCCGTAACTAGGGCAGCACTGGGGCCCCAGCAGCCCCTGCTCCTCAGAAGGGGTGGCAGCTGTCACACTGCAGGCAGGGGCTGAGGAAGGAGGTGAGGCCCATAGGTCAGGCAGGCAGAGGAGGCTAGCCTCAGCAACGGTAGAGCTGGGGAACTGAGATCTTTCAAAGATCCAGGGCCTCAGAACCCTGCAACAATGCAGAATTGGTTTCTTTGGGATTTTATTAGATTGATTGATTTTGTGTACATATGGGTGGGCGCGTGCATGGCATGCATGCGGAAGAGGGCAGATGACAGTTTGCAAGAGTAAGTTCTCTCCTTTCACCATGCGGGTTGCTGGGATTGAACGCAGTTTGTCCAGCATGGCAGAAAATGCCTTTTACACCCTGAGCCATTTTTCAACCTTTTTTTGTTTGTTTAAGATTTATGTGTGTGAGTGTTTTGCCTACATGCATACATGTGCACCACATGTATGCAGTACCCACAGGGGCCCGGAGAGGGTATTGAATTCCCTGCAAGAGTTACAGACAGTTATAAGAAGTCTTGAGGTGGCACTGGGAATCAAACCTGCGTCCTTGGCATGAGCAGCCAGTGCTCTTAACCACTGAGCATCTCCCCAGGCCTGGCTGAGCCAGCCTTACCAGCACTGGTTTTGTTTTTCACACTCTCCAATAGCAAAGGTCGAGTCAACAGTTTCCCCTTAACTCGGGCCTTGTTTCCAGTTAGCGGCTTGCTCCATAAAGTGAAGGGCTAGCTAGGAAGAAGCAAGCTAGAAAGAAGCAGTGTCGGGGGAGAGGCGAGGGCACCCACTGTGCCGAGTGAGTGAAACAGCTTTCCACGCTCCTTCTCGGTTTGTTTCAGAAAGAAAAAAATCTAATATTAGCCCTGAAAAACACCACCCTGCGGCAGGAGGTTGAGGACCTTCAGTTCCAAGCTGGGAACAGGCTGACCGTGTCAAGGTAGCCACCATCCCCTTTCTCCCACTCCCAACCTTCTGCCAGAACTTCCAGCTGGGCGGGACCCGGAAGAGCCTGGGGACTGGATGGACAAGTGGGCCCAGGTCCTGTCTTGGGAACATGACTCCTCTTTCCTTGGGAGTCAGGAAGTCCAGTTTCTCAACAAGAGAAAGAGGAAACAGGAAACAGTCCACCTGAGCAGGCATGCGTGGAATGAATCGGTCCTGAAGCTTTGTAAGTGAGCGCTGATGTCCCATGACATGGGCAGTTGCGTGACCTAGTCTCTGGTGGGATCCTGCTCTGGATCCTAAGAGCTAGGTCCTGTTATCCCCGTTTGCTTATGAGGAAACTGGAACACAAACTCCAGGTCACCTAAGGTGACCCAGTGAGGTGTGAGGCTTGGCCTGGGGCCACCCAGAGCTCCACCTGTGGGGATTTGGCACATGATCAACAACTAGAACACCCCTCACATACAGGCAGTAAGGAGGGGAGTGATGTGGGGGGGGATACCTTGGGAGAGTTGGTGTCGCACCCCCTCCCCACATGCGTGCCTCAGGAATGATCCCTGAGGGAATGGTTGGTTCACGCTCCCTGCTCTGTCGGTACCACAGGCAGTTCCAGAAAGATCTACTTCAGGACCTGGAGAAGGAGTCGCAAAATGGCCACTGTTGTAGCCGACGGAGGAGCCACTGAACCGTCTGAGTCCTTGAGGCCTCATCTTACCCTGCCCTCTGCTGCACCTCAGAGGCCTCTGTCCTCATCATATAGACACAGGCCCTGGACCCACCGTGGCTCCCAGACTCACCACTCCCTCCAAGGTCTGTGGAGAAGAGGGCAAGACTCCATTCTTCTCCCAGGGCGGACTAGGTGGGCAGGAGGAGATGTGTATAGGTAACAGCACTGGTGGCGGAGGTTGGGCCACCAGCATCACCCAAGAAGTGCCTTCCCTTAGTTGGCCCAGAGAACATGCAAGCACAGTTACAGCCCCCATCCGGTACTTATGAGGGCATCCAAGACTTCTCCCATGGCAGCTGGCGCCACTTTGACCATCTGACAAAGGGGACAGTCCCCCTTCCCAGACAACTCACGGACCCATCCAAGTTCTTCTAACCACACCAGTAATTCTCACTCGGAGAAAAACTGTGAAAGACACCATCCAAGGAAAAGGAATACAGTATTGTTTTTGTTGAGATGGGGTCTCGCCACATAGCCTAACTTTGAACTCAAAACCGCCACGCCTCAGCCTCCTGCGCGCTGGGAACACACGGGGCATACGCCGCCACACCCAGCAGGATGAAGAGCTGAATTTGCTGCCGTGCTCAGCATTGTGAATGTTTTTAAGCATGTGTAGCTGAGGTCTTAATGTGAAAATTAAATCTTTTTGTTAAAAATAAAACTTTGTTTTCACGTTCTTCTCAGTAAGGATGTATTTCATTCTGCGTTGTCCACTGCGGTGGTGAAATTCGCTGACAAAAGCAACCGAAGGGAGGAAGGGCTGATTGCGACCCAGGATCCCAGGGTGATAGTGTTCATCATCATAGTGGCAGGAGCATGAGGTCTGCCTGTCACGTGATGTCATCAGTCAGGAAGGAGAGCAAGGCTATTAAGCCTGAAGGCCCATCCTCAGCAACATACTTCCTCCAGCAAGGACGTGACCTGGGTTCTAAAACAGTCCCAAACAGGGCCACCACCTGGGGACCATGTGTTCCAATCATGTGAACCTATGGGGGACATGTCATATTCAAACTATGTTTGTCAGGACATGCTAATCCTCTTACATGCTATGTTCTTGGAAAGTGTGTCTCATAGTTTCTTCAGTGTAGGGCAGTGGTTCTCAACCTGTGGGCCTTGGGGTCATATATCAGATATCCTGCATCTCAGCATTAGGAGGGTTGAGAAGCACTGGTGTGGCATATTTAGACAGTTTCATATCCTAAGCCACCCTATAATTCTAATTGAAATACCTTGTGTAGCCGTCTTTGAACAGATCATTTTCTTATACTGAATTTGTCAGAAGGGTCACCTCTGGTGGGCTGCAGTAAGGGTCTTATGCACTTTTTAAAAGATGCTTGTTTTCTGTGTCTGTGCTCATGCCTCTGTGTGCAGGTGCCTGCAGGGGCTGTTAGCATCCAGGCACAACTTGGCCCTGCCCCTTGGGAACCTGGCACAGTGCATCAGCCCTCTGCGGGTGACAAGCAGTTCCCTGACTGTACACAGGTGCAAAGGTCCCTTTAAGATGCAAGTCCCACCTACTTCTGCTGTCTTCAGCTGCAAGCAGGTCTTTGCCTGCCTGCCTGCCTCCCTCCCTCCCTCTGTCTCTGTCTCTGTCTCTGTCTCCCTCTCTCTCTCTCTCTCTCTCTCCCCCCCCCCCCTTCCCTTTACCCTTCTCTTAATAAACTCTACACCCAAGCTCTGTCTGCACGGCATATCTATCTCTCGCCCTTGGCCCTCGCCCACTAAGGTCCCAATACATAAGATAATCACAACTAATCATAACGGGCCACAACTGGGGGCCAGATCCCCTGGAGCTGGAGCCAGAAATGTGAGTCACTTGACATGGGTGCTGGGAACTGAACTCAGGGCCTTCAGAAAAGCAACAGGTGCTCTTAATTGCTGAGCCATCTCCCAAGTCTCTTTAGAAAAGAACAACTTTCTCTCTCTCTCTCTCTCTCTCTCTCTCTCTCTCTCTCTCTCTCTCTCTCCCTCTGTGTGTGTGTGTGTGTGTGTGTGTGTGTGTGTGTATGTTGGTACAGATTTATGCATGCCTGTGGAGACTATTGCTGGGAACAGCAGGGGATGAGCAGAGAAACAGCCATGGAGCCATGGCGGCATGGAAGGGAAGAGGCCCTGTAGAAAAGGCCAACCAATATCTCCAGTCCTGACTTCTCCAGGACAGCAAGTCAAGTCCCTTTCCAGAGCCCCCTGCCAAGGAGAATGGAGCCATTCAGAGCCCTGCTCAGAAAAGAAACAGGGATGTAGGTCCAAAAGGAGGAACTGGGAGGGAGCATTGGGGTTACAGAAAGGTCATGGGGAGGGGTTAGGACAAAAATAAGTGAATGTGGCTGTGGGAGGAGGTGAGACTTATGCTGACCATTACTGCCTCTGCATAAATTTGGGGGGGGGGGAGCTCTGGTACCCTTGATGGTTGAGAGCCAACATGTGGATGTTGGGAATCAAACTTGGGTCCTATGGAAGAGCCCCTAGTGTGCACTTAACTGCTGAGCCATCTCTCCAGCCCCTCTGCATATTTTTTTGAGGGAAGAAAGACTTTAACTTTGTTGTTTGTTTTGTTGAGACAGGATCTCATTCAGTCCTAGCTGGCCTCAAGCTCAACTGTGTAGCCCAGAGCAGCCTTCCACCTCTGATGCTCCTGCCTTAGTCTCCCAAGGGCAGGCATGACAGGTGTGTGTTACTACACCTGACTAACTTTAAAATGTGTGCATGCGCCTGAGTGCGCACATGTTCATGCTCTTGAACAGGTGTACTTGCAGGTGCCCCTAGAGGTCAGAAGAGGGCACTGGATCTCCTGAAGTCTCCTGAGTCTGTCAACATGGCTGCTGGGAGAAAATTTCAGTCCTTAGGATACAGCTGGAAGTGCTGTGAACGGCAGAGCCATCTCTTCAATCCTCCTGACTTTTCCTTCCTTCCTTCTTTCTTTTTTCTTCTTTCTTTCTTTCTTCCTTCCTTCCTTCCTTCCTTCTTTCTTTCTTTCTTTCTTTCTTTCTCTCCTTTTCTCTTTCTTTTCTTTTTTTTTTTTGGTTTTTCGAGACAGGGTTTCTCTGCGGCTTTGGAGCCTGTCCTGGAACTAGCTCTGTAGACCAGGCTGGTCTCGAACTCACAGAGATCCGCCTGCCTCTGCCTCCCAAGTGCTGGGATTAAAGGCGTGCGCCACCATCGCCCGGCTCTCTTTCTTTTTTTGAAACAAAGTTTCACTATGTAGCCTTGGCTAGTCTAGTAACTCATTCTGTAGACCAGGCTGGCCTCAAACTCCCAGAGATCCACCTGCCTCTGCCTCCCGAGTGCTGGGATTAAAGGCATGCGCCACCACCTCTGGGCCCTCTTTCTTTTTTTGAAACAGAGTTTCACTATGTAGCCTTGGCTAGTCTAGAAACTCATTCTGTAGACCAGGCTGGCCTCAGACATAATTAAAGTCATGACCACCCCAAAGTAATGTTTTTAAATGAAGGAAAAACAGTGTTTGAAGACAAGTGATCTGAAACAGGTGATGGGGTGTCCATAAACGACGTCTTGGAACATGGCCACATGTGCTGTCTGTGGTTGCATTTGCACTGCAGCAGAAGCTTGGCTCATCCAACCTAAGACAGTGGCTGTCTTCCTCATACAGAAAGAGCATGTTGACACTGACCTTTGCTCTCAAAGTTGATGTCCCTCAAAGCTTTTTTCTTAAATGACATAGAAAGAACCTTCTCAAAGAGCAAGCCACACAGAAAAAAAAAAGTGCAAAAATCTTTAAGCTGGGCATGGTGGCGCACTGGCGCACACCTTTAATCTCAGCACTCAGGAGGCAGACAGTCAAGTCTCTGTGAGTTCAAGGCCAGCCTGGTCTACAGAGTGAGTTCCAGGACAGCCAGAGCTACACAGAGAAACCCTGTCTTGAAAGACCACTGAAAAAAAATTAAAAGAAAAAAGAAAAACCTTAAGTACTAAGATCGGGATGTAGGACTTACCTGGCATACACAAATCCCCGGGTTTAATTCCAGCATCACATAAACCCAGTGAGATAGCACAAAACTATAATCTCAAGCATTTAGGAGGTGGAAGCAGGAGGATCAGAAGTTCAAGGTCATCCTAGATTACGTAAGGAGTTTAAAGCCAGCCTGGGCTACGTGAAGCTTCATCTCACACAAAAGGAAGGACATATGACATAGTTCAAAGAGTTCGTTTTTCTTCAGCTTTTACACTTTGCATATTTTGATGGGTTTGGTTTGGGCTCTTTGTTTTTAGATTTAGATTTTTGTTTCTCTGCACGTAAGGATGGCCTGTCCCTGGAGAATCCCTCTGGGGTTCTATCTGGGGAGACAGAGTTCCTTCTGCAGAAACACGGCAACCAGCCTGGTAAAGAGCAGCCTTAGCAAACTGAGCTCACTGCTTGCTCTGCCCCCTGCTGGCTGACCTTGCCTAGGCCAGCCCCAGGTTCCCTGTTTAAGGAAGGTTTTAGCCTCCCCAGGTTCTTCAGTGGCTGATCCCACAGGGTTGAAAGGAGATGCTGATCCCACACCTCAAAGGAGGTCCTAAGATTTGTTCAGATCACACGCTCTAGCTGAGAGTTTCCAGGGGATGAGCCTCTCACAGATAGTGCCCACGTCTCCCAGATATCCAGCACGCAGGATCTGCTCAAGGCCCTGGGGAGTGGGCCCTTATGTGCTCAAGTGTGCCTGTGGAGCCTTGAAGGTTTTTAGGGCACTTGTTCCTCTCTATCTCACTGAACTCTTCACGGTGTACAACTGTAGAAGAACCTATGTGATTACTCCAGGACCATTTGCCTCTGGTCCTTCCGGGGTGAGCATGTGACCCTCCAGGCTGGGCCTGGCCTGGATTACCCATGCTTGATACCCAGAGCCTTAGAAAGGCAAGAAAGGCACCTGGCACTCTGCGACCTTAAATACATATTGGTGAATGGATGGATGGATACGTGGGTGGGTAGTTGGACAGGTAGATGAGTGAGTGGATGGATGGGTGGGTGGATGGATGGATGGATGGATGGATGGATGGATGGATGGATGGCGGGCGAATGGCTGGACTGGGTGTTAGATGGATGAGTGGATAGATGGTAAGTTGATCCATGGATGGATCAATGGATAGATAGGTGGATATGTAGATGAATTGATAGAATTAGAGAATGGCTAGATAGATTTATGGGGGGATGAGTGCAGGGATGGATGGATGGATGGATGGATGGATGGATGGATGGATGGATGAGGGACACAGCTTCACCTTCTTTTCTAATCCCAGGATCCCCAAAGGGACCAAGGGTAGATGAGGACAAAAGGACTGGACACAGTGGTCCAGGCTACATTATGAAACTGGAAAAGTCACTCCCTTCCTGGTCTCTGGGGTAAGTCAAGGGGTGGGGAATATGTGTCTGGAATAGAGAGCCTTGGAAATAAACCATCTTGGAAAGTCCAAGTTCTAGAAATTGATCATCAGTTATCTTTCATCTGTCATGTGTTTGCTGAGTGTGTGCCAAGAATGAAATCATGGTGGGTGTGGCAGCACACACCTTTATTCCCAGCATCAGGAAGAAAGGCAGGTAGATTTCCATACGTTAGAGGCCAGCCTGGTCTATGTAGATATTTACAGGCAAGCCAGGGCTACAGAGAGAAACTTTGTCCCTAAAGCAGATAAAACCAATAACAATGAACGGATCATGGTTGGGGGCTGCAGACCCCTGCCCCTTGACTTTCTTTGCTTGCCTCAGACCCTTTGCCTGCCGGAGTGAACTGAGCAAAACACCTGTTCTGTTAAAGCCTGCAGCTGAAAGATCCCGAGAGCTGGGGTGTGGCTATCAGTTAAGGATCCCTATATAAGCTTGAACTTGGCACTCTTGTATCAAGGATGACCCGTGTCCCCTTGTCTCTGTCTGTCTGTGTGCGTGTGTTTTTGAGTCTCCGGCTTAGTTCCCGGCTCACGTACCATCCCATCCCATAGTGCAGCCACTACAGATCATGAAGAAAGCAGACATTAATGATAGTAGCTAGTCAGGAATGCTGCACACAGGCTTAGGAGCACTTTTACTTTTTGTAATGTACTTTGTGTGCTCATGTATATTTGTGTGTGTGTGTGTGTGCGCTCGCGCGCGCGCACGGGCCAGAGAACAACCTTGAATGTCATCCTCAGGAATGGCATCCAGTGCCATTGAGACAGGGTCTCTTGTTGGTCTGAAGCTCACGGTTAGGCTAGCCTGGCTGGCCATCCAGTCCTAGGGATCCTCCCATCTCTGCCTCCTCCGCACTGGGATCACATCTGGATTTTATTGTGGGTTCTGAGGACTAAGCTGAAGTTCTCATGCTTGTAAGGCAGGCACGTTATCCACCAGGCTGTCTCCCAGCCTAGAAGAACTTTTACCCCATGCACAGGACATTTTAGGGAGATGTAATCCTTCACTAGACCTTCGAGGGTACTGTGGTATCTTGGAATCCCAAAGAGGGGATCTCAGAGTCATAGAATCTTAGGAGATTCTTAAAGGAGTAAACTGAAACCTTTATAATGTTTAAAACTC
This sequence comes from Microtus pennsylvanicus, assembly GCF_037038515.1. NCBI lineage: Eukaryota > Metazoa > Chordata > Mammalia > Rodentia > Cricetidae > Microtus > Microtus pennsylvanicus. Next base: position 66,365,537 of record NC_134589.1, read on the forward strand.
CAGCCTTAACACAGGAAAACAAGAGGAACCTAAGACAGAACTTATCCCATGCTCCCACTACGTAGACAAAGATGTAAAGTCAAAAAGCCCAGCCGAACTCTCACCCACCTCCCGTTATGAAGAAACCAGACTCTACTCATTCAGTGAACAAGAACAGCAACATGCAGCTGTGTGCTGGGGGCCGCCTGCAATCCCAGCACTGGGAGGGGGAGGATTAGGAGTTCAGTGCTTATGTTTAGTCTCGTTGCCAAGAGCTGGTTGGTGCTAGATGCTGGTGCTGCTGAATCCCTCAGAAAAGAGTCAACAAATGCCCTATGTGTGATTAGTTACTGTACTATGACTGTGACAAGACACCATGACCAAGGTAACTCTTATGAAAGAAAGCATTTAACTGGGAGCTTGTTTACAGTTCTAGAAAGTTAGCCCATGTTATCATGGTGGGCAGTAGCTAAGAGCTTTACATACTGATCCACATGCAACAGGAAGAGACAGAGAGAGAAAAAGACATACAGACAGACAGGCAGACGGACAGACAGACAGAGACTGGGACTGGCATGGGCTTTTGAAACCCCAAAGCCCATCCCTAGTGATATACCTCCTCCAATGAGGCCACAACTCTTAATCCTTTCTGAACAATTCCACTAACTGGGGAGCAAACATTTAAGCCTATGAGCCTATGGGAGAGGTCATTCCATTCAGAACACCACACTTGGCTAGACTATGGTAGAACCAGAAACCCAGAGTTTTTCTATTGATTTGCTTATTATTTCAAAGGCTACTACCCTGCCAACATCCCCTTACTTTTGACAGGGTCTCACATACACTATAATTCAAACTTACTGCATAGCTGAGGATGACCTCCTGCCTCCACCTCTCCAGTGATAGCAATAGGAGCCTGTGTCACCATGTCTGATTTATGCTGGGGATCAAACCCAGGACCTCTTGTATGTTAGCCAAGCATTAAACCAACAGAGCTACATCTCTGCTCTAGCAGAAGTCTTGGGAACAGTGCTGCAAACCACTGGTCCAAGTCTTTTGTGCTCTGGTGCAGGGAGAAGCCAGAGCCTTTACGGCTATCAGCCAACACAACACATCGCCAGCCTACTACAGGGGCAATAAGACTCTGGCTTCATCCAGCTCCTCTTCCAAGATACATTTCTGCATTTCTCTTTTTTCTTTTTTTTTTTTTTTTTTTTGTTTTTCGAGACAGGGTTTCCATTTCTGCATTTCTATAGCATTGAATGACATACAGATGTTTCCAGATGTCCTTTTTATTAACAACTCTCCAACACATCCTCCCTATATGGATGGTTTTGTGGTTTATATTTTGATGCAAAACTTCCTGCAGCCCAAGACTGGCCTTATCTTTTCATCTTTGCTAGAGATAGCCTTGAACTCTTGATCCTCCTGCCTCCACCTCCCAAGTGCTGGGATTAGAGGTGGGTAGAATCACACCCTGTTTATGGCAGTGCTGGGGATTGAGCCCAGGGTTTCATGCAAGATAGAGGAGCCCTCTACAAACTGAGCTGTATCCCTAGTCCCTGATCATCCTGGCATTTCTCTCTTTACTGCCACCATTTCGAGTCAACCCATGGATGGGGCATCGATTGCAGCTCTGAAGGCCACTCATTTTTAGAGGACCTCTGCTAGGCTGTTGCTGCAATCGAGGAGCAGGAACATTGCCACATCTCTGGAGAGGTTCCAAAACCAGCGATTGCATCCAGAGCCTTGCTTAGGCTCCAATCATGCCACCAAGCAGGGCATGCGTGGCATCTGGAAGAAGTGTCCTCAGAAGGCTTGCCAAGGGGAAAGAGACTGAAGAAATCAACTCCCTGTGGCTGAGCTGGCAAGTGACTTCACCCTGAGTGGGACTGGAGCTGCCACTGCCGAGCTCCTGAATGTGGCTCCTGATCGTGGTTCCTGGGGAACTAAGTGTAAGAACTGGATAACGCCAGAGCAAGAGCACAGGACTGAAGGCGATGCGAAGGGAAGGAAACTGTAGAACCAAAAAGAAAATCGCCAGCCCAGACATGGTGGCCCCGTGCTTGCAATCTCACCATTTCGGGAGGCTGAAGCAAGAAAATCATGTTGAGTACCAGGCTAGCCTGAGCTATGTGGCAAGAATAAGATTCTGTCTCAAGAAAAATAACAGAGAAAGAAATTCACAAGGAAGGGTGCAGCCGACCTGCAGACCTCAGCCGGATTTCAAGAGTGCGGGAACCTGACGGCACTCAGACGACATGGTGATGTGTTACTGATGTCTCAGCGCCGGGGTTCGCGGAAGGAGATGGAGAGTTAAGATCGGCCTAGGCAGCATAGATGACACCCTGCCTAGAAAACAAACAAACCCAACCCTTTCCAGGGCTGGAGAGATGACTCGGTAATTAAGAGCACTGGCTGGTCGACCGGAGGACCCAGATAAATAGTCCCAGAACTCATAGGGCAGCTGGTAAGTAGTTCCAGTTCCGGACTATCCAATGCCCTCTTCTGGCCTCCATGAACACTGCACGCGAATAGTAAACAGAAACTCTTTCAGGCAAAGCATAGATACACATAAAATAAGAATAAACCTGGGAGCCAGGAGTGGTGGCGCACGCCTTTAATTCCAGCACTCAGAAGGCAGAGACAGGTGGAGCTCCATGAGTTCAAGACCAGCCTGGTCTACAAAGAAAGCCCTTTCCAGGATAGCCAGCAACCAGGTCTGCTACAGAGAGGACCCCTGTTTGGGAGGGGAGGGTGGGGGTGGAATTCAGAGAGCTGGACCCCGAAATCCCATCAACTCCCTTTAAGAGAGAGATGTTCACAAAGCGGTAGCTGCTTACCGTAAATCTAGTATGCATTTATTATTATTTGGGGGCATTTCACACATCAGTTTAAACCATGAAACCCAATATGGACAATTCAACAGATCCGCCATATACAGGCTACCCATGCATGCTTGCTTCAGCACTGCCAGGGCATAAACTTTAATTTCATTTCACACATACCACAGCAAGTATGTGAAGGATGGAGAACAACTTAGGGAGTCCATTCTCTCATTCCACTATGGAATTCCAGGATGGAGGCTCAGGTAATCAAATCTGCACAAAAAGAGCCATCTCCACAGCTCACCAGGTACAAATGTCAGCAATGGCTCTTCCTTAGGAGAACCCTCAAGTTGTTCAGGATTGTTCCAGAAGATATTGTCATAGGAGGTGACAGCCCCCGACTGTCCTGAAGAACCTCCAGTTGAAATGGTGGCTTTCCAGGCTGGTCTTAAACTTCTGCCCCTTCTGCCTCCACCCCTGGAGTACTGGTATCACAGTGTGTGTCATCGCACCTAGAAAAATGTATTTTAACAGTGTAGCCCAGGAAGGTTTACAAAGTCCATAGCGCTGCTATACTCTGGGCCCGCACACTCACATCTGCTTCCTGACACCCGAGCAGAGCAGTTTTAGAACAGGCCTCTTTCTTTTTTTTTTAAATATTTATTTATTATGTATACAATATTCTATATGTGTGTATGCCCGTACACCAGAAGAGGGCACCAGATCTCATTATAGGTGGTTGTGAGCCACCATGTGGTTGCCGGGAATTGAACTCAGGACCTTTGGAAGAGCAGGCAATGCTCTTAACCACTGAGCCATCTCTCCAGCCCCTCTACAGGCCTCTTTCATAGGAGGCCCAAGTCCTGAGATTGCAGCATGAGTCGTCATGCCCAGCTCAGTTCCTTCAGTGCTGAGAACAGAACCCAGGGCTGCATGTGTGCTAGGCGAGCCCTCTATCAACTGAGCCACATCCCAGCCCTAGAGTGACCTCCTGTCCCAAAGTGGGTGTCTTCATATTGTGGAATTCCATAGCAGGAAATAATCTTCATGCCAAAAGGTCAGGAACTATAAAGAGAATCAATCATCATTATTATATTTTATTAATTCTTTGAGAATTTCATATAATGCATGTTAATCATATTGACCCCCACTGCTCCAGATCCACCCCCATCTCCCCACCTTCCCACCTCCAGTTTCATGCCCCCCCTTTTTTAAATTAGTTATTTATTTATTAAAGATTTCTGTCTCTTCCCCGCCACTGCCTCCCATTTCCCTCCCCCTCCCCCAATCAAGGCCCCATCCCTCGTCAGCCCAAAGAGCAATCAGGGTTCCCTGCCCTATGGGAAGTCCAAGGACCACCCACCTCCATCCAGGTCTAGTAAGGTGAGCATCCAAACTGCCTAGGCTCCCACAAAGCCAGTACGTGCAGTAGGATCAAAAACCCATTGCCATTGTTCTTGAGTTCTCAGTAGTCCTCATTGTCCGCTATGTTCAGAGAGTCCGGTTTTATCCCAGGCTTTTCCAGACCCAGGCTAGCTGGCCTTGGTGAGTTCCCAGTAGAACATCCCCATTGTCTCAGTGTGTGGGTGCACCCCTTGCGGTCCTGAGTTCCTTGCTCGTGCTCTCTCTCCTTCTGCTCCTGATTTGGACCTTGAGATTTCTGTCCGGTGCTCCAATCTCTGTCTCCTTTCATCGCCTGATGAAGGTTAATATTCAGGAGGATGCCTATATGTTTTTCTTTGGGTTCTCCTTATTTAGCTTCTCTAGGATCACTAATTATAGGCTCAATGTCCTTTGTTTATGGCTAGAAACCAAATATGAGTGAGTACATCCCATGTTCCTCTTTTTGGGTCTGGCTTACCTCACTCAGGATAGTGTTTTCTATTTCCATCCATTTGCATGCAAAATTCAAGCAATCCTTGTTTTTTATTGCTGAGTCGTACTCTAATATGTATATATTCCATACTTTCTTCATCCATTCTTCCATTGAAGGGCATCTAGGCTTTCATGCCCCTTTTTTTGTTTTTTAAAGTTCTTAACTCTTATGCAGCCTCTGAGAGAGGTCTTGAGGAGAGAGCATTTCAGACAGGATTCCTGGGAGCCTGCAAGAAGGCACCACATTGCCTGGCCATCATCCAGCAGCTAGCCAGCAGGTGGCAGTATCTATCCACTTTCAGCTTCTCCAGACCGTGCCCAAAGATACTCCTATAAACAGTAAACTAAAGCCCAGAGAAGAGAGTTAAAGAAAATCCCCAGTCCTGGTGCATTGTTCTGGTCTGAGTCATGGCATCTCACCCTCTCCCATACAGACCCCTTTGGACGGGCCAGACCGTGGAGAAAGGGGCCTTGGAGCATTCCAAAAGCGTGATGTCATCTGGATGCTTGCTTCCTTCCAGGGTTTGTTTCCATCAGGCTGCGAGGAGGCCGGGACACCTGCTTACTTACAGTCCCATGGCTGAGGGGGTTTCCTCTTCACACTTAAAAAAGCACAGTGTTGCACTCAAAGCTTTCCTCATATCTCAGATTGTTTTCTCCGGACTGACTCCAAGAAGCAAAGACAATGACCTCCGCCAAGGAATGGTAACCGTTAATTAGCCATCAGTCTTGCTGTTTGCTTCCGCCTCTGAATTAAAGCCCCAGCTGTGCAGCCAAAGGAACCGGCTCTTAATCCTGCCTCAGCCTCTTCAGCTGACTTCAGGTAAAAGTGATTATTTTGATTACATGTACAGCAAGTTAGGAAAAGTAAATGAAGCCGACGGCCTGCAAGTGCTATAATCCAGCACTGGGGAGGTGGGGGCAGGAGCATCAGGCATTTAGGGTTATTCTTAGCTACAGAGAGTTTGAAGCCATCCTCAGATACGGGAAACTTTGTCTCAAAAGACAAAATCAAATCTGTCAGTTATAATAGAATATAATCAGTACTGCCGGGGTGTGGCGACGCACACCTATAATCCCAGAGTCTGGGAGGCCAATACAGTGGCAGCCCAGGCTGAGCAGGGAGACCTTGTAAACATGCACACTCTATACCATTCTCTACAAAATCTCTTGGGTCATTACCCCTCCCTGCCTCTTCTAGTCTTCTAGTGGTCATCAATTGACCACTCCCTCTAAGGTTTCCGTACCCCTGGTGGGCCTCGAACTCACTACATAGCTGAGGATGACCTTGAACTCCTGACTATCCTACTTCTACTTCCTGAATGCTGGAACTACAGGTGTAGATTGTGTTGCCTTGCCCCACCGTGAAGACCTAAGAGCCTGTATATATACTGATGGTGATGATCAGAGACGGGAAAATCTGGACTGGGCTGGTAGAGTGCTTGCCTAGTATGTGCAAAGACCTGGGGTAGATCCCTGGTCCACACAAAGGAAGTTTGACGGTGCAGATGAGGACCAGTAATCCCAACACCCAGGAGTGGAGGCAGATCTGGGGTTCTAGTCATCCTCAACTACATTGCCAACCGAAGGCCAGCCTGGGCTACAGGAGACCCTGTCAAACAACAAAAAACACCTAGATAAATCAAATCTTGGGCTGGAGTTGTAACTACAGTAATTGGCTAGCATACCAGGCCCATGGTTCTATCCCTAGCAAAGAGTGTGTGTGTGCGCACACACACACGTTGGCAAAGATCTGGAGAAATCTGAACACTGTGTGTTGCTATGGTAAAGATGGTGCAGTCACTGTGAAAATCAGACCTGTGGTTCCTCAGCAAGCTCGACATGGACGAATGAAGTTCAGTGGGAGAGAGAGAGTTGCCTGGCACACATAAGGTCCTGCCTTTATTGCCCAGTGCCGCAAGGAGAGGAGAGCCATATTATCACACAGCCATCCTGGTTTCACTTCCAGGTAAACACATGAGGGAATCCGCACACTGGCATTCAAGTAAGTGTCCCCAGTTGTAATAGTGGCTCAATCACAATAGCCAGAGAGTTGAGATGAGTTAACTCCCACCAGCCAGTGAACCGAATGCAAAATTCAGCAGACTTCCACACAGAATATGATCAGCCATTAAAAGGAACTACTGACACGTGCTACAAGGGAGATGAAGTAAGACATGCCAAATGAGATTGGACCCCAAAGGGTAAAAGTGGATAAAAGAATCCATAGAGACAGGAATCCAATCCGTGAGGGTGGGAGTTCACAACTGTAAATAGGAGTACTTGGGAGGGAGAAGTTGGGGGTGACAAGTTCAAGGTCATTCTCAACTACACCAGCCTCAAACACATAAGACCTTGTCTCAAAAGACCAAAAATGGGAGAGGAGAGAGGAAGTGAAGGGAGAGGGGGAGGAAAAAAAAGACAAGGTAGGACTGAGGAGGAAAAGCAAATTGATCCCGTCTCATCCTCGGACGGGTTCAGGAGAGGTGGGGACTGACTGCTGAGAAGGTACTGGCTTTTCGAAGTCAAGAAATGGTGGCGTGGAGTTAGACGCAGCATTTACACAGCTGTGCACTCAACCCTTGCCCCTCCCTTACCCAACATCCTGCAGCAGCCTCCTAAGGACTCCAGGCCCTGCAGGAGTTGATCCCTCCTCCGTCTCTGCCTCTTGCTGCCTCCACACCCTGGACCCCTTCTGGTCTCCAGGCACTATAGCCCCATTCCCACCACTGTTTCCTACATGTGTCCGCTCAGTCCTATACTGACTTTACCTCCTCTGCGTCCTCCTCAAATCTCTCAGATTTAGCCTTTGATAAACACCCTACTAAGTGCTCACATCTGTCACCTAGCACATGTCCCCTGTCCACAGTTTTTGTCCCCGCTCACATGTTGTCATTACTATGCTGTATCCATCTCCCCTGGGCTGGGATGCAGGATGCAGACTATGAGAACAGAGATCTTATTTTTGCGATAAAGCTTCTGAAATTAGGGCTCGGCACATAGTAGGTGCTGAAAAAATAAATACAAATATCCAATCAATGGATTTTAGGACTAGATATGACATTATAATTAAAAGGTGTATAGGGATGGCAAGATGATTTGGCAGGTAAAGAAACTTGTCCCCAAACTTGACAACCTGAGTTCTCTTCTTAGGACCTGCATGAACCCGAGAGAACCAAGTCCTGCAAGTTGTCCTCTGACCGCTACATAGATGCTGCGGCACTTGTGCTCCAAGGTGAGTGCATGTACACACCTGTACACACAAATTCATAACCGTGTGACTCAAGGAAAATGCTCAGTAAAAGTCAGCAGCTCTGACTGTGTGCAAGGAGACCACTGACCTCCATCTTGGCAGGGCCAGCCCTCTTCTATCTTCTTCCCCCACCACTTCTCCCATTTTCTTCTTTACATTTAATTTATTTAGTTGTCTGAGAGTCTCAAATAGTCCAGGCTGTTCTTTACCTGCTAAGTGGTTGAGGATAGCCTTGAACTTCTAATCTTTTGAGCACTGGGATCACAAGTGTGCATCACTAAATCCAGTCTTATGTGGTGCCGGCCATCCGATCAGGAATCCATGCCTGTCAAACACTCTGCAGACTGAGTCACAACCCCCAGCCCAGTTTTGCATATTTTTGAGACAGAGTCTCAGGTAGCCAAGGCTGGCCTTGAAATTGATGTGAAGCCAACAATAACCTTGAACCCCTGATCCTCTCTGGCTTCTCCTGCTTCAGCCTCACAGTGGGGACACAGGCTCCGCTGGTTTCTCACTTGAGCTTGCTCTTATCCAAAGTTCTGTCATTCCCATTCCGAAGGTTAGACTGCCCAACCTGCTTCACCTCTTGTGTTTCCTCTACCTTAGGCCCCAGGCTTCCTGGAAAACCCATCAAAACCTCCTGTCTACTGGAAGGTCCCCAAGGGTGGGGCAGGGCTGCGGCACCCACCTGTTCTATTGGTTCTAGCTGCAGCAAGCACCCAACCAATGCTCACTGGGTGAAATAGAAAGCCAGAGGACACGGTTTCCAGTCAGACCTTTCAAGAAGAGGCTTGTAAGTCTCTGAACTAGTGACAGATTCCGAGGGTTTTTTTAAAAAAGAACTTTAAAAATTACATTTTATCCTTTTAATCAGAGCCGTGAAGCATGTGCCTCACGTGGGTCTCAGGGATCAAACTCAAGTTTGGCAGCAAGCACCTTTGTCTGTTGAGCCAGCTCACTGGCCCCTGAGGATGAGCAGTAAAGAAGCTCAGAGAAGAACCCATGGACAGTTTGCTGTCTGCTCTGTGGCCACCAAGCAGGGAGCCATCTCTTGTTAAAGCCGGGCCACCTGTTTCCTAGGGACTCCAGAGATGGCCGCTTTTCCACACAGACCTGGGTGGCAACGTGGTCTCCTTGGCTGACCCTCTTTGACCAGAGCGCACTCCCCAAGACCAAGGGAGCCACCTGCCCAGGGTTGGATTCCCAGCTCCACAATCTGCAAACTGTATGACCCTGGGCGAAGCACTGTCTCCTCCTGGCTTTTCTGCCCTGCAAAGTAAGTGACTATGCCTGTGACCCGATAGAGCAGAAAGGCATGAAATCTGATCAGTCCGGGAAGGTCTCATCTTGGTTGCTGACAAACCTCAATTTTCAGTTTCTCAACAAACCTTCAGTAAGTAGCAAGAATGTGGAGCAAAGTGTATGGAACAGGACTTTAGCTTGACTTTAATTCTGATTTTCCGAGTCTCCTTCCGTCTGGAGGCATCAGGTCTGAGACTGAACCGACCCAGGTAGGAGGTGGCAGGTACCCCGGGAGAGCACCCTCCCCCGCACGCCCTTTCCCTGCAGCTGGTGACACCCAGACTCCAAAAGTGAAGCACCCGGGGTGGGGCGGGGCAGGGCGGGGCGAACAGCGAGCGAACCCGATTGGTCCCTACATGCCACGTGTCCCCTGCCACGGTGAGCCCAGTCTGCGCTGCGGCTGCTGCTAGGCTAACGGGCTTCGAGCTGCGTCGTCTGTCCGCCCTGACCTAAGGCCTCCCCCGCACGGTGAGTGTGCAGAGTCGCTGCAGGGCACAGAGTCCATGGCTGCAGGGACCGGGGACTGGCATCTTGCTTGCTGGGTCCCTGCTGGGGTACGGCCACCCCGGAGTGTCGCGGTTGGGTGTGTCCCTGGAGGGAACCTGAGATGCAGGCGTGGGGTGACAGCGCCCCTGCCCCTGCGGGGGAGGGGAGATGGTGAAACCCCGGCCCCGCCGAGGGTGTGGTCCAAGGCTGGGGACGCCTGATCGTTTTAATTTCACGGGTGGAAAAACTTGGGAAGACTGGAGACGCAGATCTAGGGACCCTCTGGGAAGACTGTGAGTTGCCCAACTTTGAGAGTTTGAGGAATCCTCTCCTGCGCGCCATCCCAGAGACTCCATGATGCCCACCTAGGAAGGACCAGCTGTCCATCCCGAGGGTTCTGATGGTCTGGCCCACATTGCGCAGCTGCTCACCTGTCGGGGAGCCACAGAGGCGCTTAGCCGGATGCAGAGGCCCCACTCTTTCTTCTGCTTCTCCTAAGCCAACCCCGCACCTTCCCAAAGCTCCAGGGCCTTAGATGCGTTCTAATGACCTCGAATCCTGACCCCGCCACCAATTTATAGTGTGACCTTGAGCCGGGCTCTTTCCCTCTCTGAGCCTCCCTCTCCCCTTTCTGGGTAAACAGTCACTGTGAAAGTGGGTTGCTCTGGCTGCCAGTACAGGTGTGGGCGGTGAAAAGCTCCTTTAGGAGAGTGAATCTGGCCTCTGCTTCCTCCTTCCCTCCCTGTCCTTTTATCTAAACTCTGGTGGGTCTTCCCAGACACTTCCAAATTTGGGCATATGGTTCCTGGGTTTATTAGAGCTCCGGGTGTCCCCCGAGAATCTGCTCTCCTTTCCTCCCCCTCTCCTGCCCAGATCACATCTTGAGCTGCTGTCCCCACCCCCAGACAAGAGAGCTTGACTTGGAAGCCTTTCTTGCCCCATCTGCAACCATTTCGGCCCGGAGCTTTGCGGAAGACCCTGGGCAACTCTCCCTCATGTCCATGGGCTGCAGCTTGCCTGGGGCCCTTGGATGGGTCTCTTTTCTCTCTGGACCCTTGTGGCCCATAGCAGTCTGCTGAGGTGGCTGCTACTTCCGGTGCTTCCCCACCACCACCGCCCAATTCAACTGCTCTCAGATTTGGGAGTTGGGTGTGGCTGGGCATGGAGGGAAGGTCTTCATCCCCTTGCAGCTGTGACTGTCGCTCACCATGTCCCTTTACTTCCTGTCCTTTTGTTCATGAGCCTCCCTCTGCTGGGATACTGAACCAGTTTGCTGTGTCTGGGCAGGGGAATGCAGCTGTTGATGGACAGAACATGGACTTGCCCTGAGAATGGAGATGCTGGGGTTGGGGGTTGGGCTGGGAGTGGGGGACTGCAGCACTGGAGAGCTGCCAGAGACCATACAGACATCTGCACTGCAGCTCCCAGAGGAGTCCTGGACACCAGCCCCAGCCCCGCCCCATCTCTGCCCCTCCACACACCAGCTGGGCACCTCCCCACCTTGATTCCTTCCTCCCTGGAGGAGGAGACCTGTACCCAAGTCCCCAGCTGGTAAGATGTGTTGGCTCTTTAAAGTACCATTCAGGCTCAGTGGTGGCCCCAGGGCATCCCTAGTCAACTTCTTCAAGAGACTTCCTGGGTGGGGTCAGAGCTGAGGATGTGGTCTCCACAGATTCCTGGGTGGGGGGGAGGTGAGGGTTGTATCCTGGTTTGCTGCTTCTTGGCTTGGAATCAAGCCTCTTCTGTTTACATTCTGCATCCATTTGCATTCGGAATGCCCTCTGCTGGCGGACTGAGAAGCCCCCACTGAGGCTGGCCCTGCAGAGAGCTGTGTCAGCTTCTGGGTTCCACCAACAGTAAAAGGAGGACCTGAAGGTGGTATTGAGCCTGCAGATATGCAAGTGCCTCGCAAACTGTAGGGTGTTCTGTGTAGAGAAGCCAGTGCTGCCATGGTAACCTCAGCCGGTTGTGGTACTCAGGAGGCTACCTGAGCCTCAGGTTCCTCTTTCTGTTGTCCACATGCTCCTTAAAGTCATTGTCACTGATGGAACCCTTCCAGCTGAGCAGACTCAGGGAACCCTGGCTTTGTTGGATGCTGGTATCAGACCATTACAGAGATAGAGATACACTAGTCCTCAAATGTAAAGAAGTGGCTAGAAATGTGGTCCCCTACCTAGGGGATGCCTTGGTTCCTTCCCCCAGGGTGGCATAAACTGTGTGTATCTGCAATCCCAACACTTGGAAGGTGAAAGATGCAGGATCTGGAAGGTCAAAGTTCAAGATCACTCTGAGCTACCTAGTAAGTTGGGTACAGGAGGCCCCATCTCAAAAAAAAAAAAAAAAAGGTGAAGCATAGTTGTAAGCCCTTACACAACACTTTCTGTGCATGAACTTTCTGTGCAAGGTCCTTGTGTGCACACTCATCTTGTCTTCATTCTTGCCAGGTGTGGTAGCCAATGGCTTTGTTTTAATTCCAGCAGAGGCAGTTGGATTTCTGAGTTTAAGGCCAGCCTAGTCTGCTACAGAGAGAGAGAGAGAGAGAGAGAGAGAGAGAGAGAGAGAGAGAGAGAGACCTGTCTTGAAACAAACAAACAAACAAAAAGTCTCAAATGTCTTTATTCTTTACACCTTACCCATAATCTTTATGAGAGTTAGGTTTTAAATATTTTATTTACATGCATTTATTTGAATATGTACATATGTGCCAGGGTATGCATGTGGAAGTCAGGCCATCTTTCCGGAAGTTGATTATCTCCTCCCATGTTGTGGGTCATGGATGGAACTCAGGTCAAAAGGCTTCTCACATTCTGAGTCATCTGGCTTCTGTTTTTACCCCCATTTTCCATATGCGACAAGGTCTCTCTTTTTGTTTGCCACTAGCCAAACAGAACTATCGAGGGTTCTCTTCTCTCTGCCTCCTATCCTGCAGTAGGATGGTAGACTTGGGTTCTGGGGATTTGAACTCGGGTCCTTCCCGCCACACAGCTTCTAAACAGCACCTTGGAGCTTTGACTTCAGGATTCCTGACATCTGTGAGACTTTATCATTCACGGAGTGACCTTACCCAGGATTCAAACCCACATCAGGCAGTTTCTGATCCTGGGGCAGTCAGACAACGACGAATGCCTGGGGCCCTGCCCAACTGGGGATCAATGACTGTTGGTCAGGAGTTGGAAGACACTGCTCTCGAAGAAACCTGAGTGTCTGGATTGGGGGGAAGGGCAAGAGAGGGATGCTCTATCCTACTGTGTCAGCTGGGATTGGAAGCTGCTCTTTCTGGCTGGGGGAAGCCCATAAGAAAAAGAGAAATCATTTTCTAGATTTACCTTTTCTTGGAGGGTAGGAATAGAACCCAAGGACTTACACAGGCTGGTTGAATAATCTACACCAAACTGCATACCCAGCCTGAGAGGAGTTTTAAAAACCAAAGCCTTCAAAGTACAATAGACTTACCCCAGGAGGCACCAAACCTTTCTGGCACACAGAAAGTTCTCAGACTCTGTTATTAAAATAAATGGTTGTTTTTGAGACAGGGTCTTATGAAGCTAATAGGTTTTCTGTACCCCGATAATAGGTTTCTCCGCCGGCACAGTAAGCCAGATCAAGCCGAATTAAAAAGTCAAAGACTAGGTTTATTCTGAGCAAAGTAACTCCTGGATGATTCCTCCAGCCCCCAGAGATGGAGGCGGGAGAAGGGGCAGGAAAAATCACATGGCCAATCTAAGGGAGGGAGCTTAAATACCCTGTGGGGAGGATGAGGGGATGGGTGTGGGTGGTGATGCCCACAAGCTGGGTTTGCACCCAATTATAACACCTTAGGCAGGGATTGGCCCGACACCCCTGCCTCCAAGAATGCAGAACTGGGCTTTTGGCGGTCTTGGAGATTCACCAAGAGAGCGGGGTTTGGAGAGAGAGAAATGGAGGCTTTCAAAGGAGCGAGCTGGAAGTCCCAGCAGAACAGTAGCCCAGGCTGGCCTTGAACATGCTTTATAACTGAGGGTGAATTTCTAATCCTCCAGCCTCCACCTCCCACGTGCTAGGGTTGCTTGTGTGTGCTATCATGTCTGATTTATTCAGTGCTAGGGATCAAACCCAGGGCCTTCTGCATGCTGGACAGGTACTCTGCCAGCTGAGCTACAGCCCAACCTACAACATGGGCTTTTTCTGTGTTATTTTAAGAGTGGACTGAAGGGTAAGGACGTGAACAGTGAAATGGCTTAGTAGGTAAAGGCTCTTGCCACTAAGCCTGATGACCTGAGCTCAAACCCCAGGACCCACATGGTAGAAGAAAGGAAACCAACTCTCACAAGCTGTTCCATCGCACATATGTGCCCCTCAAAAAAAGTCTATCTAACCAGTGCTTGTTTCTTTTTGTTGTTGTTGTTTGTTTGTTTGTTTGTTTGTTTCTCGAGACAGGGTTTCTCTCTGGCTTTGGAGCCTGTCCTGGAACTAGCTCTTATAGACCAGGCTGATCTCAAACCCACAGAGATCTACCTGCCTCTGCCTCCCGCGTGCTGGGATTAAAAGTGTGCGCCACCACCGCCCGGCCAGTGTTCATTTCTTTTCCTCTGTAGTTATTGATGAGGAGACTTCATAGGCAGCCAGTGCGTGGGCACAGGAGCCTTGGCTGTCCCAGTTTCTGTCCTAGCCCCAGCTCCCACCAGTGACCCTAAGTTGCTAGTAGGTTTGTTGCTTTGTTTTGTTTTCTCATGAGTCCCCAGTTAATCAGTAATTTTCTCTATGGACTTGGACAAGTTACTCAACTTCTCAGGTCATTTCCCCTCTGGTCACAGCATGGGGAGCAAAGCAATTTGGTTCAATGGTTTCATTTTTTTTCTTCCCCTGTGACTTCTCAATGGTGTCCCTAAAGAAACCTCTCGTGGCTATAACTGGAGTTTTTATCATGTAAACCTGGACTTCTGTAGCCCTAGCTGGCAAGGCTCAGCCACCTGGTCCCAATAAACCAGTTAGAGACCAGTCATAGTAAATATATATGAATAAAGGAAGTTTATTCAATGTGACCAAGTTGGAAGGAAGAACAAGCTGAGGGAGGCTGCAACACAAGCCCATTTTTAGGATGCTGACATGAGTCTTAGGTCTGAAGAGAGGAAGAATTGGGGCAGGAGCTGTGCACAGTCAAGTAGTCCTGGTTTAGAGTTCAGTGTCTCCATTCTGGTTCTTCTAGATGGTTCATAGACGCCATTATCTCTGTCCTTATCAATACCATTGCTTTAGGAGCTCATCCTGGTTCCTACTGACCAAACACTTCTGCCCCAGGGTAGAGTTTGCCCTCACGGAATGACTGTCCTCTTTTACAGAGTGATCTGTTCGGTACAGTGTTATTCTTTGGGAATCTAAGGTGACTCCAGAGGAGAGGTTCAGGATGGTACTTAGTTCTGTACCTCCAGCCAAAGTAAAGGAGAGAGACAGACAGACAGACTCCAGATGAAGAGATGCCAGAAGATACCTTGGATTTTGGTTTCCTTGTGAGCGGAATGAGGGGTCAGTGCTTTTGAGGAAAAGCATCCTGGAAAGATTGGTTTCTTAGCCTCTCAGTGCAAGAACCTTTAGGAACCACCCTCCCTGACCAGAGGCTCACAGCAGGCACAATAGCTGTGCTGTCGTGTCCCCCAGAAAGGGCCAAACCGTGAGTCACATGCAATAAAATAAAAATGATCTTTCGCTCGAGGTTTTATTCTACCTACAATCAATGGACTAGTCCAAGCAGTTATTAGTAACCAGCTCAAAACGGAACCGACAGCCACCGTCATATTGAAAAGACTATCCACTTAGAGGCAAAACTGGTTTTTCCACCCAAGGGGGAAGGGAGAGACAGTGGTATGTGCAAGTTATTAGAATGCTGTGTATGAATATTAGTCACCTACAACTCGCTGAGCTGTAAAGAGCCTGAAGACAAAAAAACTGGAATCAGATAACCCAGAAAAGTTTTCTTTGAAGAGAATTTTTTTTCTTCCCCATGGTGCATTCAGGGTCAGTGACCTCCAGCTACACAGGAATGGCAAATCCTCAATGGTTGACCACAAGCCAGTCAAGGGAGGGTGGTGTGGAGCCCGTGGGGATTCCAAGGAGAGGAAATCTCCCTGGCTCCCCAGTTAAGATAACAGCTGAGACCAGTCAGTTGGTTCTCAACTTTTGGTGGCTGCTATGGCCCTGAAACGTTAAGTTAATCTCTAAGGTTGGCCTTTGGTCATTTGGGGAAAAATCTTTAGGTTGTATTAATAAAGCTAGAACACTGGTTTAGGTACTAGAAGATTGGATAGAAAAATGATAGTGGTGGCCATTCCTGGCGTAAGGAGAGGAGGGAACAGAAGCCATGAAGGATAGCCAAGACCTTTGAATGCTGGGCCTAAAGACCTGGCTTTGGAAGGCGCTGTAGGAGGGAGACTGCTTACAACCCTTCAAGCCCTCCTCTTCACACATACAGTTTGAAGTAGGGCTGATCCAAAGTTTTGATCATTTAAAAAGATAATTTATTATTGGTGCCCTGTGATGTGCGTGGAGAGAGAGAGAGAGAGAGAGAGAGAGAGAGAGAGAGAGAGAGAGAGAGAGAGAGAGGCGTGTGGAGGCCAGAGGACAGCCTTGTGGAGTCTGTTTTTACCTGTGAAACTATCTTACTGACCAAGTTTTGTTTTGAGGCAGAATCGCACTCTGAAACCCTGGCTACTTTGGAACTAACTTTTTAGACCAGACTGGCCTTGAACTTACAGAGATCCACCTGTCTCTGTCTCTGCCAGTTCTGGGATACACATGTGTGCCGTCACTCCTGGCTCTACCTGCCAGTTTTATTTTCATCTTTGAAATGAACTGAAATTATACAGGAGGGGGAAACCATAATGATGACCTCTGTATTGCATTAATATGCATAAGTGCTATTGCCAGGCACTCCAAAAGAGGCAAGGGACGCTGCCTGGGGGTGCACATCTGTAATTCCAGGACACAAAAGGCTGAGGGAGGGGGGTAACCTTTTCCAGACCAGCCTGGGCTATATAATAAGGTTCTTTCTCAAAACAACAAAATCAAAACATGGGGCTCCCAGGATGATGGAGCCCTGCAGTCAGGTAAACAAAGGGATGAGCTTGGGCTTCGAGGGGCTAAGAAGTGGCCCAGGCCTATAATGCATATGAAGTTTCTCAGGTCAGGGTCGCCTGTGGTCATTTTCATCTGGGCCAATCAGACTTCCACTGTCCTCCTATAGATAAGATCTCTCCTGTGCAGAACAATGCCTGCACTCACTGTCTACTGACTGGGCAAAAGTGAACAGCTTCCTGCAAAAAAGCCCATGTTCTATTTGCAAAGGTCTGCAGTTCCTCTGAATGGCCAACTTGACATATGGCACGGAAATACATTCGGTTGACTGTGGGTGTGGCTCAGTTGGTAGAGTGCTTGTTAGCACCCTGGAAGCCAGCCCTGGGTTCAGTCTCCGGCACTGTATAAACTGGGTGCAGTGATGTGCGCATGCAATCCTAGCACTTGGGAGATGGAAGCTTGAGGGTCACCTTATGTATCATCTGAGGACACATAGTGAGTTCAAGACTAGGCTGGCATACAAGAGACTTCTTCTCGAGAAAAAAAAAAGCAAAACTACGCTATAAAGAAACAGTCTGAGGCTAGAGAGATGGCTCAGTGGTTCAGAGCATTTGCGACTCTTCCAGAGGACCCAAGTTTGGTTCCCAGCACCGAGGTCCTTTGGCTCATAGCTGTTATGGCTCCAGGCCCTTGGAATCTGACCCCCTCTTCTGATCTTCATACACTCATGTGTGGCACACGTTCACCCAGACAGACATACACACCTAAGCATAAATAAAAAGAAATATTTAAGAAGTTACTTGTGCAGGCCTGGAGAAGTGGCTCGGTGGTCAAGAGCACTTGTGGCTCTCACAGAGGAACACAGCATCCACAGGGTGGCTCACAACCATCTCTAACTCCAGTCTCAGGGTTCCTACGCCCTCTTCTGACCTCTGTAAGCACCAGATACACATGGGGTACACTTTCATACGTGCAGGCAAAACAGTCATACACATAAATAAATTGTAAAAAAGCGTTTCAATTACTTTCAGGAGGGCTCTTTTGGTCTCCCTCAGAAAGGGTGGTTTTTGCACACTATCTTGCAAAGAAAACCTTAGAGAGTTCCCATTTCTAAGTAGGAAAATTTCTAAACTGAGGCAGAGAGAGAAGCAACTCAAGTGGTTCAAAGTCCTGATCAAGGTGTTTGCAGTGTCAGGATTTGAACTTGGGGATCTTGACTTCAAAGTCTTCGTTACTTGCCATGTTAAAACTTAGCCCAATAAAAATGATCATTTATTGCTTTTTTTTTTCTGTGTGCCAGACTAAGCATTTTTCATCTGCTGTGTCACAGTTCACATTGGAATTCCAATGTCTTTGCAGATGCGCAAACTGAGATTCAGTTTAAACAACTTATTACGTAAGTCAGAGCTCAGGAGACACAGTGACCCCTGTCCATTCTCTAGGTTGGGCAATAGGACCCTGCCCCTGCCCCCACCAAAGACCACAGTGGTCACCAGCTACCAGGCAGGGCAATGGAGATAGCCACCCAGGAAGAAGCCATGCAGGTCACTGTCCAGAGGGAGGGGTTTTCAGGAACGGTCCAGTTGCTTGGGTGGTCAGATGAAAGAGACTTAGGGCTCTGAGGAGAGAGAAGCCAGTTTTAACCAGTCTTGAGCATCTTTTTCAGGTAAGTTGGTAAAACTTACAGATTGAGGGAGGGCTGAGGAGTCCTGGGATCTGGGGAGAACCTTCCCGGTATTCTGTCGTGGAAAGGGCTCACTGAAATCTAGAGAAGTCGTTCGTATTGACTATGGGGTTTCCCAAAGAGGAGAGCTGTGCGTTGAACTCATTTCATTAAGTCCCAGAAAGGGAACTCAGCAGGAATCACATACCGTGGGCCTGTCTCCAGCTGTCTGCTAGCTGAGTCCTGGCCATCTTGGAAAAGGCTTGGAGGTCAGATGGTTCAGGCCTCAGCTAGGATCCTGGGCCAATGGCTGCTTAGCCAGTCTGAAGCGTGTGGTGTAGGCTGTCATGGGAGGGGCCCCCAGTGCTCAGACAGCCACCACGGTGCTTCAGCCTTTAGCTTACCTGTTGGAATGGACCGGATTGATCCTCTGGACTGCAATCTAAATGTTAAATTATCAAGGAAACTCACTTTCCACACACGCAGGAAGCAGGCCCCCAACGGGCCCACAGAAACTGCCCTTGGAGTTTCCCCCAAAGGCATGGTGGCCTCTCCTTGGAGTTGGCTCTCTGTGGAAAGGGGCTGTCATCCAGATGGGCCTGGGCGCCAGCCAGCTGCTGAAGTTTCCAGCAACCACGCCAAAAGAAAGTGCCTCCGCCTTCAAGTGACAGGTCCCAGCCCTCTCACCCTCACGTCAGCTCACTTCCTGGGCCTGTTTCACTCCCCGGGTCTCTAGCAGTTTGGGGGCTGGTTCCTTCACCAGCTGCCCCTTGGGTCTCCAGGCTTGAGGAAACCCCAGAGCTGGTTCTGGGCCCAGTCCTGGAAGTCACCCCTTCTCATGTGAGGTTTCCATTTCCTGGTGAGAGCTGCCCTTTTATAGCAAGGGGCCCCCCGGTTGCCCGAGCAACAGCAGGGTTTCCTGTAGCTGAGCTTCAATCACAAGCAGATCTCTGTCTGTGCCCCCCAACGCCAGCATTACCAGGTCACTGCTCCTTGCTGACTGCTGGACTCCAGCAGAGGCAACATGGGGGCAAACTGATAAAGTCCCTGTACCTAAGGCCCCACCAGTACAATAAACCACCACCCCTGACGTGTCTGCTCTATGCTGGAAGTGATTCAGGTCCCATCCCCCAGCAGTTTGTGCTTAGCATAACCTTGAACTCAGAAATGGGCGCTAAGCCCCAGTCACAGACCTTATAAGTGTCAAGGGAGCCGTCTCCTAAGTTAGGGGATGTGTAGGGCTGGAGAGTGCTGAGTTGCAGGTCTCTATGGTTCCACCCTCCTTTCTACTTCATTCCTTGCAAGTAAGTTATTTTTTGCTCTTACAAAGCAGTTTGGAGCTGTTTTAAGGCGGTCCGCGTACGCCTGCCGCTCCTAGTGGCGGTCAGTGGCCCTCCATGGTTCCTGATTGCTTAACTTGCATCTCCTGCCCTTCTGTTGAGTGCTCGTGAGCTCAGTTCAGCCCTGTGCCCACTTCGCTTCCCCTTTTCATTTATTTATAAATTTGTTTATTTATACACCTGTGTCCCAACTTCGTTGTAGCTCTTGTCCCTGACACCTCCAACCCATAGTCCTTCCCTGGTTTCAGTAAGATGTTTCACCCTGTTTGTTCAAGTTTCCCACAGTGGCGATGGCCATGATCAACCAGAGTAGAGCCAAGTCCTCACAGTGACCTCAGGTCATCCTCTCACCATCCTTCTGTCTGCTGCCACCTCAGTCACATTGACCTCTGTGTTGCTTCTTACCCAGGCATCTGTATGAGACCTCTGGCTGGCCGCCCAGGGTTACAGCCCATCGCCTTTTGTCACCAGGTGCTTCTTGTAATCCATGTGGGTGCATTTATCACTGGGACTGTGAAAATGGAACTGTCCAGTCTTATGTCCTGCTGTGTTCTCGGGGTTCGGGGCATTGCTGGCTGGGGTAGATGATGGGCAAATGAGACATACCCAAGCTGAGATGATGTCCTCAGAGAGGACTCCTGCTTCTTCCCATTTGTATGTGAGAAGGCCTGGCTGGGAAGTCATTCTCAGTGGCTTGGAACGAGGGTGCACAAATTGCATGTAGCACACAGGGGCTCTGGATTCCGGAGTGTCTAAATGGTTTGACTTTGGACCAAATGTGGTACCCGGCCCTGGTTTCCTGTCTCTTACAAAGAGCACCTGCTGCCTGTAAGGATTGCTAAAAGGATTAGGGGAGATACCAGGCACACAGCAGGGCCTGGGTCAGTGCTAGGTCAGTGGTCATACCCAGCCTCCCTTCTCCTCCAGGTTTCTTTCCCACCCTGCTAAGGCTGGTTGCACAGTATCTAATCCAGCCACCGTCCCCTGAAAAACAAAGTTCCTGGTTCCACCAGGTCTCTGGGTATGAGAACAAGAGGGGAAATGAGGGGGTGGGGACAAAAACAAAACAGAGAGTTACAGAGTCCTGGAGTGGTCTCTCAAATTGTATTGTCTTTCCACAGTGGTTTCTGCTACAGAACCTGAGACCATGGCCAAAACAGCACAGGTAAGGGTCTCTCCTCCTCAACGTCCTACCCTTCTGTCTGGGAACCCTAGCATCAGTAGGCCGGAGTCCCAGGTACCCTCAGCTAAGCTAGGTAGGTATCTTCAGTTAACCCTTGGGGCCCTCAGCTAACTCCTGGTACCTTCAGGTAAGCCCTGGTACTTTCAGCCCTCAAGGACTAGAAGTGGCTGTAAATTCACAGCTCTTCCTATGCAAGTCGCCAGAGATGATGCACAATATCCCAGGTACAAAAGGATGCGAATTGACTCAAGTACTGGGAAGTGCAGGGCTTCGGGACTGGTTGGATCCAACTCTTAGATGGCAGAGTGAGGATTCGGCTTTGGTGGGCAGCTCTTTCTAGATTGCTTCATTCCTGAGAGGTTCTTTCTTGCCTGCCGTGGGCATCGTGCACCTCCAGGCTTCCATTATCTGGTCTTCAGAGACCCGGATACAATAGTGCAACTTATTTTCAGTGGTTCTGCGTTTTATCCGCATTGGCCGGGCCTGGGTAACATGTTTTTAGAGTGGGGAGTTGAAGTGACCCCACCAGAACTATGGGGGCCCCAGGAAGGGAGATGGGCACTAGATCGCAATGAGGGGTGCTTATGCCCCAAAGAGGTGTGTTTCGTGTTATACCCATTGGGGTTATGTTTTCCTGACTGGGAAGATCATGACCTCGGTCTTTCATGCTATCTGGCCACTTTATTGGATGATAGAATTTGAGACCAAATGAAGCATTCTCTCCTATGTGACTAAGTGAGGCATAAGGGCTTCCTCTGTGTCAGTCAAGGTTTACATGAGAAGGGGTCCCACTTGGCTACCCTTACAGTGCAAACCTGGTGCTGGAAGGGGAGAATGAGCTGAGGGACCCCCAGCAGATCCCCTTTTGTTGCTTACTCCATCTCTAGAACTTCCCGTCACAGAGCAGGCCTCTTACCCACTGGCCGAACGGAGAGCTAATTTCACATCATCCCCCCTTGTGACATGACACGCAGTGCACCGAGGATAGCCACAGCTTGCAGAGAGTCGTGTTTATATGATGCAAGACAGACTCTAAATAGCTCTTGCACAGCTTCCCCCCACGCCCCTGAGGAGCAGCATGCTTTGTCCCATAGCCTCTATGATCAGGCCGATTGGAAGAATATTCCTTGTTGTGCAGAAAGCTTCAGGACGGGAGCTGCTGCTGCTTCCTTCTTCCTGTGTGTGTGTGCACGGGCAGGAGCTGGCACTTGCCTTGCAGGGTTCTGAATGACTCAAACGACAAGTCAAGCTGGAAGATAGTTCGGGCCAAGACTTGGGGTTCAGAGGCTTTGGAAAACAAGAGGGGTCTGGGGCAGGCTGGCTGGATCAGAAGGCCAGAACTGAGAAAGAATACAGTGTAGTCAGGGTAAAGGGTAATTCTGAGTGCCTGGCAGGCAGCAACCTCAAGAGGGAGAAGGTTGCTGAAGACAGGGCAGTGTGAAGAAGGAAGTTTGTCTATTGCTTGCTCTTAGCACCGTCTGCAGTGTGCCTCCCCCCCCCCCACACACACACCCTCGCAAACACACAGCACATTGTTCACACTCCTTGGGTCCAGTCACCTTAGCTCCTTCCATTATGATGATGGGTCCTTCCTGTCACCTTCTAAAGAACTGAACTTGGAAGGAAGGCCCCAGGAGACTTGGCTCTGTGGCCTGTTTAGTAGTGAGATTTGGTATTGAAATGCAATAACAAATACAAAAATACTTTGCAGATAGGGAGAGAGGGGTGGGTGTCCTGGGATCCCAGCAGCTGCAGGATGAGGTGGGTACCAGAGCTGGCTATGGTTGCGGTCTGCTAGAGTTCCCATATAGGCAATCATCCGTCTAGGTAATGTGTATCTGCGTTCTAGGAGGCCCAGGACACCTGCAGTAGCTGGGGTGGGGCCTCACAGGCTGGAGCCCCAGGGCCCAGGCTGCTCACCACCTGGCAGCAGGGTCTGCTAAATATTTCAGGGTGGAAAGCTTTCTCCCCAACTCCCTCCGTCCTGGGTATCTGCTTCCAGAATCCTATCTGCATGGGGTGGGACAGGCTGGTTACAGGTGGCTGGGGCAGCTGCACAGGTGGCATTTAGGAATATAAACTTCCATAATGGGGTGAGCCATGGCCTGTGGGAGCTAGGCCTAGACGGTTTGAGGGAATGTTTATGTAGCTTTATGTTAGCAGCTAGAGCTAGGTCCCATTTTGCTTGCAGTGCCCATGACTGTGTGATATCTTAGATTGTGGAGCTAGCGGGCAGGCAATGAAAAGACTTCTCTATCCTTGTGCAGAGCCGCATGGGGGACTGAACTAGATCCCCACTTAGTTTCTCTCTGGGAACACTTTGGCCAAGCCTATGTGGGCCATTAGCCACCCTTCCCTGGTGTCACCTTGATTGTTTTATCTTCAGCCCAAACAGCACAAGAACCCAGCCACACCATCCACAGAGGGAGAAGGGCAGAGACGAAGTAACCACAACAGGGAGGGCAGCATACCTGGTGCTCTGTCTTCTGCCCCACAGCCTGGCAGGTGCCTCTTGTCTCCTCCAAGCCCTGTAGTGACACTTCATTTTTATTTTAATAAATAAAGCTTGCCTGAAGATCAGAGAGTAAAACAGCCTCATTGGTCAACCTTACAGACCAGGCAGCGGTAACACACATGTTTAATCCTAGTAGCCACACTAATTGCCATAGAAACCAGGCGGTGCGTGCCTTTAATCCCAGAACTAAAGAGGATTATAAGACAGGAGGAGACAGCTCTTAGTCTCAGTCTCGTTCTGAGATTCCTGGAGGCAGAATCACCATTTTCAGACTGAGGACAAGGTAAGAGCCAGTGGCTAGCTATTTTGCTTTTCTGACCTTCAGGTTGAACCCCAATTTCTCTCTCCAAGTTTTTATTAATTGTACTTCACAGCCCCTGTAGGCAATTTCTAGTCTTATGGTCATTGACCTTGGGCATCTGACTGTGAGCTTTCGAGAACCATCTCAGAATTTGTCTTGGCACTTGTTGCCTCTAACATGAGCCTTGTAATGATTAATCTCAGGTGTCAGTTTAATAAGATCTAGATGCACCTAGGAAATGGTCTTCTTGGCATGCCTATGGAAGGATTCTCTTCTCCGTCCACCCCTACACACACTTTATATAGCTCTGGCTGGCCTGGAACTCACTGTTTAGACCAGTCTGCCTGCCTCTGCCTCCTGAGGCCTGGGATTAAGGGGGTATGCCACCATGCCCAGCTCTGGAGGATTACCTTAATTAGGTTAATTGAGATAGGAAGACTTATCCACTATGGGTAACACCATTCCCTAGGCTGGGATCCTAGACTGTATGAAGAGGAGAAAGTAAGGTAGGCATGAGCCTTTATTGTTCTCTGCCTCTTGACAATAGAAGGAATATAACCAGCTGCCACCCCAACTTCTCCACCATGATATACTGTGCTCTTGAACCATGAGCCAAAATAAGCCCCCTCTCCCTTAAGTTGCTTTTGTTCAAGGTATTTTATCTCAGAGATCGAAAAGAACCTAAGCATCTCTACTATTGGCCTTGAGAAAGGCATCAGTTTGAAACTGCTGCTGTTTGACAGCTTTTAACCTACACAGAAGATGGGCTAGTTACATGGTTAAACTTCCTGGGGGGAAAAATGCAAAATCCTGGAAACAGCATCATGAGGAGCATCTCTGTTTAATGGACAGAGACAGCAATGCCAGGTGCAAGAACCAGGCCCTGACTTAGGGGGCATGCCTAGGGTAGCCAACAGGACTGCAAGCTCTCGATAACATTGCAACCCCATCTTCTTCTTCATTCTCATTGTACCCCACATGAGTTGAAAGACTCTGGGCATCGGCTCCTAAGCACTGTATCCTGGGG
Organism: Microtus pennsylvanicus; assembly: GCF_037038515.1. Classification (NCBI taxonomy): domain Eukaryota; kingdom Metazoa; phylum Chordata; class Mammalia; order Rodentia; family Cricetidae; genus Microtus; species Microtus pennsylvanicus. The sequence continues at coordinate 66,390,336 of NC_134589.1, forward strand.
TTCCTTTCTGCAATGTTCTCACTGTCTCCCAGCCCTCTGCCATATCTCCTCTGTGTGGTAATTTCCACAGCCTCTCTCCCGAGGATAGAGGACCACCATTACTCATCCTGTAGAACTCACAGGGACTCAGACATCATCTCCAGGAAGTCAGCTCTAATCTGCTCAGCATGTATTCTTATTAATTCACATCTACTTTGGAAGCAAATACCAGGTGTGCCTAGATATCCTAGGTCCTACGCTGGGGCTGGAAATACATCAGTAAGGAAGATAGATGTAGTCCCAGCCTTCACAAGGTTTCTTCTTCAGCCCCTGTGACATACTTAGCTGATTGGATTGTGGGTGCACTTACCATGTAGTTCCCTACCCAACTGAGTTCTTACAGGTCCCTGGGCTAAGCACCTAGTAGATTTGTTAGTGAGAGATGGATGGATGGATGGATGGATGGATGGATGGATGGATGGATAGCTTCGTAGGTAGATGGAATGGCAGATAGACAAATTGATAGGCGCATGAACAGACAAACAGATAAATGGATGGGAGGATAGATTGAGCATAAATTGGCAATGTGTGCATTGGTAAGTAGATAGGCAGCTGAATAACAGATGGATGAGTAGGTGGCTCTAGTTTCCCTGGAAACAAGAATCTCCGTGTGAGAAGCCTTTGGGGTCTAGGCGTGGTGAGGCACTGATGCCTGTTTATAGCTTGAATGTGGGTCACCCTGACACGGAGAGGAAACAGGTCTCCAAGGCTGCCATCCCAGCAGGGGAGTCAGACAGTGCAGGACAATCGTTCCATGTTTGGTCTTCAAGAAGAGATAAGTGGGTATCATTAGCTGAGGAAGAAACCCTAAGCTATATGATGGTCACGCCTTCCCTTATGATTGGCCACACCATTCTGGCATCTGGCAGGAAGGGAGAAAGCTTGGTTTGCTAGAAACAGCCATCTTGACCTTCTCAGTCAGACCTCTGACATGCTGGCTGGTCACATGTCACTTGTCCTCTCTATTTTGGGTCTTTGAAATTTTAAGATCCGTTACCTTTTTTCTCCAAGTGAGCCTGAGAATTGGTGGCAAGGAGGTTGGAGCTAGAGAGATGAAGGACATGTGGACTCAGGCAGGTGGAAAGAAAAACGTCATGGGTCATGGCAGCAGCTGGCTGCCCCAAAGAGACCCCAGAGGACCTGACTCCCAGAAAGCTATTTCAAAGCTGGACGCTCTGTTACTGGTCCCAACGCCTCCAATGCTGAGCAGTGGTGCTAGGAATCCATGCTAAGAAGTCAAACTGCCCTCCCCCTACCTGCCTCCCTCTTCAGCATTCTTCACCTCAGAGGAGAACATCTTCAGTTTTTCTTTCAACTCAGTTACATTTAGCAAGCCCTCTCTGGTCTCCATTGTTAAGCCTGTGCTGGCTGCGGGGATCCACTCTGTCCTATGTGGTCATGTCCTATTCATGACAGCTCCTGTCCTTGTGGAGTCAAGAGTCTAAGGGCCAGATGTGGTGTCACTTACCTGTAATCCCAGCACTCAGGTGGCAGAGGCAGGTGCATCAATAGTTCAAGGTGAGCCTTGGCTATGTTGTGAGTTCAAGACCAGCCTTGGCTACATGAGACCTATGTCAAACAAACAAACAAAACTCCCAAAAGGATCAAGAGGAAGGAAGGTTAGACTAAAAGTCTTTAAGGCCCTTTGCAAAGCAGACATTCTGGTTCCATCTGCTCCCTTTTTCTCCACCCTAGAAGCTAATGGTAATTATTTTTTGACATTGCTAGACCAGGATAGACAGAGAAACACGAGATAGTTAGAAGGTAAAATTCCAGCTAGACACTGTCTTTTTTTTTTTTCTGACAGCAGGGACTTGAGGGTCTCTTCTGGTCAGTCTCTGAGCCATGCACAGACCAGGCCTGACACTGGACCTCAGGTCCCTGGATCAGGCTATCCAGGGTGGCACTGTGCAAATGCAAATGTAGCAGGCAGGCCTCAGAAGGGCTGAAGAGGGCCGAGGGAATCTAGGCAGGAGGTGGGGCCAGCATGTGCCATCCTTTGCCTTGTCTCTTGCTTTGCCCAGGCCTGAGATCAGATTGCAGGGGATTCCCGAATAGGGAATGGCGGGAAGAAGGTGTGTCCCTTGGAGCACTTTAAATAGGCGCCCTGCCCCCATACACACATACCTCTGAAGAGTCAGCTTCGGTGACCGATGGCAGAGGGCAGACAGACGTCTGGCTGGACTCTGTGGGAGGAGCCACCAGGGGACACAGGACCATGGGAGGACTCCGGCTTTGCCTGTCCTTGTCTCACTCACATCTGTGGGCTCCTCAGCCTCCCTCTGCTCCTCCATCTACAGAACCTTTTATAATCTCTTTCTGGAGCTGGTGTTGGGCTTAGCTGTTTCCTCTGTACCGTGCCTCTCTCTCTTTAGGTGTTTACATAACCATTTATGGTTCATCTCTGTGACTGGGCGAGGGGCTCAGCAAAATTCGATCTTTGGTTTTCCTGAATCTTCAGCCCTTGGCCCAGGGCCTGGCACAGACTGTGGTCTGTGTGCCTGCCCAGCGATAGGCCGTGTGTACTCCCAGACCCCATGCTTCTCCGTACTGTAAAGCTGACCCACATCTGACTCCTCCGCAAAGCAGCCCATTGTGCATTCAGCTTTGATCTGATGTCTGAGGTCCGTTGGCTCTCCGCCTTCCTCTTCTGGCCTGCAAGGACCCTGCCAGCTTATCCTTAGATGCCAGTTCACAGCTCAGTTTACTGGGCCCCCAGGACCTGTGCTCATCTTGGCATTGAATCTGAGAGTAGCTCTGGGTCCCCTGAGTACTTGGCAGCTGTTAGGTTTGTGCAGCTGAGGGGAATAGGGAAGAGGGCCGCGGTCTGTGGGACTCCTTCTTGGGGTTTGTTTGTAGATGCCACCTTAAACACGGCCACCGTGGCTAATATAATTGTGTTCATGGAGATAAGAGGCTTTGTAAACTGTAAAATGCCGTGAAAAATGGTTAGGAGTACTGGGAAGGTGGCTCAGACCTCCTCAAAGTACTTGCTAGGTAAAACATGAGGACCTGCATTCAAGCCTGAGAACCCAGACCCCACCCCCTCTGCAAAAACAACAACAACAAAAAGCAGCATGGTGGTATGTCCTTGTAATAGCAGTGTCGGGGAGACAGAAACAAGTGGATCCCTGGGGCCCAGTGGCCAAGCCACCTATGATAGGTGAGCCCCAGGCCCCTGAGAGACCCTCTCTCAAAAAATAAGGTAAGCCAGGCATGGTAGTTCATGCCTTCAATCCTAGCAGAGGCAGGTGGATCTCTGGGAGTTGGAGATAAACTTAGTCTTCATAGTAAGCTCCAGGACAGCTGGGGCTCTGTAGAAAGAGCCTTGTCTTGAAAAACAAAGAACCCCAAACAAGATGTATGGCCTGGCAAGATGTCTCAGTGGGTAAAGAGGCTTGCTACACAAGCCTGCCATCCAAAAGGCAGAAAGAGAGAGCATCCACCTAAGGCGGAAAGAGAGAACCGACTCCACCAAGCTGTCCTTCACATGTGCATAGTGGCCGACACATACCCATCCTCTAAACACAGTAATAATGAACTTTTAGCCATTCTTAACAAAAATAAATAAATAAGGTAGGACCCTACTTCAAAACAAACAAACAAAAACATCAAAGATGACACTAGAGAAACCAACACCTATGGCTGCCCTCCAGCTACACACACACACACACACACACACACACACACACACACACACACAGGACTCTTGTCACTCACAGGGATCATTTCCAGCCCTGCCACTCAGCCAGGCCTTTTAACCTCTCCTGCTGGTGCCAGGTGATGAAGGGCGATGAGCCGTCACCCGTGGCCAAGCCGCCCTCCCTTGGAGGATGGCACTGTCTTTTGAGCAGCCACTCCCTTCCCAGGTGACCTCAGGTGACCTCTGGGAATGGAGCTCAGCCTGAACCAGAGCTAGGGTCTGACCTGGGTGCAGGTCCGAGGTCGGGACTCACCCTCTGCTTTTCTCTCCACAGGGCACGATGTACCGAGGCTCCATCCATGACTTCCCAGACTTTGATCCAAATCAGGATGCTGAGGCTTTGTATACAGCCATGAAAGGCTTCGGTGGGTGTCGGCCACCCAAGAGTGGGTCCCATGGGGAGGAGGGTGCATGGAAGGTGGCCAGTCCACTCTGCATGTGGCCTACCCTCGAGCCATCTGTTAGTATTCTGTGGCTTTTCCTAGAGAAACATGAACAGACCGCAGTCTATCCAGTTAGGGCACCCCAACAAACCAAAAACACCGTTCCAAATTCATCTAGTTTGATGAATCAGTGAGTTTATTCGGGTTACTTACAGGAGCATAGGTGACCCCTATGCGTGACTGACAAGCCCACTTTCCTGGAAAGCTGCAACCTTAGTGCCCCCTGCCCAGCTTGCAGGCAGCTCCATCAGCGAGGCTTCCCTCTCTCTGCCATTGTTACTGTTTTTATGATCCTGGGGAAGAGCCCCATGGTACATGTAGCAGTCTGTGCTTTCTGAATCCACTAAGATCCCAGAACTTCTGAGCCCTGTAAATTTCATGAGCATCTATGCCTTAAAAGCCTCCCTCCTCCATCCTTGAGAGAATGTCCCAGCCCCTAGAAATGGCTATACTGTAACTGTTGGTGGGGGAGGAGCCTGGAATGTGGTTTTGTTTTGTTTTGTTTTGTTCCTGTTGCTAGGGGTTGGACCCAGAATCTCACGCACGCTAGAGAAGTGCTCTGCTTTGTAGCTGTGTGACTAGCTTATTTAATTAATATTTTGTCCCTTTCATATTTTATAAATTCTCAATAAAATATGTCAAACCAAAAAGTATACACACACACACATATATGTATATACTTTTTTCTGTATTTGTGCTGCAGAGAGCTTGATCATGTATATATTTATGTCAAACCACTAAAGAGAGGTTTGAAAAAATACTGAAGCCTTACCCATAGACCTGAGCTTATGGAACAGACCTGGTTAGTATAACTGAGAACCTTGGTGAGTTGGTACCCTCCTGGCGACTCCCCTGCCTTTCTTCAGGGTGTCCACTGACCTGAATTTGTGCTTATTCCCACCTTTGCTTGTCTGCAGTTGGCAGAACACATGCTGTTAGGACATCTGGGTCTTTCTAAGTCAAGTACATTGTGAGGCCTTGTGGAAATCCTTACCTGTCTCTGTGCCTCAGTTTTTGTATTTGTGCCACAGAGAGCTCGATCAGCGACCCTTTGAGCTCAGGTGTTATGAATGCAATGACCCCTCTCTGTGGGAACTTAGAGGTCCCTTTAGACCAGTGGTTTTCAACTTCCTGGTGCGACACTTTAATATATTCAGTCGTTTCGTTGCTGCTTCATAACTGTAATTTTGCTACTCTTATGAGTTGGGCTTTTTGTTTGTTTGGTTTTTGACTTTTTGAGACAGGGGCTTTTCTGTAACTATCCTAGAACTAGCTCTTGTAGACCAGGCTGGCCTCGAACTCACAGAGATCTGCTTGCCTCTGCCTCCCGAGTGCTGGGATTAAAGGTGTGCACCACCACCACCCGGCAACTGTTATGAATGGTAATATAAATATCTTATATTCAGGATAGCTGCCTGTGAGGGGTTGCGACCCACAGATTGAGAACCACTGTTTCCATTTCCTTGTTGAAAGCAGAAAGTTTCTTCTGTAACCTGTAGAAGCTGCAAGGCCTCTGCCTGATAAAGGAACAGCCTGGAGGGCTTCCTGGAGGCAGGCTGGGCGGGGTGACAGCTTAACTGACTATAGTAGACGTGCACCTTGTTGAGCAAGTCGAGATAAACAGAGTGGAGACTTGTGTGGTGGACGATTCATTACCTGCGGCAGGGGAGAAGGCCCACAGCCATTTCCCAGCCAGCACTCTCACTGAACAAGTCAAGCATGGACATTTTAATGCAGGCCCGTACAGATTCACACAGCCACGGTCCCATTCCTGAGTGAGCGGCATGCTCACTTTAGAGTACCATAAACGCCTCTGAGCATGCTCCACACGCACCACGAAGCTTTAGTTGAAACAATCGGAAGGACATTTTGAAAGTGAATTAACATGGGCCTCTGAACCTGAAGGCTCTGTCTTGCTTCGTCACTAACAACAGGTGCCCTCAACTCTTCTTTCTAGGCAGTGACAAGGAGTCCATACTGGAGCTGATCACCTCCCGCAGCAACAAGCAGAGGCAGGAGATCTGCCAGAGTTACAAGTCCCTCTATGGCAAGGTAATTCTTCTCCGGCTCTGCTTGTGCGCTGGCTCTTCTTCCTCTGCTCTTTCTTGTCCTTCGGTGTCACGTGTCATCTGAGTACCAGAGTTGTGCCATAGCCACTCTCTTACACACCTGGATCCGAGGAGACACAGATAGTGGATCTCACAGTGGTGGGGGAGGGCAGTGCTGAGAGCTAGAACCTGCGTGGCCTACTGCCAGCTGCATGGCTTGGGGCAGTGGCCTGAAGTCTCTTGAATCTTTTTTTTGGGGGGGGGGAATTTGGGCACAATTTTTTATTTATTTATTTATTTATTTATTAAAGATTTCTGCCTCCTCCCCGCCACCGCCTCCCATTTCCCTCCCCCTCCCTCATCAGCCCGAAGAGCAATCAGGGTTCCCTGACCTGTGGGAAGTCCAAGGACCACCCACCTCCATCCAGGTCTAATTCTATTGGGAACCCACCAAGGCCAGCTGGCCTGGGTCTGAAAAAGCATGGGATAAAATCGGACTTGCTGAACATAGTAGACAATGAGGACTACTGAGAACTCAAGAACAATGGCAATGGGTTTTTGATCCTACTGCACATACTGGCTTTGGGGGAGCCTAGGCAGTTTGGATGCTCTTGAATCTTCTTTAAGACTGGTAGTGTCTCTTCCCAAGAGCTGGATCCAGCAAGCTGACTCAGCCTTGGGCCAGGCAGAGAAAGCATTCACTTCTTACTCATCTCTACCGCGGTGCTCCTCCAACCCCAGGACCTCATCGCAGACTTGAAGTATGAGTTGACAGGGAAGTTTGAGCGGCTGATCGTGAACCTCATGAGGCCGCTTGCCTATTGTGATGCCAAAGAAATCAAAGACGCCATCTCGGTAAGAAGCGTGGGTCGAAGTGTGCACTGCAGATGTGGGCAGTAAGTTCTGGGCTTTGCCACAAGCTTGTGGTCAGTCCCTGCCCACCCAGCATATGTGACCTGCTCTGAGAGCCAGCCTGTCGCAGATGGGTTTCCTAGTCTTCGCCAATCTGATAGATGTGGACAGAGGTTAGGGAAAAGTAGACCCTGTAAAATGAGGCCTTTGTTCGGATCCCCATGCCAGGAGTCATAGTCCTGAGAAAGTGGAGATATGGAGACAAATGCTGTCCAACACACTTGAAGCTGAGGGCACAGTAAAAACTAATTATTGAAGTCACTGGGTCTAAGAGGACCAAGTTGAACCCAAAAGCCTGCAGAGGCTCTGGTGGATAGGAGTGCAGAGGACATTCCAGGCTGGGGGCTGTGTGTTCAGCTATGAGCAAGACTTAACCTGACCTCTAGGAAGAGGGCAAAAAGCCCTTGGTTAGGTGTGGTAGTGCCTGCTGGCAATCACAGCAGTGGGAAGTGAAGGCAAGAAGATGGTAAGTTCGAGACTGTAGCCTAGGTTACAGAAAAGACCTAAAAAGTGTGGGGAGTGGGGCACTGGAAAGATGGCCCAGTGGGTAAGTGCTTGCTATGGCAAACGTGAAGACCTGACTTCAAATCCTCTATAAAAGCCTCTGTAACCCCCGTGTTGTAGGGAGTGGGAACAGGTGATCACCAGGGCCGATTGGTTAGTCCATCTAGACAGAACAGCAAGTTCTAGGTTTAGTAAGAGACCCTGTTTGGAAAGCTAAAGTGGAGAGAGATAAAGAAGACATCTGAAGCTGACCTCTGACCTCTGTATGCATATACTTGTGTATGTGTGTAAACACACACAAAGCCCCCAGTTTAAGGTGTGTGACTCAGAGATAGAATGCCTATTTGGAAGCTCTGGGTTTCATCCCTAGCACCCTAAAAAATACACACAACAGCCCTTGGTTGTACCTGGCATTTTGCAGTGTATAAAGTCTATGATCTCTGCCGTCATTGAGTTCCCACACATAGATTCAGTTCGTGAATGGGTACGGTTGGCCATGTGGGAATGTATTGCCTTCCAGGTCAGCCTTAAAATTTGGCAGTGTAATGAAGAGCTTCCTTGTTGTATAGATGAGAAAATTGTGGCCAGAAAGATGAAGTCATTGTTGTTGAAGGTTTTATAAATGTTCATTTTATGTACAAAGTGCTCCATTGGGTGGGTAACTTGGAGAATTCATTCAAAGATCATTCAGTCCAACTTAATGAACACCGTGTACTCTATGGGCGGAACTCTGGCAGTACACTTGGAGGCTCTGAGGCTTGTGCAGGAATGCCAGCAAAGGTGTAATCTCTGCAGTAAACTTCACTGTTGCCAGTAAAGTTGCCAATGGACCATCTTGCTTTCAGTCATGATTCTAGGGAGAAAAGAATGCAGGATTGTGCTGGTTTTTGAATTTTTATTTGTTTATTGAGTCAGGGTATCATGTAGCCCAGACTGGCCTTAAACTCCTAAACCTTCTTTCTGCCTCTATCTCCCAAGTACTAGGACTAGATCTTTATGCCTACCATGCCTGGCTTTATGCAGCTCTGGGTCAAACACAGGGTCTTATTGCATGGCAGGTAAGAACTATACCAAGTGAGCCACAGCCTTAATCCCAAGATTGCATTTCTTAATGAGAAATCATCACAGCTGCTGTATAGGTGGGACTAGAACCCATGCCTTGAGTCTTAGTTTGGCATCTCCCAAATGATGCCTTGAAACTGCACCAAAGACACCCTGGCTGCAGGAGGTGTCACAGCACAGGCTGCTGCAGGGTCCCTTGTGACTAAGGCTTCCCATTCTGCTCTACCCCACATGTTCCTTCTCTCCGGCAGGGCGTCGGCACAGATGAGAAGTGCCTCATTGAGATTTTGGCTTCCCGGACCAATGAGCAGATGCACCAGCTAGTGGCCGCATACAAAGATGGTGAGATGGATGGGAATGACACTCAGACTGCAAGGGTGGGGACACAGACTACCCATCCCCGTCCCCCTGACCATCAGTTATCCACCCACTCACCCATCCTTCATCACACTGCCCAGCCAGCCAGCATCTGTCCATCTATTCTCTCATATGTCCATCCACCCCTCATCCATCCACCCACTCATCTGTCATCCATCAACCCATCCATCCATCCATTCCCTCATTCCCCACCCATTCACTGTCTACCCACCATCCATCATCTATCAACCCATCCATTACCATTCATCTATTCATCCAACGTCTGTCTACCCACTGTCCACCTGCCCACTGACCCATCCGTCTGTCTGGCCATCCATTTACCACCTTCCATTCATCAACTACCCACCCATCTATATACCATTTATCTATCCATCCAACACCCATCTAACTTCCTGTCCATATACTCATCTATCCACCCATCCATCTACCCATTTACTCATCCATATCCATCTTCCCATCCATATATATCTCTATATCTATCCACTGTCTTTCTGTCTGTCCATGCGGTAAGTACCTGTTCTGTGCTGGACAGTGTACAGGTTCTCAGGAGATGGTGATAGATAGAAGCAGTGTAGTCTCTATATCTGGAACTTTTTTTTTTTTTTTTTTTTTTTTGTTTTTCGAGGCAGGGTTTCTCTGTGGCTTTGGAGCCTGTCCTGGAAATAGCTCTGTAGACCAGGCTGGTCTCGAACTCACAGAGATCTGCCTGCCTCTGCCTCCCGAGTGCTGGGATTAAAGGCGTGCGCCACCATCGCCCGGCTTCTGTCTGGAACTTGTAGCCTTGTGAAATAACAGTGAGTCTCAGAGAAAAATAACAATGACACGGTGGTCAGATTTTATGAGGGAAATGAACAGGAACCAGACATTCCCAAGAGAGGACCTATGTCAGAAAACCTGTCTCAGGAGGAAGTGAGGAACTTGTTGTATGGAGAATGGGGTGACAGATGGTCCTTCTGGCGGAAGGAACAATGGTGTGTAGAGCCCTGTGCAACAGTAAGTTAGGTGGCCCAGATGAGGCTGGAGAGGACTTTGTAGCCAACAGAGCACTGATGTTTTGCTCAGAGTCCAGCAGCAAGTCAGCCGTGTTGCAATCAGATATGAACTCTATGACAGTTGTTTTGTTGCTGTGGGTAGAAGACCCCTCTGCCCAGGTGAGGATGATTATGCAGTAGGATGGTACAAGGGGACGGAAGGAGGAAGAATCCACTTCCTAGTATCCTAGTACTAGTGGCTGGGAAGAGGCACTTGGCCATAGTAGCCATGCAGACTGGATTGGGGTGTATAACAATAGCTAATCATATGGGGGCAGGGGGGACAAAAGACCTCAGTTCTGGATCCTGGAGGTTTTGGGATGAGACTTGAACCTTGTGTTCCTTCCACAGCCTATGAGCGAGATCTGGAATCTGACATCATTGGAGACACTTCCGGCCACTTCCAGAAGATGCTGGTAGTGCTGCTTCAGGTGAGTCTATGTGCAGACATGTGCCCCTCCCTACAGCTCGCCCCATGGGAGTCACAGGCTCCTTTCACTGATTCTCAAACAAGCGGCCTAGGAGGACTACAGGGTGTAAGGGCCTCCTCTAGCCGTGCCTCCATCACTGCCCATCCCCATTTCTTTCATCCTTTGGAGCCTGAGAGGCCACTCTGAAGCCTAGGCTTTGTCTGCTGGTCTACCCTTGTCCCAATGCCCTGTGTTACACAGGCTGTGCCCTATGGAGACAAATGCCTCATTCACATCCTCCTTTCCCTCCTCAAGTACCCGCAAAGGGAGAGACCTGCCTGCACTGCCTCCCCTCTGCCAAGCTCTAATCCTCCAGCTCACCCGAGGGCCTCTAAGGAGGCTATAAATTATGCCGCCATGACCAAATCCAGCCTGCCATGTTGGGTTGCCTTTTTTTCATTTTTTTACATGAAAACAGCCAGGCATGATTGTGTGTGCCTATAATGCTGGCGTTGGGTGGGTGGAGACAAGAAGATGAACTCAAGGAGAGCTACGTGTGACCTCAAAACACAAAACAATGGGGGCCGGAGAGATGGCTCAGTGGTTAAGAGCACTAGCTGTTGTTCCAGAGGTCCTGGGTTTAGTTCCCAGCCCCCACAAGGGGCGTCTCACTGCATGGAACTCCAGCTCCAGGGGATCTGACAGGATACCCTTTTCTGATCTCTGCACATGCCTGCACTCATGTGCGCACACCCACTTACACAGTCGAAATCATATATACATAATTACAATCTTAAAGAGCAGCTTTATGTTTATTAATAATACCCAGAAATGGAAAGATCCTACCCCAAAGCCAGATTTCTGTATTCTTTTGATTCGTAGAAACTATGCATATATGCAGTGGCTGGAGAGCCTACCCTGCTCTGTCTTCTCGCTGCTTGGCCCTATGAGAGTCTGTGACCACAGACACCCAGGGGACAAGCATTGTGGTGACTGAAATGCAGCCCCAAGGTGCAAACTGTCTGAAGCTTTGCACACGAATCAGACCGCCTCTGTTCCTTCTTGTCAGTCCCTTCCCCATTATATAGCGTTTCAGTCCCTTCCCCGTTATATAGCGTTTTCCCCAGTCCACCACCCCCCCCTTACCATAGCAGCCTATACTCCACGTTAACCAGCCAGGTAGTTATCAGGATTGGGCAAGTGTGACCTTTGCCCCCTTTTCAAAGCCACGTGTTCTGGAGAGGAGATTCCTGCCCCACATCCTGGAGTCAGGGATGTTGCCTTCACATCTCAAAAGTAAGTCACGTGGCACTGATTGTAGGCTTGCTGACTCTGCCACAGTCCCCGAGAGAGTTGAGGGCTGTGAAACCCTAAAACACACAGCACCAGAGGAAGAGGCCAGCTTCAGACCCTGGCATTGCTGGGAGTAAAGCCCAGCATGGCTAGCCCAGTTCCCGTCAAGTACCTTCCCGTTGCTAAGCTACTCTATTGGGTGGGGCCCAGGACCTGGGCAGTGCGATAAAAGAATCAGGAAAACTGGTATTTCACAGCTTGAGCATTCAGACCTTAGGATGCAAGTCACATATCCTCATGGGTAAATTCTTGGGTAAGGGGGGTGGGAGACCCTGGTATTAGCACATGAATGTGTAGCTCTAGGCGGGACATGATTGTAGGCCTAGAATTCCAGCACTTGAGAGGTAGAGACAGAAGGTTCAGTGTATGTTCTAGGCAACCTGGTCTACGTAGTAAGTTCTGGGTCAGCCAAGACTATATATAGTGAGAGCCTGTATCATCCTTTACCCCTTGGGCATTGTCATGAAGTGGCCTAGAGAATGCCAGGACCTGTGGCCTTGCCATCTAAAGCTGTGTCTACAAAGTACAGGACTTTTGTCTGCCGCCCTGGGATGGAGGTATCAGAAGGACCTCAGTCATTCCCAGGACTCCTGTTTGGTCAGGGAGAGGCTCCCTACAATTCTCTACAAAATGAACACTGGGCTTTTCTCCTGTTCAGTCGTTCTCCTGGGCCAACCCCTGGCTCCATACATTAGGAATACACACTGCTTTGTCTCTCCATCCAGGGAACCCGGGAAAATGATGATGTTGTGAGCGAGGACTTGGTCCAGCAGGATGTCCAGGTAAGCCATGTTGATGGAGGTCTCTACATCCCAGTAAGGAGCCTTATGGAAGGGGAGCGGTCAGGGGCTTTGGGGTCGGGTAAGGGTGAAGTCTTTTATATCAAGCACCAGGAATCCCTGAATCACAGCTTGTTTTTTATAGGATTTCATCAGAAAAACAGATGCAGGTTTATTTTAGAGGTATCATGTATGAATGAAGTCAGAGAGTGTGTTGAAGTAAAATATTAACTTGTATTTGAACCCCAGCACCTATGTAAAAAGTTGAAGACACTGCCTCAAAAAACAAACAAACAAGGTGGACCATTTCTAAGAATCAAAACCCAGGGTTGACCCTCTGACACACCCAAACAAACACGCAGAAAGAGGAAATTATGGGAGCTTTGGAAAGGGAGAGAAGGAAAGAGCCATCTGACAGACCACAGGGGTAGTTTTGGAAGAAGCAGGGGTGATGTCTGATTCATCAGTGAAGGTGGAGTGGGAGCTTCCATAGACAGGAAGATGGGAAGAAAGGTCAAGAGGTCACCAGTAGCTGCCCTGTCCAGGATCAGGCAGTTATTCTGCGCCTGTCCTGTCTTCCTGGGCTTTTTCTTTCTGTTATGTCTCCCTCTCTTCTTCCTTCTCAGGACCTATACGAGGCGGGGGAGCTGAAATGGGGAACAGACGAGGCCCAGTTCATCTATATCTTGGGAAACCGTAGCAAACAGCACCTCCGATTGGGTGAGTTCCCAAAAACTGCAGCACCTCCTCGGGTGGCCCTGAGAACCCCTTCCTCTTTTCCTTTTCTACTGATGGTACACAAGAGCCACTTGATCTCCAAACCAAATACTAGCCCTGTTGTGGGTTGTGAGGTTCCCTACCTGAGTTATTACCAGGACAGTACTAGTAACCCTGTCTCAAGATAGAGACCTGTATAGCAGACACGACACAACTCTGTCACCTCCCAGCCACCATACCGAAGTGCCAGCCCCAGCCTCCTGCTAATGTTTGATTCTTGGCTATTTCTCCATCCCCTTCAAAAGTCTGTGGTCTTTTGTTACTGCTGTGGCAGCCCTGTTAGATGGCATGGCATGTCTGTCTGTCTGTCTGCCTCCCTCAGTGTTTGATGAGTATCTGAAGACCACGGGGAAGCCCATCGAAGCCAGTATCCGAGGGGAGCTGTCTGGAGACTTTGAGAAGCTGATGTTGGCTGTGGGTATGTACTGGAGGCCGCAATGGAGTCGGGGATGTCATCCCAGAAGTAAGGGGATTGGAATGAAAGGGATTCCCATGGGGTGGAGTTAGAGTAGAGAAAAGCAGGTGGTAGAGGCTTGGTTGAGCAACATGGCTAAGGCTGGAGATGGGGTGGAACTCAGCCATAGACAGCGATGTCCTGTGTGATGAGGGTAGAAAACACTCACTTTAGGTTGAGATAATAGCCATCAAAGACCTTGGAGGGTCTGCGTGCCAGGCACCACACGGTATTGAGTCTTTAGAGGGCAGAGGCCACCACCGCCATATTGCCACTTAGCAGGTGACGAACCTGAGTGCATGGAGACTGAGTCCCTTGTCAAGGAATTGCTTGTAATAGATCAGGGTTACCTTGATTGTAAGGGAAGCCAGAAGCTGATGAGTCCAGATTCAAACCCAGGACCTCTCCCTAGTATCCCGCTCAGCTGGGGCAAGTCACCTTGCCTAGAAGGGCCCTGGTTTTCTCATCTGTTAAATGAAGGCAGAGGGATGACCGGACTTACTAGAGAAGACTGCAAGTTTAAGGCCTGCCTGGGCTACAAGAGTAAATTTGCCCAGGCAATTTAGCAAATAACTATTTCAAAGTAAAAACGAAAGGGTGTGGGCTAGATCTCAGCTGTAAAGCACTTCCCAGCACACCCAGGTCTGGAAATGGAGGGGAAGGGAAAAGGGAGGGACCTAGTGAGCGAGCCCTATGGGTGCCTTCCCTTTTCTGAGGCATGGGGATAACTACCTTTTCCTCCTCTCCCTTTTCCCTCCCCTTCTCCAGTGAAGTGCATCCGCAGTACCCCAGAATACTTTGCTGAAAGGCTGTTCAAGGCCATGAAGGTAAGTAGTCGGGATAGTAAGAATGAGATTGGGGGAGGGTAGCCTCTGCCCACGCCCTCAAGACTGCGGGGATTTTACCAAATCCTTGGTGTCCAGTGGCCAGAAAGAGCCTTGATTTTTGTTGCTGTAAGAGTATTGTGACCAGGATTGGAGTAAGGGATATGGGGCAAAATAACAAAAAAGACCTAAATAAATAAATAAATTCTGTTCAAAAGCAACTTAGGGGATGAAAGGATTTATTGGCTTATACTTCTAAGACACTGTCCATCACTAAGGAAAGTCAGGAAGTTAGGACAGAACTGAGGTAGAAATCATAGGGGATCTGCTTGCTGACTCGCTCAGGTTTGTGTTCAGCTAGCTTTCAGGAGGACCACAGGATGTGGGCCCAGCGCTCAAGAGGCAGAGGCAGGCAGATCTCCGTGAGTTTGAGGCCAACCTGGTCTACAGAGCTAGTTCCAGGACAGCCAAGGATACACAGAGAAACCCTGTCCAAAAGTCCAATTAATTCATGAATTAATTAATAAGTAAATAAATAAATGGGTGGATAAATAAAGAAAGAAAGCAGAGCTAAGTAGTGTGTCCTTGCGTTCCCACAGCTTGGCTTGGTGGGACAGGAGGATCTGTAGTTCAAGGTCTTCCTGAACCTTGTCACAAAGGCACAAAACCAGGCTGACAGGTAAAGGTGCTTGCTGCCAAGCCCAACAATTTAGTTCAGTCCTTGGACCATCATGACGGGAGGCAAGAACAGATTGCCAAAGCTTGCCTCTGACTTCCATACACATTCCAAGCCAGGTGTGTACCCACACAAATAAATAAATGTAATTTTGAAAGGTTTTCTGAGTTGGAGAAATGGCACAGTGGCTAGGAGCACTTACTGCTTTCCCAGAGGACCTGAGTTAGGTTCCCAGAACCTGTATCAAACAGCTCACAACTGCCTGTAACACTAACCCAAGGGATCTCACAGCCTTTCTGTCCTCTGCAGTCACCTGCACACATATGGCATACATACAAGCAGATACATGAATGAAAATAAATCTTTAAAAAGTTTTAAACCCTAAAAATAAGTAACAGATCAGAAGATTCCTATGTATGTATATCAGACCACTTTAGAAAACACTTCAGCATCTGTCAGTTATCTCTCCACATCCATAATGCTGTCCCTCTAGGCGTGTTCCAAAGGACAGCATTTCCCAGACTTTTTCTCCTATAACACAGACACCTATGACATTTCCACGGCACAGTAGAGCAAATGAATGTTTGCTCTGGGAGATCCCCAAGCGTGGGCTGTCCCAGCCCTTCTTGGCTACTCCAAAAGTGCAGAGCAGATGGTCAGACATTGGCCATGAATGCTGTCCCTCCTGCCCTCTGTCCTCCAGGGCCTGGGGACTCGGGACAACACCCTGATCCGCATCATGGTCTCCAGGAGCGAGCTGGACATGCTTGACATTCGTGAGATCTTCCGAACCAAGTATGAGAAGTCTCTGTACAGCATGATCAAGGTGAGCAGGACTGGGGACGAGGTGGGCAGGGGAGCAGAGAAAGCATGGAGGCTGGAGCAATGGCTCAGCTATCAAGAGCACTGGCTGTTCCTGCAGCCAGGTTCAGTTCCCAGCACCCACATGAGGGCTCACAGCTATCTATAATTTTAGTTCTAAGGGATCTAATGCCCACTTCCGGCTTCCTCAGGCACTACACTCATATGGTGCACGTGCATACTTGCAGGCAAACACTCATACTTTGAAGTAAAAGTAAAGAAAACTTTAAAAAGTAAGGCATGAGGGCTGGAGAAATGACTCAGAGGTTAAGAGCATTGTCTGCTCTTCCAAAGGTCCTGAGTTCAATTCCCAGCAATCACATGGTGGCTCACAACCATCTGTAATGGGGTCTGGTGCCCTCTTCTGGCCTGCAGGCATACACACAGACACAATACTGTATACATAATAAATAAATAAATATTTTTTTTAAAAAAGCAAGGCGTGACTGATGCTGCGGGGCTTGCAAATAGTCTTTAAGGGCCAGGGTGCTGTCCCAAGAGCAGTGGGTGTCCACAGTCTGTGCAGAATTCATGGAAGCATCCAAGTGAGCATTAATTAGGAAACGCTGGAGTCTGCTGGGTAATTAGTGCTATCTCAGGGGTGGCCGTCCCATGAGGCCTTGCCAAGAGATCATCAGACATAGTAGTTTTTATAAGCCCACAGGGGAAATGATCCAATTTGTACTCATAAATGGTATCCGGAGAGGATTTTTATGGGTATCATGCCCTGGACATTCCATGGGGAAATAAGTTTGGAAAAATCTAGAATAAGCTACGATGCTGTTGCACAGGGTCTTTTCCTGGGAACTTCTTATAACTATAAACATTTTGAGGCCCATTCCAAAGTCTCAAGGAATAAGACAACTATATCGTCATGTGGCTTGATCAAATAGTTGTTTGACTTTGAGCGGTTTCCCATGGGTTTGTTCCTGGAACTGCCCTTCTATGGAGTGTTTCCCCTGGATGTGCTGCACCTGGGACAGGGGAATGCCAGGGTCACGGAGAATAGCAAGCATCTGGGAATTCCATGTTTTAATGACATCAGCATGGCAGCGGATGGCTATTCCTGGAAGTATTTATGCCTCAGGAAATGTGACAGACGACCTACTCTAGAGACTTGTTCCTTCCCGTCTTTCCCAGGGCGCTGATCGCTGGATAGTGACCCACACTGTACTGTTTGGTGGCCTCAGCCACTGCAGGCAGGAGGAGAGGCAGGGCTGGTGTGAGTGAGTGCTCTGTCCACCCCCACTTGTGCCAGAAGAGCCGGGGCTGTGTCTGAGGTCATCTTTCCTCTTCTCTCCCCAGAATGATACCTCGGGTGAATACAAGAAGGCTCTGTTGAAGCTGTGTGGAGGAGACGATGAGTAAGGGGGTTCAGGGCCTCAGGGTGGAAGGGTGGCCTGACTCTTCTGGTGACAGTCCCCAGTAGATGGGAGATTACATGACTCTGGGTCTCTTCTGAGGCTGGAATGCCAGACGAGGGGAAAGTGGCCTTTGGCATTCCAGTCTCTGCTGTCATGGTGTGTGTGTGTGTGTGTGTGTGTGTGTGTGTGTGTGTGTGTGTGTGTGTGTGTGCTGAACAGGTGTAGTCTACTATATGTAGAACTCTCTGTTGTGTGAACTTAGAAGTCAGTCTGCTGTCTGGACCAGGAATTAGAACTCAGAAGACATAAGCTGGGCATGGTGGCACACACCAGAGGCAGGCAGATCTCTGTGAGTCCAGCCTGGTCTACATAGCAAATCCCTGGCCAAACAGAACTGCATAGTGAGACCTTGACTCAAAAGAGCTGGAGAAGAAGGTCTGAGGAATCACCTCTAAGAAGGCCTGGTGATGAGGATTGACTTGGCTTCTTCCTGTGACCACCAATGCTTTCTGTGGAGAGCTGGGGAAAGAGATGAGGCAGCAGACGGGCTACAGGAGCCCTTCCTGGACTATTAAACTAGGTGACTATGTCAGGACATGACCTATTTATACACAGGAAATTGTGGGTGCTGTGACTTCCTTCTCCAGGGTTCAATGGCAAGTTAAAGAAGGGATATGAGAGCTTCCCATTGACTATGCTTGGGCCACAGAGGCCACAAATCCCATGCCACACACACTGGCCCCTCACATGTCCAGGTGCCTTGAAAAAAGAGATATGGGAATGATTCAACCATACCCCGCCCTTGGCTTATTTGAGAGCGGATTTGAGACAGGAGGCACCCGTGCTATAAGGAAGAAGGAAGAGATTGAGGGACTGTCCTGCTTGGGCCTGGGACCAACAAGGCTGCTGGGGAAAGCCCCACTGCATAGGAGCTCAAGGGAGGACAGAAGAATCTCTGGACTAGAGGGTTTTCTGATGAACTCAGGCTGGAGAAGTAAAGCCAGATAGGTCTGTGTTGTGTTAGGGGTGTGTGTGTGTGTGTGTGTGTGTGTGTGTGTGTGTTGATTGTATGTGAGTATTGGGCATAAGAGTGTGCTGGACATGTGGGGTGTTGCCCATGATGACATTCCCTCCCATCCTCTCCCCGAACCCCCTCCATTCCAGTGCGGCTGGCCAGTTCTTCCCGGAGGCAGCACAGGTGGCCTATCAGATGTGGGAACTTAGTGCAGTGTCCCGAGTCGAGGTCAGACCCTCCCCATTCCCTGCTTGACCTCTTTGATCACTGCCTTCCACACTTCTGCTTGCGCCTTTCCCGCTGAGCTGGTTGACCCCCAGCTGCCCCCTGGTGGCCAACCTGCGCTGAGACGTCTTCCACCTGAAGCTTCCAGATTCCTGCCTTGGTTCTAACAGTCTTGGGAAGTGTTTGTTCTGCCTGCTCTTTACTAACAGGGCTTCCTCCAGTGAGACTGGGCTGGTTCCGTGGGGGCCTCTGCATCCTGGGCCTGGCAGCTGGGCTTCGCATACTGAGCTGCCCTCGGTAGAGCAGAGGGTACCCCTAGGATTCAGGGGTGTACTCCTGAGCACCCTCATACGGGCGGAGGCAAAGGACAGGATGAAAGGCTTCACAGAGGCTCCTGGAAAACCAGTCTAGACACTGTTGGGTCCTCACCCTCCTCATGGCCTCTATGCCTGAACCTTTCAAGAAAGGGGGTTACACGTGGCGGTCCTGGTGGTCCAAAGGCTCTTGAAGTCTGATGCTCTACTCTTCCTTAAATTTGAAGGCAAACACTAGCACTGCAGGAGACGTCAGGTTATATATATGCTTCCCACGGCATTAAGTAACAACCACCCTCACAAAGAGCTGCCCCTTTTCAGTTCCACCAGCCTTTCTGATAAGTAAAAATCAGCTTGGTGCTGTCCGAGGTGGCTGCCCTTAGACACAGAGGCCTTAAGTTCAGTGCTTTTGGCAAGACCTGATGCTGCAACTGTGTTGTACAAGCCGGCTGCCCTTTTACATAGAGAGCCAAGGGAGCTGGACTAAAGTTCTGTGGTCTTGGCAAGCAATACTGTCTTAAATTTGGTGACCTTTAACCTGAGTGGGGCCAGGCACTACATTTTTTTGTTGTGGGTGATCACCTGTTAATGACATAGGATACATTCTTTCTAGATTGCGATAGTACATAAAGTATAAAGTTATTTTTATCTCAAAGCTGGGGATATAGCTCAGTAGTAGAGTGTTTGCCTAGCAAGCAGGAGGCTTTCAGCTTAATTGCCATCATGGAAGAATATCTTTTCACCGATTTATTAATGTGTTAAGTGTTTTTTTAAATGTCCGTTATGTGGCAGGCACTTGTTAGCACAAAGGATATAAAAAAGTATTTATAAAAGTTTAAGCATGGTGGTTCATGCCTTTAAACCTGGGGCTCAGAAGGCAGAGACAGATCTCTATAAGTTCAAGACCAGCCTGATCTAACTAAGTGTACTTCAAGATAGATCTGTCGGGGCTGAGATGTTGCTTAGTATGTTAAGCACCCCTTCCTCAAATTATTCTAAATAAAACTGTTTAAGCAAAGATCAGGTGTGATGATGCCCACTTTATTACCAACATCCAGGGAGTCAGAGGCAAGCAGATCTCTGAGTTTGAGACCATGCTGGTCTCTTTAGGGAGTTCCAGACCAGGCAGAGCTACTACATAGTGAAACCCTGTCTCTATACAAAATAAAACAACAGTAAAACCCAAAAACCACTGAAGCAAAATTTAAAAAAAAAGAAATTAAGAAATAGCAAATACAGGAAGCAGCATGAACGTCATTGGGTAATGACTAAATTTTGGAAACTATTCTGCTTCTGAGTTCTTTGGCCTCCTTACGGAGGAGCCATGTCTACATCAGCATCAGGGCACCGGGGCAGGGTGGGTGGGATGCTGAGGGGCCCCAGTGGAATGGTCAGTCTCTGGAGCTGAGACTGAGCCAAGTCCGATTGCAGGAGCTACCCCCTTTCCTGTCCAGCACTCACCTGTTTCCGGGCCTGAGACTCTCTGCTCTCTCAGCCCTTAGTGGGCTTTGTCTGCTGTGCCTTCTTCCCCAAGCTGCTTGGCTTGGGACTCAGCCTGGAAAGCCCCTGCCACTCTGCATGCCCCTCTCTAGATCTGACTCCCCAGGGGCCTCCAGACACCTGCTGAGCCTCATTCTCCTTCTTACAGCTGAGGGGAACTGTGTTTGCAGCCAATGACTTCAACCCTGATGCTGATGCCAAGGCCCTGCGGAAAGCCATGAAGGGAATTGGTAAGGATGACGAGGACCAGAGAAGGCCCATAGGCAGCAGCCTGGAAGGTTTGGCAGCAAGGGGCTAGGCAAAGGGAGGGATGAAGCCTAGGGATGAAGCCTAGCTAGGCTCTGCAGGATGAGGAGGGGTGTGTAGGAGCTTCCTCCACCTCAGGTAGGAGGGAAGGATAGGAGAGGCTTTGGAATGAATTTGACCCGAGTATTTTGTGGACACCTAAGTGTCTCTCCTCCAGTTTCTGAGCAGGAGCCTGGTGTGGAAGAAAGTATTGGCCATGAAACTTTAGGTGTTGACTCGGTGTGACTCTGGATAAGTCCTTAAACAGCTCTGGGTCTCACTTTCCCAGTGTGTAAAATGAAGTCCATTGACCTGAGAACTCAAAGTACCACAACTGTTGGCTCCTCCAGGCTGCGTTTGCTGACAGTGGGGGAAGAAAGCCACTGTACAAGTGGATGGTCAGCTGCCTGCACCCAGCTGGGCCTGGAAAGCCCTTGCTGGGAAAGGGAATGGGGGGGTTGGTTTCTAGTGTCTTACCTCCTTCCATATACCCAGCAGCTACTCCCAAGGGGTCCTGCACCTCCTGGGTCTCAGTGAATTCTTCTCAGGAAGAGTAATGCCTACGTAGCGTCTCTATGACTGTGAGACTGTGGGGGCAAATGCTCTGAAAATTAGATCCCTGTGTCAGACCTGAGGTTGGTGGCACTCACCTGACAGGCAGGAGGTAGTGCCGCAATGCCTTCAGCCAACCTGCTGTACGTAGAGGGTCCTGGGATCCACCGTCAAACACAGTCACTAACTGCCGAGATCACAGGGTTAGGAGGATCTCTTGGTCCTGTTCATGTTAGAGGTGTGGAAACTGAGTCCCAGAAAGAGAAAAGGACCTCCCCAAGGTCGGCAGCCATTGCCAGAGCCAAGATTAGAACTCAGAGGCTCTGACACCCAACGCATCACTGTCACCCCACCTGCCAACCAGAGGCTCATCAGCCAGTGCCTCCCACCTTCCTGGATGTCGTTTTATCTCATCCAGTGGCATGACAGGAGAAAGCAAGGAGCCTGGGGCAGGGATCCCAGAAGGGCCAGGAGCACATGGCCACCAACCCAGGCCTTTACCCTGACAGAGACTGGTGGGAACTCTCATTGGGGGGATGTTGGGAAAGCTGAGCCACAGAGCCTCCTCTGAGGCATGTGGGCTTTGGTGATCCAGGAACTGATGAAGCCACCATCATCGACATCATCACACACCGTAGCAATGCCCAGCGGCAGCAGATCCGACAGACCTTCAAATCTCACTTTGGCCGGGTAAGGGTCCTTCCTCCCTAGTCTGGGCCTCAGATCTTTACACCTCCCTAGTGAAATTCAGCCTGTCAGTGCCAGCTCTGTGTAATTAGACTCCAGGGGGGTTCATGGTAATGAGACCTCCACCTGGTCTCGGAATGTTCTAGTCTCCGGTCACTCTGTTTCCCTAGTTCCTTGTGATCAGCGAGCGATGTGTGTATGGGATGGCTTAGTGGGGGCACAATCAAAGATGGGGGCGATTTCTATGTGGATCGGAGACTGGTGTGACCTTGGCTTTGTCCTTGCAGGATTTAATGGCTGACCTGAAGTCTGAGATCTCGGGAGACCTGGCAAGGCTGATCCTGGGTCTCATGATGCCCCCAGCCCATTATGATGCTAAGCAGCTGAAGAAAGCTATGGAGGTACAGTGCACACACTAGAGGATGGGATGGGGTGGGTACTGGTACTCAGGGTCAGCACCGCAATGGACATGTCCTTTGCGTGGAATTTCCAGGGAGCTGGCACAGATGAAAAGACTCTTATTGAAATCCTGGCTACTCGGACCAATGCTGAAATCCGGGCCATCAACGAGGCCTACAAGGAGGGTAAGTGTGAGAGGATGGGGCCCAGTGCTGCTGGGAAACAGGGAGTCCCCAGCTGACAGTATTAGCGCACAGCTCTGACTTACCACCTCCGTGACTCTGTGTGTGTGTGCATGCAGGGATACGTGTATTGATGGAGACCAGGTTTCGGTCTCAGGCGTGTCTTCAGGTACCATCCACCTTATTTTATTTTTTATAAGTTGTGTGTGCATGCGCAGGTCAAAGGTCAACTCTGAAGTCCATTCTCTCCTACTGTGTGGGTTCCAAGAATTGAACTCAGGCTTGATTGGTCATCAGGCTTGGCAGCAAGCACCCTTTCCTGTTGACCTTGCTTTTTGAGACAGGGTCTTTTACTGGCCTAGGGCTGGCCAGTTTGGCAAGGCTGATGGCTAAGGAAGCCCAGCTTCCATTCTTCCCATCCCTGGCTGGAGGATGCCTGTTTTGTTTGGTTTTGGGAACGTGGGTCTGAGGCTCCAGCTCGGGTCCTCATGCTCATGTGACACGCCCTTTACTGACTGTGCTGTCTCCGCAGCCCTTCTATGGGACTTCAACAAACCTCTTAGTGTACCTAGCTCCCCATTTGGGAAAGTCAGCTGCCCCAAGAGAGTCCTGGTTGTAGAAGACAATTTAGATAGAATTTGGGGAGCAGAGAGAGCATTTAGCCTGCTAATGAGAGGGAGGGCAGCTTCATGGGAATGGGGCCTGAGTAGTTACACAAAGACCCACCCTCAGAACGGTCTCCCCTGCCTTGTTATACCCTACGCCACACTGTGATACTATTGCAATTGAAGGAGTTCCCACGACACTACATTGTCTTGAAAGTGTTAAGCTTTAGTCAAGTGGCCCTATATTTTCATTCTGAAACACTATGACTTCTGTTCTAGGAACAACTTTCCTCTTGCAGAGCTTTGAGACCACAGTCGTTTTAAGTGGGGGAGGAGAGGCGCTAAGGTCCCAGATAAAATTTGGGGTTCAGTGAGTGCTGTGTAAGAGGGATGGTAAAGAGTGAGGGAAGGTGGGGAGGTTCCACTGGAAGGTGTCGAGGGTGTGTGTGTGTGGGGGGGGTTATAGCTCTAGAGCCCTGCCTAGCATGCACAAGGTCCTGGGATCACTTCCTAACAATACAGCCAAATGAATGGCCAGCGAATGGGAGAGAAGATAATGGGAGCGTTTGGGAGCTGATGCAGGTGTGTGGAGGGGCAGGTCTCAGTACCAGCTGCCCTCCCATCAGCAGGAAGATAGCTGGATGCCCTCAAGGTCTGACTCTGTTCAGTCCCACCTCTCCTGCTGACACAGCCCTAGCTCAGGTGTGACTCTCACTCTCCAGGCCTCCTGGCTGGCAGCTGCTCACACCTTTCTTCCCATCTCAGATTATCACAAGTCCCTGGAGGATGCCCTGAGCTCAGACACATCTGGCCACTTCAGGAGGATCCTCATTTCTCTGGCCACGGTGAGTGGAGTTATGGCTCTGAGGCTCATTCATCCATGGACTAGAAGAGAGAATGCCCCCACCCCCCACCCCCTTGCCTCCTCCTGGGGTTCCACCTCAAAATCTCTATTGTTCCCCTTTTCTGTTGTTGGTTTTGTTTTGTTTTGTTTTGTGACAGGATTTCTCTGTGTAACCCTGGCTGGCCTCAAAATCACAGAGATGCACCTGCCTCTGCCTCCCAAGTGATGGGATTAAAGCCGTGCTCCACCACCGCCCTGTGAGAATCCATTTTTGATGGCTGGTGTTGTGACTTTTTTGGTCTCTTTCATATAGACCAGAACCACATGGGTGGCTCTGTCCTGTAACCCGGGGGCCACGTGGCCTACCCTGGAATTGTTTCATGTTGTAAAAGATGAAAAGGGGTTCAGAGAGGTGACTGAGCAAGACCTATGGGTGACTGTAGGGTGCCTGTGGGGGATGTTTAGGCCTGACTTCTCGATGGTCCTGTGACAGGGAAATCGCGAGGAAGGAGGAGAAAACCGAGACCAAGCCCGGGAAGATGCTCAGGTGAGATTCCCGCCCATCTCTACTGGACAGCTGGCGGGTCCCTGCCAGGAATGACTCTCAGGTGGGGCAAGCTCCTGGCTGGGACATGGCTGGTTTGACTGACATGTTTAGGTCTACTCTACAAAGAGGATTTATAGCATAGGGTGGGAGGGTGGAGCTTGCTTGCTGGAGGGTGGGAGGGTGGAGCTTGCCTCCCTGGCCTTTCCCATGTGGACTCTGGGACCTTCAGCACTATATGGCAATCATAGATCACCCGGGTCAAACCTCTAAGCCTGCAGTGGGAAATGGAAGTCCAAGAGGATGACTGGTTTCTCAAATCACACAGCAAATCTGGCGCAAGGAGAGCTGACCCAGAGAGAATGGGTTTGGAATCTTGCTGGGAAAAAGGCCTGAGAACCAAATGTCTGGATTTCCTGTCTGAAAAATGAGGCAAAAATCAAAGGGGTGACTTGGCAAAGTTTAGCAAACTCCTAAAGGCTGGTGCCGCTGTCCCTCACTGATGATGTATCCCAGGTACCCTGTGTCCAGTGATGGCCTAGATACCACCAAATAGTGGCAGGGGAGGGGTCACCAGAGCTCCTGGCCTCTCTGCTTCTTAGGCTTCTCTAAAGCTGCACTTAGAGGCTGGGCAGCCCCAAGTCATTTTCTTGAGCCCCCACTGAGGTCCTCACTGTTCTCCCCGTGGACCTGAGTCAGGTCTCTGTCTGTTCTGACTGCCCCATCCCCACCTGCTGCAAGAGCTGCCCCATGCTGGAGATGGGCACAGATGCCACCAATGGTAACACTAGCATCCAGGGATTGCAGTTGGTCCCTAGAAAGAGCATTGACCAACCCAGAGTCCCAGCTGAGCCCCAGCTTCACCAGCAAACAGGAGCTGAGACACCAGTGTCAACTCAGCAATCCCTAGGGTAGCCTGACAAAACTGAAATTGCAAAATTAGGCACACCCCAGCAGTGGGAGGAACTGAGGCTGGAAGAGCAGGAGCCTAGCCTCAGCTCCAGGAGGCCCTGTCTCCAAAAGAACAACACAAAACCCCAACAACCCCCAAGCCCTTGTTACAGAGTTTAGAAGGGGCGCCCTGTGTTGAGCAGGCATTAATGCTCCTCTGTGTACCATCTTGTTTTTCCTGCGGAGAAAAGAAGCCATAACAGGCCCACAATTTCTGAGTGGCTTCAGTTTGATTGACACTCAGGTCCACCCAACTCCAATCTGGCTTATACAATACCCTCTAGGACCCAGCACCATAATCTCCCATACAGCTCCTTGCTCAAGAAACCATGGCCTAGTTGCCCAGTCCTGTTCTGGAATTACAGTGTCAGAAGCTCCAGGATCCCAGTCAAAAGATGTTTTCAATTATATACAAGTACATTCATAGGCGCTAACCATGGGTAACCCCACCATCGTTTACTGAGCCCACATTTCACACACACACACACACACACCCAGCAGGTATTTATTTAGTATTTGTGAGCATCCTCATGGTGTAGCGGGGGGGGGGGGGGGGCTTTTGATCTTAGATTTCACCAACATCCGTTCTCTAGGGAATGCGGCTGCCTGGTACCTGGTCTGCCTTGGGTCCTGGTGGGGCAGTGGTGGTCCTGGCCCAGCAACTGCTTTGCAAGAGAAGGAGAGAGAGAGAACCAAGGTAGAGGCAGTGGAGGGATCCTTTGAACCAGAGCCCTGCATTGACAGAGGCTCAGCAGCTTCTCCGTGAATAAGGCGCAGATCCTGATACAGCGTCAGCTCAGTTTCTAACAACTAGCAAAGTTTTATCTCTTTCATAAAACTTTAGAAAATAGAGCTAAAGGAAAAAACCTACCCCCCCCATAGTCATCACTTAATATAGTTATTCAAATCGGGCTTTCTTTTTGTATATATAAATAGTTTCCTGCTTATAGCAGTTAAAATAAGATGGGCAGAATAAACCTCTCCTGTAAGTCCAGCAGAGGCTCCCTGCAAGTTCAAGCCCAACCTGTTTTGCATAGTGAGTTTCAGGACTCTATCAAAAGCACTATTGAAAGAAAGAAGCGGGAGGGAAGTGGCCTATAGCGGCGTTCAAAGGCAGTTCTCTCCTCCCACTTTACAAAGGCAGTTCTCTCCTCCCACTTTACAAAGGCAGGGTCTCTCCTGTTCCACTGCTACTGGCCTTGCAAGCTTTCTCCAGCTCTCACTGGAGTGTTGGGACTACAGATATGCACACACACACACACACACACACACACACACACACACACACCCCTGTGAGCTCCGGGAATCAAACTCAGCAGGTGCTCCTGGCAAGTGCTTTGACTGAGTCCTCCCTGGCTCAGTTAGTCATTCTTCCGTGGCATCCAATGCACTCACACTGCACAGCCATCGCTGCTACCCCACCCCCAACTGCTCTTCTTTTAACAAAACTGAAACTCTGAGCCCATGAGCTAGTGGTTCCTCGTTTCCTCTCCCTCTACCCCAGAACAGCCTACCTTCTGTCTCTGGATTTGACCCCTCTGCAAACATCACCTTAGGGACTTGTGTGCTCGTAGCTGGCTTACTTCACTCCGCACAATGCCCCCCATGACTCAACGAGGTGATTGAAAGTATTGAAAGCCCCGAGTAGCCCATAAGCCTTAAACGAGGGTCATCATTGTTTGACATTTAAAGCAAAATGAAATTAAGTATTTCTGCAATGGGGAATATGATCGTAAAATTCCAGGGTGGGTAAAGGAGCTGCCTGACTCTGGCCTCATGCGGTAGACACTTGAGAGCCACATCGTCCATGTAGTTACCTCCTGGTGACTATGAGTATCGTTTTCATCTAGATAAAAGAAGCACCAGTATATACAATACATATGGACTTATGCAAATCATATAGAGAAGTCTTGTTTTCACGATGCTGTGGTTCAAACCCAGGGTCTTAGAGCTTCTCCACTATCTCAGTCATAATTTTTTCTTTTTAATGTGTATATGTGTTTCCTTGAGTACATAAGTGCAGTGCCTGCAGAGGCCAGAAGAGGGCAGCTTCTCCCCTGGAGCTGAGGTTATGGGCATTTGTAAGCCACCTGGCGTGGGTGCTGAACACCAAACTCAAGTCCTCTGATAGAGCAGTACCTGCTCTTATCCACAGAACTTTCTTTCCAACCCCCTTAGTCTTTTTTAAAGCTCCGTGAGACCTTGAACATGGTGGCATCTTCTGTAATCCCATAACTCAGAAGGCGGAAGCAGGATTCATTTAAGGCCTACCTGGGCTGCTATAGAGTGAGACATTGTCTTCAAAGAGAAGGAAAGAAGCCAGGTGTGGTGGTGCACACCTGTAATCCCAGCACTCAGAAGCAGAGACAGGCAAATCTCTGTGAGTTCCGGTCCAGCCTGGCCTACGTAGTGGGTTCCTGGCCAGTCAGGGCTACATAGTTGAAACCTTGTCTCAAAACTAAATAAAGACTAGAATCTTGGTCTGTGCAGGAGAATACGATGGTTGGCAGGATGCTGGGGAAAGGACTAAGGTGACAGTTGAGGCGCATGGAGACTAGCTGGATTTATTCCCAGACATTCTGGGTTAGAGCATCTTGGCTCACAAAAGTCCTGGCCACAATGTCTGCTCCACAAGCTGTTCTTAAAGAGAATGCTCGTAGTGCCCACCTATGCTGCGTGCCCGTGACTCCCAGACCTCAGCTGTCCTGCCTTTCTGTCTGTGACCTGGGGAGCTAAGGTGACAGAGCCAGACACTGATTCACTTCCCAGAATCTGTGCCTGTCCAGTCCCCTGCCCAGTGGCTCTGTAGGCTAGTGACGTGGGCTTTCCTTCCTCTAGATGTCAGACAAGCTGGGGCCTGCAGGCTATTCTCGGGTACTGGGTATAAAGGGTGTCATTCTCCTTCTGGGGAGCTACACTTTAACTATTCTCAATGGGTGGTGGTGGCGGCGCACACCTTTAATCCCAGCACCTGGGAGACGGGGCAGGCAGATCTGTGAGTCTGAGCACAGCCTGGTCTACTGAGTGAGTTCCAGGACAGCCAGGGTTACACAGAAAAACCAAACACAACACACACACACAAAAACCAAAACCAAACAAACAAATTCCCAGGCCTGTCTTCTGCTCTGAGTTCTAGCCCAGAGGATAGAGGAAGGCGATATCCCTCCCAGTCCTTCACTGTGACCCTGGGGTCTCTCGGGACCTCTGCCACTCTGAGCTAGGCCTTGGGGCTCCAGGGTCCTCTGGCCAGTCACCCCGGCCTCTGACTCTTGCCTCCCCTCTCTCCCTCCTCTCTCTCCTCCCCACTCTCAGGTTGCTGCTGAGATCTTGGTGAGTGTTCTGTTCTTCACGGGGATGTGCCAGCTTCTGAGTCAGCCCTGCTGTGCTGGTGCTGGGCTGAGTGGGGCAGGACTGGGCAATGTCTGGGACCCTCCCTCATGGCTTCTCTCTCTCCCCTTCTGGGCCTTTTAAGGACCCTGGTAGTTTAAAAAGGGCCAGGTGTGATGGTGCATGATCATAATCCCAGCACTTGGCAAGTGGAAGTAGGAGGATCAGGAGTTCAAGGCCATCCTCAGCTTCCTAGAGAGTTTGAGGCCAGCCTGGGCTACACGAGACCCTGTCTCAAAAAAATGGGAGTTGTTGCAAAGCTAGTGTTCCCCAAGCTTTGGCCATTCATCCATGCCTCTCAGGCCCGCTCTGTGCTGTATAATCACCAGCAATGATTGCCGCCTGTAAACTGGCTCATCTTCATTTTAAAAGTGAGTTTTTAAAAGAGAATGCAAATAGGGTCATAGCTGGCTAGGGCATCTTTGTGGAAACTTCTGTGGTAGAATACAAATTTGTTTGCCCTTGACCCCAACTGGGGGAAACTGGCTAGGACATGTTTTGCTTGCTCACACACGTGTCCATGCTCCACAGAGGGATTGTCTGGTGACTGGGTAGGAGGACCAAGTCCCTGTACCCACCTCCAGCCCCATTTTGGGTCCTGAGGACTTCAAAGAGGGATGGGATGACCATTATGCTTGAGTTGAGGAGAGAGGGGACCAACCTCAATCTCCTCCCCCGCCCCCTCCTGCTCTGAGCCTCAGCAGAGACAGTCGGTACTAACCATGGCTTCTCATGTCTCCCCCTCAATCCTTGCCCTAACTGGGCTCTGCAGGAAATAGCAGACACTCCCAGCGGAGACAAAACATCCTTGGAGACTCGCTTCATGACAGTCCTGTGCACCCGTAGCTATCCCCACCTCCGCAGAGGTGAGCCTGCAGGAACCCCACCCCTTCCAGTGTGGTAGTGGGAGCCCCAAATCTGACCTGAACCTCCCAGCCCTCTGTGAAGAGCAGAGCAGCTCAGTGCCTAATTCTTTCTTCTCACTCCAGTGGTAGAATGGTAGGGGACTCCAGAGCCCTAGCCTGTCCTCAGCCAACTCCCTTCCCCGCCTTACCAAAGCAGGTAGAATACCTAGGATAAGGAAAGACCAGCCAGTTTCACCTCAGAAACGTGCAGTATTAAGGATGCTGAGGTGTGCTGTCGTGGTCCATTGGTGATGCCAGGGACAAAGCAGACGGGTGAGGGTGGCACAGAACAGAACCACAGCTGTGTGCAGTGGCAATCCCGAAGTCCCCTGTCACGGAGACTTTTGCTGTCTCGCACGTATCTGCTCAGTATCTTTCAGTACTCATTTACTTGTGGCTTGATGACCGGTTGCCTTGACTCCAGTCCCCCACTTACTAGCTATGTGGCTGAGCAGATGACTGGGTCTCTGTGCCTTAATCCCCTTATCTAAGAATTGGGGTTTTAGTTGTACCTCCCACGGTTGCTAGGATACCAAACCTACAAGAAACATAAAGTAGTCAGCCTATGCAGGGCACACAGAGCCTCCTGTCATTTTGATTATTATATAGTAAGCGCCATCCCATCCTGTCAAGGAATAAGAGGGAACCCAGAGAGGAAGGCCACCTGGGGTGGTCCGGGCATAGTTCCTTTTACACATCAGGCTGGGATAACAGAACTAACTCCCAAGACCTGGGACTATTGGCCAGACCTGGAGGCGCTGATATAGCCTAGTTGGCTCCAAGCTTTAGGACAGCCCTGAGACCAGAACCTACCTGTCACCCCAGTCTTACCCAATGAACAATGTATGAGATAGGTCAGGTGACTCCCCCAGCTGGCGTTCACCTCCCCCTCTTTCCTCTTGGCCAGTCTTCCAGGAGTTCATCAAGATGACCAACTATGACATAGAGCACGTCATCAAGAAGGAGATGTCTGGGGATGTCAAGGACGCATTTGTGGCCATCGGTAATTGGCAGGCACCAGGGGAAGGGGCTGGGGCATTCCTGGGAAGGTAGGCAGGTTCCCAAGAGGAATGTAGCTTTAGCATCATCCTGTGCTGATGTTACCTGGGACTCAACACTGTCTCAGATCTCCTCCCTGCCAAGGTATGATTGTGGGGGGCAGCCTGAGGACATCTTCAAGGCTTTGGGGACAGGGTGAGAAAAGGGGCTTTCCATGGAAAGGACCAGGAGAGCAGAGAAGGGTAGTGCTCTGCAGGATTGAAGTGTGTGTGTTTGTGTGTGTGTGTGTGTGTGTGTGTGTGGTGTGTGGTGTATATATTTATATCAATGTGTATATATATATATATATATATATATATATATAGAGAGAGAGAGAGAGAGAGAGAGAGAGAGAGAGAGAGAGAGATACCACTCACAAGACACCATATATACGTCCATGAGATTCACAGGATATAAATGCATAGCTTGTAAATGCATTCATTCTCAGGGTCCACAGTGCATGTATGCACTGGGCACATGTTAAATGTGTTCTCTCATACCACATTCTGCCACTGAGCTACCTCCTTTCTCTGGGATTTTTAGTTTTTTGGTACATGTTATTATTTATTTTGTGTGTGTACACATAAATACATGTATACAGGTATGTGCATACCATAGCATGCATGTGGAGGTCAGAGGAAAACTTTAGGGATTTGGTTCTCTCTACTATGTGGGTCCTGGGGATTGAACTCAGGTCCTTAGGCTTGGCTTCAAGTACATTAGCCTGCTGAGCCAGCTCACAGCCCAAAGATCTTGACTTGGAAAAGGTCTCTTTCGCTTTCGGATCTCATTTCTTGCTGTGTGACCATGTGTGCATACAAAGCTAAGCATGATATTGCTTCCCATGTATTCCTTATTGTACCAGCAGGTGGCGATAGAAGGCTTTCAGATTCCGTCAACTACAAAATGCATCTTGAATTTCAGGAATTCTGAAATGTGGAGGAGAAGTATTCTAGATTAGATAAATGGAGGTGTTGCTTACAATGGCTCTTTATCACCGAGAGTGACACCAGACAGGCAGGACAGCACAGTGACTGGAAGCTGGGGAGCTAAGTAAGAACTGTCCCTTGATTGTTGTGTGTCCCCGGGCAGAACACAGGACCTGCCTCAGTTTCTGCGCTCTGTGACAGGATATGAAAACTGGTCTTTCTACCCAGTTCTCAAGTGGCATGGAAGTTGTTAACCCCAGACACACACCCCACCCCCGCTCAGAATGTCTCTAGGATCTAGAGTGGAGTCCAGAACTCATGTGTTTGGGGGTTTTGGTTTTGGTTTTGTTTTAGGTAATTTTTTGTGATGTGTGTGTGTGTGTGTGTGTGTGTGTGTGTGTGTGTGTGTGTGTACCACATAGTGTGATAACTTGTGAAATCCAGAAGTTGTCATAGCTCCTGGGACTGAAGTTAATAGGCAGTTGTAAGTGACCCAAAGGACATAACAGGAACAAAACTTGAGTCCTTTGGAAGAGTAAAAAGTGCCCTTATCCACTAAGCTCTCTCTCCAGACCCGGAAATTCAGTTTTTAACCATCTTTTCACGTGTTTTTAATGTACTTAAAATTGGTGGCCCTGCATTCAGTATCCTTGAGAGCTTAAATTCCATTTACATATTCTGCTAACCTCAGTCAGCTTCAAGCATCTTCACTGTAGGAAACATGCAACACATGACAGAGTGAGAGATGAACATAGGGACAAAAAAAGGGAGAAGCCTTGTGGAGGGGATGTAAAACACCTTCGAGCGTGGGAGGTTAGCAATGATCTGCAGACCCAGAAGGTTGGTTGCAGTAGACAGAGGCAAGCCCTGCCCAGGGTCTGAGCAACACACAGCCTCTGACCAGACTCCCTGCTTCTCTCCTCTCTTCCCCTACAGTTCAGAGTGTCAAGAACAAGCCTCTCTTCTTTGCTGACAAACTGTACAAGTCCATGAAGGTATGGCATCTGACCTGTTTATGAGCACTGTCTTTCCCAAACCTACAGGCACAGATGTGCGCCATCCCCCAGATGAGGACTTCAGGCTGCTGTTTCCCTGCTTTGCTGTTTATCAACATCTACCTTTGGTCCAAAGATAGCCTTTCTTAGTCAAGGGTGATTTTTGTGCCCCTCCCCCAGGGATATTTGTGATATCCAGACAAATTTCTGGTTGCCAAATTTTAAAAGAGTTTTGCTGTTGGCATCTGGTGGGAGTGACCAGGGATGTTAATATACCCTGTTGTATACAAGATAGATCCCTAGATCAAAGAATGATTCATCCCAAATGCTTGAGAACTCACTACATGCCAAGGCTGGAGCCTTGTGTCCACCTCTAACCACAGTTGACACCATAGGAGTTCTATGGGCCCATGGTAACCCCCTTATTTCCTAGAAGAACAAAGAGCAGTACAGGGCAGTTAAAGTTGGCCCCATATCTGTATACCTGATGAATGGCAGAGCTGGAAGGAGAGGATATTCCAGGTCCTGTGCCAGTTTCTAAGACTTCTGTAACACATTTTCACAAACTGAATGAATGCAGTCTCTGATAGTTCTAAAATCAAGGTAACGGCAAGGTCAGTTCTTTCCTATCTTTTTTTTTTTAAAGATTTATTTATTTATTATGTATACAACATTCCTTCCCTGTATGCTTGCATGCCAGAAGAGGGCACCAGATCTCATTATAGATGGCTGTGAGCCACCATGTGGTTGCTGGGAATTGAACTCAGGACCTCTGTAAGAACAGTCAGTGCTCTTAACCTCTGAGCCATCTCTCCAGCCCAGTTCTTTCCTATCTTACCCTTCCCATTCTTCCCCTGCCTCCTGGGGGCTGCCAGAAACCCCTTGTGTGTCTTGGGTTTGGCTGCATCACTCCAGCCTCTGATTTCATCTTCATGTGTATGCCTGTGTCCCTTAGATGCCACCCAGAGAGTTTAGGGCCCTAATCCAACATGACATCATTTTAATCCATTACAATGGTATGGTAATTAATTTTCCATCTCCATGCTACAATATTTGGGAGGAAAATCAAATTAAAGGATAGGAAAAAAAAAGGATTTGGGCTCACAGTTTCCGAGGCTTCAATCCATAGTTTTCTAGTCCATTGCTTTTGAGCCTGTGGTGATGTAGAATGTGGTGTCAGGGAGGAGGACATGGCAGAGCAGAGCTTCTCACTTCCTGGTAGCCTGGAGCAGGAAGGTACTAGGGACAAAGAATATCCTCTGACACCCCAGGACTTACTTCACCCTCGCCACTTCCCAGCAACACCATCAGATTGTGTGTGCATCAATGCACTGACCTGTCGAGGAAGTCGGAAACCTTAAGACCCACTTCCCCAAATCTCTAGCTCTGAACACTGCACTGGCGACTAGGCCTGCAGTGCATGAATTTGGGGAAGGATACAGCCTCCGAACCACAACGACACAAAGACTCTGTTCCCAAGGTTACGCCCTGAGGCTCCAGCAGAATGTGGGCTTTAGCAGGGCCCGCTCAGCCCACACAGACCCTCCGCACCTCTGTCTGGCCAAGGGAGTTTAAGTTGTCTGTGGAAGATAGTGATGGAATAACCCCCCCTAGTTTGGGAGGGCAGAAGCAACAGGCAGGCAGACATCTGTTGACCTAGCTTTCCCTCTCCCTCATGCCCCGTGTATCTCTCCTTCTTGGCTCCCTCAGGGTGCTGGCACGGATGAGAAGACCCTCACCAGGGTGATGGTCTCCCGGAGTGAGATAGATCTGCTAAACATTCGGAGGGAATTCATTGAGAAATATGACAAGTCTCTACACCAGACCATTGAGGTAAGAGAAGGGCTGCTCAGTGGGTTCTTGGATTACCGTGTGATCCAGGGAACTGCTAAATGGAGACCTGCCTCATGTTTTCACTATGAAAATATTTCTTTTATTTTATGTGTGCGTGATTGCCTACATGCCTACAGACATGTCTGAGGCATGCCTGGTGCCCATAAAATTCAGAAGAAGGTGACAGGTTCCCTGCCACTGGAATTGCAAGAGAGTTGTGAGTTGCCATGGGTGCTGGGAACCAAACGTGGGTCCTGTGCAAGAGCAGCAAGTGTTTTTAACTACTGAACCATCTGTCCAGCCCCTGGGTTTTTGCTTCTTGTAGTTTTATTAAAGTATAGTTTACAGGCTGGTCAGGTGGTAACAGGTTACCAACGCTAACTGTGTTGCCAACCATACTAAAGTTTAGCTTATATACCACAAAATTGACCTTTTTTAAAGAATATAACTCAGCCGGGCTATGGTGGCGCACGCCTTTCGCCTTTAATCCCAGCACTTAGGAAGCACAGGCAGGAGGATCTCTGTGAGTTCAAGGCCAGCCTGGTGTACAGAGGGAGTTCCAGGATAGGCTCCAAAGCCACAGAGAAACACTGTCTCAAAAAACACTGAACCACTGAGCTTAAGAAATCTCTCATTGCCGGGCGGTGGTGGCGCACACCTTTAATCCCAGCATTTGGGAGGCAGAGGCAGGCGGATCTCTGTGAGTTCGAGACCAGCCTGGTCTACAAGAGCTAGTTCTAGGACAGGCTCCAAAACCACAGAGAAACCCTGTCTTGAAAAACCAAAAAAAAAAAAAAAAGAAAGAAAGAAAGAAATCTCTCATTAAGCCAGGCATGGTGGTACGTGCCTTAATCCCAGCACTCAGGATGCAAGGGAAGGCAGATCCCTGAGTCTGAGGCTAGCCTCAACTCACTCTGATCTACAAGAGTGACTTCCAGCCGGGAGGTGGTGGCGCACACCTTTAATCCCAGCACTCGGGAGGCAGAGGCAGGCGGATCTCTGTGAGTTCGAGGCCAGCCTGGTCTACAAGAGCTAGTTCCAGGACAGGAACCAAAAGCTACGGAGAAACCCTGTCTCGAAAAATCAAAAAAAATAAAATAAAAAAGAGTGACTTCCAGGATAGCCAGAGCAACATAGAGAAACCCTTTCTCAGAAAGCCAAAAACAAGAAAGGAAAAAAAAATTCTTATTTTGAGACAGGGACACTGTTGCCCAGGCTGGCCTTAAGGTCTCTCTGTAGCCCAAGCTGATGTTGAACCTGCCTTCCTCTTGCCTCCACCCCCTATTGGCTGGGCTTACAGGGGTGTGCCACCATACCTGGTTCCTATAGGACTAGGAATCAAATCCAGGACTTCATGCTTGGCAAACAAGAGGTCTAACTGAGCCACATCCCTAGGCTCTCTTTGAAGGCTCTTATTTGTTTATTTGATGTCGTGCTCTGAATTGAGGCTAGGGCTTCATGCATCCTAAGCACGCACACTACCAATGAGCTGTTTCCCAGCTCAGAATATAGCCAAGCATCCTGTAATCTCAAAGTAGTGATAGATCAAGATCATTCTTGACTCTGTAGTGATTTTGACACCAACCTGTGCTACGTGAGCCCTTGTCTCCAAAAACAAAAGCTTTATAAATAAGAGGAGCCCCTTCTCAATGAGGATCGGTGCCAGTGGGGAGAGACTGACTTCCTGACTACAGACAGACCTCTGTGGTGTATCAGAGTAAGCGGTGCTTACCAGCGTGTTGCTGGCCTGAGCCTTGGTGCAGTGTGGCTCGCTCTCAGATAATGGACATATAACAGTAGGCATCAAGAGCTGAGGAATTTGCCTGACTTTGTGAGTGACAAGATGGAGGCCTCGGGCTCTTCAGTGGGAAGCTGCAGGGCTGAATGGACAGGAGACCTGGGATGGCAGATGGGATCCAATCTGCTCTCCAAAGGAGAGGAAGTGCCGATGCTCTGTAGCTCTTCAGGGTCAGATTCTAAATGGCCAGTTCCTAGGGTACCGGGCCTGTGTCTGGAGAGGTCTCTCTGGCCTTGGCACAGCAACTGTGTTGGTGACAGATTCTAGGCTGATGGCTACTAGGAGGCTGGGGTATTTTCTTACAAATCTGCTTTCTCTGCCCTGCCAGGGTGACACCTCTGGAGACTTCCTGAAGGCTTTACTTGCTCTCTGTGGTGGGGAGGACTAGAGCTACCTGTCTTAGCGGCCCCTCTGCCAAGTAGCAGCACCAGCCACCGTGACCTGACCAAGCCATCGTTCCAGCTGCAGAGACTAAGGAAGGAGGGGTGAGGGGTGGAGCTGGACTACCATTCAGCTGGGGCTCTCTCTAGCCATGGAGGGTCCCTGGCGGTCCCTTCTGTTATCCCTCCTGCTCGTGGCTGGAGAATCACAGCCCTATATCACGCTCACCCCTGTTCCCCTCTACCTCCTCCTCAGCCCTCCCTAGCTTCTGTCCCTTGACATAATCCCTGCCCTGATTCAAGCTTTGTCACATCTCAAAACATACCAAGCCTCTGTCTATAAAATGAGTGATGTGTATACTTTGGGGGAGGGGGGCTATGGTGGCTGGTGCCGGGCAAGCATTCTGGGATAAAGGAGATAGATTAGTCTTCCCCCACTGCTAAAGCACTGAGTCAACTTCCATGCCCAGGTTTCACTTTGTGTCTATGACACCCTGGGCTTCAGACCTTGGGCCCATCCCTTCCCTTCTCTGGCCTCGGTTTTGTTATTTACAAAATGAGAGACCAAAATATCTTGGCTTCCCTTCTAACCCCGACCTTCTGGGCTGAGCCTGCAGCTTGAATCTTATTCTTTGTTTTACAAAGGGAAGAAACAAGGCGAAGGAAATCATTCACGTAAGCAAGTTCTGTGCAAGCGTGAGGACCTGAATTCACTCTCCAGAACCCATATAAAAAAGCTGGGTACCCGCAAAGCACAGTGGTGTGCGCCTTTAAAGCCAGCACTAAGGAGGCAGAGGCAGGTGGAGCTCTGTGGGTTCAAGGCCAGCCTGGTCTACACAACAAGGTCAGGCCAGCCAGGGATCTGCAGAAAGACCCTATGTGAAAACAAGTATATATAAACAACAACAAAAAAAAAAAACACCAGGCGCACTGTGTATTTATAACCCCAGTGCCGGAAGATGGAGACTGGAGGACCATGGACCTTCACCTCCTCCTGCTTCTTGGGAAGATACAGTGTGGGAGCCTGCTGTAAACCTGGCAAGTCCCAGCCTCCCTGGGCTTCTGGTCCCCATCCCGAATGCCCTCCCCTCACAACCAAGCCGTACTTCCTCTCTGACATCCTCAAGGACACATGCCATTAGTAGATCTTCTAGAGCTGCAGGCGGGCAGAGATAAGCCACGGGGCTCAGCAGCAGCTTCTCTGTCCATCTTCCCCGAGCCACCTTCTGTTCTGCACTTGGATCTGAGAGTTTTCAGGGACTGTGATGGGAAGCTGTCTATTTGGCTGGCCCATGGAGGTTATTGCACTCAGGGTGTTGATGGTAGAAGCTGTCCACATGGACAGTTGGGAGATTCTGAGTCTGCTCCTTTGTCATTCCCTTACTGGGTGACCTTGCAGCCATTATCCATTGACCTCACTGGGCCTCAGTTTTCCCATGTGTATAGTGAAGGGTTGGATACAGGAGTCTGAAACAACAACAACAAAAACCCACTTACTTGTCAGATCTCTTCCCTTCTTCCAACAGGCAGGAGTCCAGGTGCCCTGGAGGGTCAGCTAAGAGTGTTTTGAGGTATTTGCCAAATTTAACAATTAGCAAAATGGCTAATGGTTTTTGGAGTCAGACTTTTTATCAATGTTATGAACTGTAGCCTCTTTGAACCTCCGTTTGCTTGCCTGTCACATGGGCCCCCAGCTCTTCTCAGCCTTTGTGGGAAGCCAGTGAGACAGTCCCCGAAGCACTTCACCGAGCACCTACATGGCTTGAAGGCAGCGGTTGTCACCCTCTGCCTTGAGCCAGGCTCAGTGGCGGTAGCTAAGAGCTGATTCCATGATGTCTCTGAACTTGGACCTCAAGAAGTGGGGCAGCCTTGGATCATAGAGACACCCAAGCCGAGGAAGAATGACACCCTAATAGACATGTGTAAAGCTGCTTACTATGGCCAGCTCTGATCTCAGAACTTAGGAAGCAGAGGCAGGAGGTGAGTCTAGGTTACATATCAAGACCCCCATCTTAAAATAAAAATGGGGCTGGAGGGATGGTTCAGCAGGTAATGGTGTGTGTGTGTGTGTGTGTGTGTGTGTGTGTGTGTGTGTTTGTGAAAACCTAAATCCAAATCTCCAACATATGGTAAAAAAAAAAAAAGCTATGTATGGGGGCTGGGAGAGATGGCTCAGTGGTTAGGAACACTGGCAGCTGCTCACAACCAGCTGGAATTTCAGTTCCAGCAGAGCCAATGCCCTCTTCTGTCTTCAGACCCCAAGCATGAAGTGGTACGCAAACGCACACAGGCAAAACCCTCCTACACAAGAAATAAAAATAATGTTTTACAAAGCAGTTTCTGGCTGTGAATTCCTGTAACCCCAGGTGGGAGGAAAGAGAACGTGAGGAAAGAATGATGACTGGGCCCCAGGTTCCCTAAGAGACCCTGCCCTAGGGGAGAGAACAGGGCCCTGGAATACTCCTCTGACCAATTAAAATTTTTTAATTGCGTATATGTGCATCCATATGTTAAGTATTTCAAAGAGAGATGAGCTAGGGAAAAAAGCGAAGGAACGTGAGGGCTAGGAGAGAGGAGACCCCCACAAGGCAATCACAAAAAATGCTGTGGGAACTAGGAATGAAAACTGCTGAGCCCAGCCAGTGCTTACGTCGAGGAAGGCATGTTTCTGTGCCTCTGCGTTCATCCTCCTCTGTCTCCAGCGGAGAGTGTCGCCTTTCAAGGATTGCTCATAAGAGAGAGGATTTCAGTGTTTATAGGATGAAGTGGTTGTGACAGAAATGGAAGTTTGCATCCAGTTCCAGAGGGCCTGAAATGTCAGGGTTTTCCTGGATTCCAGGAAAGTCTGTAAGAGTTGTGTGCATGGGGGTGGTGAGGTATCCTTGTGCGTGAAAAGCATACCTTCCTTCCTTCCTTCCTTTCTTTCTTTCTTTCTGTCTTTCTCTTTCTTTCCTTTCTTTTTCTTTCTTCCTTCCTTACTCCCTTCCTCCTCCCCTCCCTCCCCCCTTTCTTTTTTTCTTGAAGCTGGGACTCCTGATGTAGCCCAGGCTGGCCTCAAACTTGCATGGAGATGGCAATCCTCCTGCCTCTGCCCCAGAATGCTGGATTACAGGCATAGATCACCAACTCCGACAAGCTGTACTTACATAGAAGTCAGCCATTCTGAAATCTTAAACAGCTTGTTCATTAATAATTATTCATTCATTCATGAGCTTAAACTTCCTAATACCTGCTGTGTACCATGCTGAGTGCTGGGAGCTAGAGCTATGAACGCTGGGAGCTAGAGCTATGAACGGTGATGGTTCCAATCCTTACAGGGCTTCAGTGAGTGCCTCTTCTGTGTGAGTCTCTCTACAACAGCATTGGAGATTGCTCTCCTGGCCCAGGCTCAAGGCACAAAAGTGATGGGGGTTAAATTAAAAGGGAAGCCACAGCAATTCAAACCACCACTGTCTCAGAGTAGGAGATGGGGAGGATGCTTTGAGGTTCTAGGTGCAGATGGTGCCTCAGAAATTCTCACCTCCCTCGGTGACTACGGAGAGGAAGCGCTTGTCCATCACAGCAGTTTGAATGGAGTTTGAACCTCCACGGTCTGGGGTTCTAATAAACACCCCATGCCTTCTAGCATCTAAGTCACCCTCTGAGAGGAGCTTCAAGGCTGGAGTCTCCTTCCCTCCGGGTCCTCGTTGTTCTTTTTTGCTGTTTGTTTTTATTTTACGTGTTGAGTTGGGGGAGTACTTCCATGTATGTATGTGAATCATACATACATGCTTGTCCCCTCAGACACCAGAAGAGGACACTAGAGCCCCTGGAGCTGTAGTTACCATGCAGAAGCTGTGAACCAAATCCAGGTCCTCTGCCAGAGTCACAAGTGCCATCTCTCCAGCCCATTTGTTCTTAAAACAGGTTCTCCTGTACCACGGGCTAGCCTCAAACTGCCTAGGTGACTAAGAATGACCTTGAACTTCCAACCTTCCTGCCTCTGCCTCCCAAGTGCGGAAAGTGCAGGTGGGTACCACTATACATAGTTTATGTCACGCTGGGGCTGGAACCCAGGGCTTTGTGCCCGCCAGGCAAGCCCTCTGCCACCTAAGCTATATGCCTACACATCTCTGGTTCCCTAGTCACTTTCCTTAGACCGTGCATTTTCTCTTCAGGAAAGTCCTTCTCAGAAGCCTCGGTCTTTGGGGACCACACCTGAAGGAAGTGGGGCTTGGGAGGGGGCTGGCCCTGACTGGAGCGGGTCCTGTACCTGCTCACACGGACAGCAGTTGGCTGCTGTGAAACTCCTGACGCTGTCTCTCCCCAGCTCAGAGGAAGCCAGAGCCGAGCTGCTGAGCCTCCATAACCCCCACCAGAGAAGCTTCGCCCAGTAGCCATTGTTTCCTTTGCAGGCAACCAAGGCGAGGTTCCTATTGGTGGATGACTTGCCTGTAGACAATGTCACAGCAGGACTGGCAGAGAAAACTTCCTCATTTCACACTTGGAGGGAGGCTAGAGGGAAATTCTAACTATACCACAGCTTCCATCTTGGGCCACAGGCATGGGTCGGAGTTCCAGTCAACAACTAGCAGTAGGGAACCCATTGGCCTTCCTATGCCTTATTCCTTCCCTGAGAGGGGGGGCAGCAAGGGGGTGTCTACCTCAGAGTTGTGAAGCTAAACCAATGCGTGTACATCTGAGAGTACTGTCCATACCAGAAGACCAACTCCACGACATCGGTTCTTCATTGTTAATAATTGACACGCCCAAAGAGAATCTCGACGCCCCCCCCCCCCCCGCCATGTTCACTGAGATTCTACACTGTGCCCCCACCCTCGGAGGCCTAAGGGAACAAAAAGGATTATTAGAGACTGAGGGTGTAGCTCAGATGGTAGTGTTGGCTTGGAATACAAAAAAAGTCCTGGCTTCAGTCTTCAGGAAGTTGGAAGCAGAACGGGGTTCAAAGTCAAGACTGGGAAGATGCTTCAGTTGGTGAAGCACTTGCCACACTAGCGTGAGGACCTGTGTGCATACCCATCCCCAGTACTCACGCTTAAAAAAAAAAAAAAGAAAAAAAGAAAGAAAGAGGGGAAGAGGGAGAAAGGAAAAAAAAGGGAGGGAGGGAGGGAGGCAGGGAGGGAGGGAGGGAGGGAGGGAGGGAGGGAGGGAGGGAGGGAAGGAGGAAGAAGGAAGGAGGCTTGGTGTGGAAATGTGAAGTTTAGGAGTGAAGACAGGGGTATCCCTGGGACTTGCTAGCTGGATAATGTAGCTGAATCAGTGAGTTCCAGACTCAGCAAGAGCCCCTGTAAGGTGAAAAGTGATTGAGGCTGTTAATCCTGTCTCAAAGAGGGAGGTTGAGGTGGAAGGAGAAGAAAAATAAGAGGGAGGGGTGACAAGAAGAGAGGACACCCCCCCATTCTGTTATGAATTCAGGAGGAGATGGAGACAGATAGGAAGCCAGGTGTCATTACCTGGAACCTAGAGGTAGAGGGTTGGGGCACTTCTAGGAGGGGCTTTTGAAGGCAGAATGTGAGGCTAGAGCTGTATAGAAGCCACACAGCCTGTGTGAGGACAAATCCCCGCCATCTGGGAGTGGGCCCCTCCCCCAGGCCCAGCTGTTTTCAGAAGCTTCCAGCATATGCATTTCCTCCCGTGGATGGTCCCACCCCCTTCCTCTCAGCTACCACCATCTGTCTGCAATACTGCCAGCCAAAAACCCCTCCCTGGCACCCAGTGAAAGAGCCCTGGACTTTGACCTGGGAGAGCCCAATAAAGCATAGAGGAAGGAAAGGGACACTCCCCATATATGTACATATATACCCACTCCCATTCCCCACAGGTCATACAGAAAGCCAGATCACTGCCAGCCATGCCCCCAGGGACAGACCAAAGAGGGCCAGAGTCAGACACACGCTGCTAGCCACGAGAAGACACAACCTGCCGGAACGCTCAGAAGCACACTGTTAACCACATAAAACCGACTTGATTAGACCCACAAGCTCACCAGAAGTACATCAGCCATGGCCACATGGGAAACACCTGGCCCAG
The DNA here is from genome assembly GCF_037038515.1 of Microtus pennsylvanicus. NCBI lineage: Eukaryota > Metazoa > Chordata > Mammalia > Rodentia > Cricetidae > Microtus > Microtus pennsylvanicus. Next base: position 66,433,352 of record NC_134589.1, read on the forward strand.
CTTCCCAAAGGTGCTTTTCATGCACACACTGGCGTTCATTTACCCTCTCCTTGCTGCCATCTGTACTGTGGACAGACAGCCTGGTCTGGACACCTTCCTGGTCTTGTGCAAGTTCTGCAGAAGAGACACAGAGGCCCCAAGTAGTGCCCAACAGCCAGGGACTGCTCTCTGTCCTACCAGGCCAGTCCCTGGTGAGCCAGGGTGTGTGTGGTCTCAAGCCTAAGAAAGGAGTAGAGTCCTGGGTAGGTTTCCCCTTCCCAAAGAGGTATAAGGCCCAATGAGAGAGGGGTATACAGAGGCCAGGGAGATGCCCCCTTTCTAGACACCTTGCCAGGAGTGTTCCAGGAGGGTTCACAATACCAGTCTTTGGCAACCACTCTGGGGCCTAGAAAATGCAACAAGCTGGGATTTGCCCAAGGTGAGTCAAGGTCACTACCTGCCTCGTGCCTTTGGGCCATTCCCAAAACAAAATTCCCCAGTGAGTGAGATGAAAACCCAAAATGAAACTGCTAAGACTTCTCAGACTCGAGCTTCTTCTCTGTCACCTTTGTCAGCAGCCACGGCAGATGTATCACTGTGAGCATGTCATCACGCCTTCCCCAGACCCGGACTCCCTGGAGCTAGGATACACTTTCTCTTAGGCAAGGGCTGTCTCATTAAGCCAAAGGCTCCCAGTCTTTGACTCAGGAAGATGCTACAAGGACAGTGAAATGAAGCCATCAAGAAGCCAACAAGGCTGCTGGACCCCTAGGTAGAGCAAGGCCCCATGCCCCCTCCGTTCTTCTCAGACCCTCTCCTCTTCTCTCTCTCTCTCTCACCCATCCTGAAATCCAGGCTAATGGGAGCTAGTTATTTACATAGACATGCGACTTCACTGGGGAATTTCCCCAGTGACCAGGCTTCCTTGCTGAGGCTAAGCCACATCATCACACTGCTCCTTCCTCTCTGATGTACCCCAGCCACCCGCAGGCTGCAGCCCTTGTCATCTGGCAGGTGTGGGTCCCAGGCACACAGAGTGAGTCTCAGTCTTTGACCTTGGAACATGCCCCCAAGAGCCTAGAGCAAAAATATCAAGGTACTACACATTTGAGGAGCAAATGATGGGACAGTAAGGATGGAGGGGCCCCAGGTTAACTTAACAGCTCCCTGCCTCACCCTGGGTCCTCACCTTCCCCTTCATGAGCCTCAGTTTCCCCTTCTGCCCAGTGAGAACATTGGTAAGGATCATTTTGAAGCTTTCCTTTTGTTTTTCGAGACAGGGTTTCTCTGTGTAGTCCTGCCTGACCTGGAACTCACTCTATAGACCAGGCTGGCCTGGAACTCAGATTCACCTGCTTCTGCCTTCTGGGTGCTCTAATGAAAGGAGTGTGCCACCACCAACCGGCTCATTTTGAATCTTTGTTCCAGACCTGAGGGCTAAGAAGCCACTTCCTTTGACAGCAGCCTTGCAACATCCGTCCTTGGATCCTCTCCTTTAATAAAACATCTTTCAACACACCCTTCGTATCTGTTTCCTCGGAAAGCACCATTTTGCAAAACTCATCCCTGAATCCCAGTTTCCAGGTCCTGACAGGATTACACATACCCATTTCCCTGAAGTGACTTTGAGTTTTAGTTTTTCCTTTTCTATCCCTCGTGTGTGATGCTGTGTGGCCCAGAAGGGAGGAGTGAAGTTTCCTCCAGAGCAACTGAACTCTTTTCTCTCAGATCCCACTATCCGATGCTGTCAGTCTGTGACCTGGCTCTGAGAAAGCACCTCCCTGGTCCAAAAAGTGGGCTAAGATGAAGATTGGGGTGCTTCAACCCTGAGGTCCTAGGACTCCTTCATCAGAAACAACGATTAAAAGAGCAGCTTCCAGAGCTGGGGATACAGTGCAGTTAATAGGGGACTTGCTCTGCACTCATGAAGCCTTTGGTTTGGTCCCCAGCACTACATAAACCAGGTAATACACAACTGTAATCCCAGCACTTGAGAGGTGGAGACAGGAGGATCAGGAATAGACGGTCATCTTTGGCTGTACAAGAATTCCAAGCCAGTCTGGGATACACGAGTCTCTATCTCAGAGAAAGAGACAGAGAGGTAGAGAGACAGAGAGACACAGAGAAGGCAATGAATGAAAGAGAGTTGCTGATTTAAACTCTAGCCAAATCCACAAATCTCCATATTCTGGAAGAACGCTGAAGCTGAGAGCCCCCTGGCCAATCAACTCCTTCATGAACTCACCCCCACTGTGTTCTGTGTTGTGTTCTGTACACAACCACCTCTAGATTTTTAAAAGGACCAGGAAAGCCGCCTCTCCTAGTGGAGGAAGGGGGAGAGACAGAGACTGGTTCAGTCACAGGGTGAGTCAGACAGAGCTGTAGGTCTGGCACGTAGCAGGTACACAGGTGCAGGTAGACTCTACTTGCTTTTGGATATCTGTCCATCTGTTCAGAGTCTGGAGATTTTTGCTTGCAGCTCTCCAGTGCTACTGAGTTGCTCAGTGTGTGCCCATAGCCTAGGGAGGAATATCCTGTGCATTCAAATGGTTCCTATGTCCCTAGCCAGTCTTCCTCCTCAAGACACACCTGTCACCATCTTCCTGTCTTTAAGGCACCTATTGAATTGGGTCACCTCATCCTCAACAGCTTTTCATTCAGGACAGAGATGTAGCTCAGTTGATAGAGTGCTTGGAGGCCCTGGGTCCCATTCCCAGCACTGCATAAATCTGAGTGTGGGAAAAAAATAAAACTGGGCATGGTGGTGCATGCCTGTAATAGCAGCACTTGGGATGCAGAGGCACGAGGATCACAAGGTCAAGATCATCTCTCACTACACAGTGAGTTTTGGGCCAGCCTAGGCTACTTAAGATCTTATCTTGGGAGACAGACCTGTGCTCTATGTAAATGAGAGCCAACCCATCAAGGTATCAAGTCCCATGTCGGGCAGTTTGTTCCCCATCACCGTTAAATATAGGTGGGACTTGGAGATGGATGGCACTCCCCTCCCCACCAAGAGGCAGACACACTCACCCCAGGTGGGCCCTGGACTGGTGAATATCAGACGGTATATGATTCTATTACTTCTAGATACTGTGCTCCCATGTCAGATAAGAATGACAGCTGGGCATGGTGGTGCACACCTTTAATGCCGGCACAAGAGAGGCAGAGGCAGGTGGATCTCTGTGAGTTTGAGACCAGCCTAATGTATATAGTGAATTCCAAGACAGCCAGAGCTGCACAGTGAGACCCTGTCTCAAGTTGGGGTGGTGGGAGGTAATAGTGCCAGCTGCTACAGGACCTTTTCAGAGTTGAGGATTTGGTGCTTGACCAACTCCACCAAGCATAAGCACACTCTTTCTTTAGGGCTGCTTGGCCTGGTTTGGTTCTTTGTTGTTAGGATAAAGCACGAACCAGAAGCAACTCAGAAAGGAAAGGGTTTGTCTGGTCTTGCATACTCCGATGGATCACAGTCTGCCCTTAAGGGAAGTCAGGGCAGCAACCTGCCCAAGGGTGGTGCTACCCACAGTAAAGAAAATAGCCCACAGCCACGCCCACAGACCAGTCCAAAGGAGACAAATCCTCAGCTGAAGTTCTCCTCCCCTAGGAAATCTTCCAAGTCTCTAGTTTGTGTCAAGTTAACAACCCGTGCCGAGACAATTCTCTCTTTGAGCTTTGTAAACTCATCTCTGAGAGTTGGGCCTCTCAAACTCTTCTAAGCCCCAGGTGACCCCTGGGATCATATTTAAAATTCTGCTTCTAGGATTCTACCTTGCAGGGTCTGAAGCTGTGGGTTTCTGCAAGGGCCCAGAAACCTGCCCTAATCCAGGCTCAGCCCTAACAGCAGGAGTGGCTGTGTCTTCTAGAAACTTTCAACAGAATCGGTTCCATACCTGGCCCTCAAAACCTATGTCAACTCTTAATACAAACTGCATTCAATCTGTCTCCAAATGTCCCTGAATATTAGTAATCTGAGCATTATCTGCAAGACTCAAGGCAGACCCTTAACTGTGAGTCCCTAGCAAATCAAAGAGAATATTACACGCTTCCAATATACAATAACCAAGAGCAGGCATTTCCCACGTTGCCCTGTGTTAGCCAGGTGCAAGGTGGTACTTGCTCTCTTCTGAAGGAAAAAGAAATCTTTCAATGTGTGTACTCATTAATAACCCTTGTCTGGGATGAGAAGAGTCTGGCCCACAGCTGCGATATCCTCATGGCTTCTTTCCTAGTCTCCCAGTACAGAGTATCTAACTCTTTTAAATGGTGTTGATCTCTTCAGAGACAACAGCTTCCTTAGTCCCAACTTTAGGTAGGCTTTTCTCACTAAACTACAAGTTTTAAAAGTCTTTCTGCCTGAACTGTCACCATAAACTTGGCTAAAAGCAGCTAGCAGTAATTGTGCCCCAGCCTGAAATGCTCAAGTCCACCACATGAATGAATTAACCCTCATCACGCTCAGGCTCACTCAAAGTCTCAGGACTTGCATAGATAAAACATAGACAAGTTCTTTTTCAGATGTACCATGCATGGCTTCTAATCTAGTTCACAACAGTGACCTCATTTCGATCTGACACCTCGTGAGCCTGGTCTTTGCTCTGCATTCCCATCAGCATTCCGGCTCCCTGAGCTTCTCTAGGATGGCCCATTAAGTTCTGCTAGTAGCTACCGAGCTTTCTCTCATTTGCATTCTCAGCTTTCCCGAATTCTTCCTGCAAATCAGTTCCAAGGCTTAAGAACCACACTTAAACTTAATAGCAACAAATCTACTTCCTTGGAATTTTTCTGTGTTACTCATTTTTCTCCCTCAGACCTGTCATGAACAACTTAAGGGAGGAAGAATTTAGTTTTGAAGGTGATTTCAGAGATTTTTTTTTTTATTCATAGTCCTTGGCTCTGTTGACTCTGGGCCTGTGATGAGGCAGAACATCATGGAGGAAAGAGAGTGCAGAGGAGACTGTTTACTTCATAGCAGACCAGCAGACCTGAAGACGGTCACGAGAGGAAGCGGGTGGGATGGGTTGTGACCAGGTTTGACCTTCAAAGTCACACCCAAAAGTGACCTGCTTTTTCCAACTAGGCTCTACCTCCTCAGACTTCCAGAACCATCTAAAATAGTGCCACCGGGTACCAAACAGTCAACACATGAACCTGTGAGAGTATCTTTCATTTTCAAACTGGAACATCCTGGATTTATTAAATATAACCTGTTTGCTTGTTTGTGTATGTATGTATATATGTATGTATGTATTTTGAGGCAGGGCCTCACTATGTAGACCCGGCTGTCCTGGAACTCACTATGTAGATTAGGTTGGCCTTAAACTCACGGAGATCCACCTATCTGCCTTGTGAGTGAAGAGATTAAAGGCATACCTGAATAGTTTTGTTTTTAATTATGTGCGTACATGTGTGTCTATGTGAGTGCAGGTGCCCAGGGAGCCAGGAGAAGGCGTTGTTGAATCCCTAGGAGCTGGAGTTACAGGTGATTGTGAGATACAATTCGTATCCTGGGGACTGAATGTCAGGCATTTGTAAGAGCAGCAAAAAGCTCTTGCCTGGGGAGCATTTCTCCAGGCCTTCATCTGTCTTTTGAGTTCTAGCATGTCATATCTCCATGGGAGGATAGGAGACAGTATAGCCAGTCCTTGGTGTCCACGGAGGATGGGGTTACCTGCTCAGCTATTAAAATCCAGGAAAACACAGTGTTTGTACACACATCCTCTTGGATGCCAAACCAGCCCTGGGTGACTCATTATACCTAATACAATGCCGATGTTATATAAACGGCTGCCACACGGTACCCTGGTGGGAGTGATGACGCACAAGCTCTACCCGTGCGCAGCAGAGAGGCAAATTTTTTCCCCGGCGTATTTTCCATTCTCATTTGGTTGAATCCACAGCTGCAAAACCCACGGATACTAACTACAATGGAGCCGGAACCCCAGCTGTCCCTCTTAACCCTCTCCAAGCCTGTGTTTCCTCGTGTGTAAAACATTGACACTGGTCTCCTAAGATACTTACTAGGTGCTTGAGAAACAAGGATCTTCATAGTACAAGTCCTCAGAGTAGTGAAAGTGGGACCATTTAGGCTTTTCGGTTTGTTTTTTTTGTTGTTGTTTTTGTTTTTGTTTTTGGATTTTTCGAGACAGGGTTTCTCCGTAGCTTTTTGGTTCCTGTCCTGGAACTAGCTCTGTAGACCAGGCTGGCCTCTAACCCACAGAGATCCGCCTGCCTCTGCCTCCCGAGTGCTGGGATTAAAGGCATGTGCCACCACCGCCCGGCTTAGGCTTTTCGTTTTTTAACTTGAAAAGTCCAAAGCCAGGAACTGGCAAGACAATACGGTGCAAAACAGTGAGATGTTCAAGAAGACAGTCTTCCCTGTGTCTAGTATTGCTCCCTCTCTGAATGCCCATCCTATTGGTTCAGGACACAAAACCTCATGTAGAGCCTGGATTTCCAGAGTCTCTCCCTTTCTGCTATGTGGGCTGAGTCTCGTAGCAGACTTCCTGGAACTTTTCAAACCTAGAGTGAACTGAGAGTGCCTAGATACGCAGGCACGGCGGCCAGCTAGGGAAGACGGGGGCCTAATGCTATTTAGTGATTTGTGATTCGTTATTGAACTTTCAAAGCACCTCTTACTAGAAATGGACTATAATGAATTATTTCTTACAGAAGCACATGAGATAATTCATTTTAAAAAGAATTTAAAGGTGCCATGCCATAGCCCGAGAGAGATGGAGACTTTCAGACTGGAAAGAGGGAAGAGGTGTGGGTAGAGGCTGGGGAAGCTGACCAGCGTGTCAACATGCATAGACCATGCCAAAGGCCCATGCTGACCCAGCTCCTTGAACTTCCCTGTCCTTTGTAGGACCCCGGTCACTTGAAGGGCTGGTGCAAGCCGGGTTCTGTGAACTTACAGGGGTTCTGCAATTATTGTGGCCATGTTTATAGAGAATTACGAGAACATCTGGACCAAGCGACATGTTTTTACTCCCAGTTGATGGAAAGGTCTTTGCTCAGGAACTTGTACAGTGCTCTTTGCCTCTGGTCCAGCAGCACTTCTCACGATGTTAAAAATATCTGTACAGCCCAATATGGTAGCTGCTTTTACATGAGATTTCTTGTTGCTGTTTGATTTTTTTTAAGATTTTTACTTTATTTTTAAGTGTGTGTGTGTGTGTGTGTGCATGCATATGTGTGTACATACTTACACACACATATGTTTGAATGTGTCTTTGGGAGGACAAATGTGAATGTGTCTGTTGAATCTCCCTGGGACTGGAATTACAGGCAATTATGAGAGTTGTCCCCAATATGGATACTGAGAACTGAATTCTGGTATTCTACAAGAGCAGTGGGCACTCTTAACTGCTGAGCCTTCTCTCCAGCCCCGTGATTATTTTTTTGAGACAGGATCTTACTATGTAGCCAGGCTCAAACTTTCTCCTGCCTCAGCCTCCCTGGCGCTGAGATTAAAGATGTGCACCATCCTGCTCTTGGCAAGTGACTTCAGAGCTCTTGACAAGTGGCCAGTACCATGAGGAAGAGAGCATGGTGTGGGGTAGAGCCCTGGATTAGGAGTCAGGAAGGCCCCAACTTACTCAGGGAGAAGTCACTTCCCCTGTCTGGCCTTCACTTCCTGATGCAAGGGGATGAGTGATACAATGATCCAAGAGGTTTCTCCATCGTTCCCTGTGCAGCCCCAGCCTCAAGGGCACAGGAGCAGTTGAGGAGTGAATTCTGCAAACTCTGTCCCAGATCTCCTTTTCTGGGTCCAGCCTTCCACATGGGTTTTGTGTGAACTCCAGTTCACCCTTCTTCGAACTCCATGCCACATTTGGGGTGAGCAATTGCCAGTACTCTGCACAGATACTTCTCTGTGCACATTTGATTCCCTTTGTGGCAAACACCCTTCCTTGTTCTCTTGCTTGGCTACTTTCAGCTCTCAGCTTAGAGAAGTCACTTCCTGTGGGATGACTTGCCAGGCCCCCAATCCCATCTAGACATTTGTTCTGGTACCTACAGCTCCCTGCATTTTTTTTCTTGCCAAAACATGTCTTTCTCACCTTTCACTGTAACCATCTGATCATATGCCCATCTAGAGCAGGGCTATCCATCAGCACCCTCAAGGATGACAGGGGTGATGGACAGACCTCCAATCTCATGTGGTACCCAAGAACTACCAAGGCCAGAGAGGAGAAATGATTTCTGAGTGAATTAAGTTGGGGGTTTGTTGAGTCCTAGTCTAGTACTCTTTTCTACACCACATCCCCTTCCTCATGGCATTGGCCACTCTTCAAGGGCTCAAAAGCCACAAGTAGAGCAGGGCACGGTAGTGCACACCTGTAACCTCAAGTCCTATGTAGAAGCAACTACTATCCTGTAACGTGCCTAATGCTACCGAGGAACTGAGTTACCGTGTGTGTGTGTGTGTGTGTGTGTGTGTGTGTGTGTGTGTGTGTGTGTAGGCCATATGCATGTGTGTACACATATATATGGAGCCCAGCAGTTAACCTCAGGTATTGCTCCTCAGATGTCATCTGTAGCACCTGCACTACAGGACGGTACACAAACAGGGAGCTAAGCTGGAGACTTAGAAACACACACACACACAGACAGACAGAGACACAGGGACACAGGTCATCCTTGACACAAGAATGCCCACTTTATTGTGCTCAGGGCAGCTCTTATATAGGGCTCTGGCATGCCCCCCCAGCCCTTGGGATCTTTCAGCTGCAGACTCATCAGAACCCACTCCCCTGCCATCAGGGTCTCGTACTCAGAGCAGCTGCAGGCTGCTCAGAACAGAGGAAAACAAGTTGTTTACAAGAAATTCAGGGTCTGGTAGTCAGCAGTTCCCAACAGCCATTCATCTTGCTTTTTGAGCCAGGTTCTCCCGCCGGCCTTAAGTTTACTAATTTAGTTAGACTGCCAATCAGCAAGTCCCAGTAATCCTCCTGCCTCCTCTGCCTTTACAGCACTGGGATTGAATGTGCACCACGCCAGGCTTTTCCACTCAGGTCCTGGGGCTTAAATACAAGTCATCGTGCTTGGGCGGTGAGCACATTACCAACTGAACTATCGCCTCAGCTCCTAAATTACTGCTTTTATTTAAGTTTAATTAAATTACAATTTGGTGGGAAGTTCTTCCATATATGTGTTGCTTTTATTGGTTAACGAATAAAGCTGTTTCAGCTAGTGGTTTAGCAGAATAGAGAAAGGTAGCAATTTTAAACAGATAGAGGAGGAAAAAAAGCAGAGTCAATAAAAAACCATATAGCTGGCAAAGGAGTCAGACACCCAGGAACTTTGATGGTAAACCATTAAAGAATAAAAATGAGTTAAGATATAAGAGCTAACTAGCAATACGCTTAAGTGATTGGCCAAGCAGTGTTTTAATTAAAACAATTTCTGTGTAGTCATCTCAGGTCTGGTGGCCAGGAGTAAATGAGCAGCCCCTATCAACAAATTGGCACCCAAAGTGGGGCAACTACACCCACATAAAACCTGAGAGAGCTTAAAAAGTAGTTCTAAAAACAACACACACACACAAAACAGAGTTTAGTGCAGCTTCTTGGTAGCTGGCATTTTTGGGGGGATGGGCTCTGTTTGCTTGTGGCAAGCAGGGGTACTGCAGCTCCTTTATATGTAGTTATTTTAGGCCTAGGTAGCCCGAGAAAGAACGAGTAACCTCCATTAACAACAATTTATCCACCACATGTGGATAATGGTCACTCAGTTGGACAGGATAGCTCTGGTATCTACAAGCTTGAGCTTCGGGGGACAGAGATCTGATTGGATTTCTCTATCTATGATCTTCAGGGGAGAGAGGTCTGATTAGATTTGTCTATTTCTTTGTCCTTAGATGCTGTCATACCAGAACTAGGAATGATCAAGAAAGCCTCTCTATCTGGGTGGTGGTGGTGCACACCTTTCATCCCAGCACTCAGGAGGCAGAGGCAGGTGGATCTCTAAGTTTGAGGCCAGCCTGGTCTACAGAGTGAGTTCCCAGGGCAGGCTCCAAAGCTACACAGAGAAACCCTGTCTCAAAAAACAAAAAACTAAACAATAACAACGAAAGTTCTTTCTAGCTAGGTGGTGATGGTGTGTGTATGCCTTTAATTCCAGCACTCGGGAGACAGAGGCAGGAGGATCTCTGTGAGGTTGAAGCTAGCATGGTCTACAAAGTGAATTCCAGGACAGCCAGTACTGTTACACAGAGAAACCCTGTCTCAAAAGAAGAAAGAAAGAGAAAAAAGTCTCTCTCACCAATTCCCTCCCAACATCTTTGCTGCAGGCACTGAATGGTAGAGACTCTATGTCTGTAGCCAGTGACTTACAAGGGATGATCGCAAAGCATGTTTTGGCTTCTGTAGAGCAGCAGAAATCAGACAGAGCAGGACTCATCTCCCCCCAATGTGTGTGAGGGTGGATAAGCTGGGACTGGACAGGTAATATGTGAGTGTTACCCACATTACTCATTGCTATGACAAAATACCGACAAGTAGCATCTTGAGAGGGGTCACTTTGGCTCCCAGTTTGAGGAGACACAGTCCACCATGGTAAGGAAGGCCTGGCATCGTGGGAGTGACCCTGGGCTGGTGGCAGGGGGCATTTGGCTGCTTGCTCACGTCCAGTGGATCGGGAAGCAAAGAAAGTGGAAAATGGTGCTTGCCCAACTTCTTCCTGTTTCCGTTTTTTTATTTAGTCTGGAACCCCAGCCCCCGGGACAGCTGTCCACATTCAGGGTGGGTCTTCCCTCTTCAGGGAAACCTCTCTGGAAAAGGCCTCAGAGGTACACCCAGAGGTGTCTCTCCTAGGGACTTCAAAATCCAGTGAAGCTGATGATAGAGCCCAAAGCCAGCACACAAGGTTCAGGAGGGGGTGGCTTGCCCAGACTACAGCTGGCCAAGTTCAGAATGGGCCCATGGGTCATCAGGTGTGACTTGACATCCAAAGGAGACCCAGAGTTCAGGAAGGAAGGAGACTGCTTTCCTTTTCTGGGAAAGACTCACAGAAAGTCCTACATGGGAACAGATGAGGCAGGAACAAGGCAGGAGGATGTTAGCAGCATGTCTGGAGATTTCCTCAAGGCCGTGAGCACTGGAATCTCCCTTTAGACGAAGGAGGAAATATAGACGTCCAGGAGAACCCAGGAGGGCAGGCCAGGTGGCCTCTGCCCTCATACCTGCCCTTGCCTTATTCCCGGCCTAGCTCAGGAACCACTAGGCTCTCAGCTCTTCTCCAGAGCCCCCTCCCCTTCCTGGAATCTACAGCAAGTGATAGGCAGCCTGGGGAGCGACAGGTGGAGACTGGCAAAGGGCCCTCTGCTCTGCCAGAGGGCGGGATGGGGCCTCAGCTGGGCCTTGTAGGACTGCCTGGTGGCTGGCTTCTCCATCAAGGGGGAATTCCCCTCCTGCCTCAGAGTCAGCTCCGCCCAGCCCTCCTTCCTGCAGAAGCTCAGAAAGCCCAACAGCCTTCACAGGGACACAGGGACGCATGGCCGCACACACTGTGACATTGCCTCGTGATTCCTCAGGTGAGTGACCTGGGCTCGGGGTAGGTGTGACAGCAGAGGTGACAGGCCTCACCACATGGTGATGCAGAGGACATCAGACCTTCCCAGCTGTGTGTCAATAGCTGCCTGGCCTCCCCTTCTCTGCCAGCTGGGGTCCTTTGCTCCCCAGCCTACTTTGGTGGGCCCACCTAGGGCCTTGAATTCCTGGCCTCTTCTCTTTTCTCAGCCTCCTTTGCCCTCTGACCTCGATCTCTGGTCCCTTATGCTTGTTCTACCGTAACCAATTTTCTCTTCAAATGTCTCTAACTTTTCCAAAGGGCAGAAAAGAGAGACTTATTTCTGTTTTATTTCTCTCTGGGGGCAAAGGGGGAGCTCTTTCTCTCATGTATGTTTTCTGTGTGTGAAAGGGTGCGTTTGCATCTGTGTCAGACTCACAGGAGCAGGTCCGTGTTGGTCCATGGAGGATTTGTGGACGGTCTGGGTGTCTTTGTGTGAATGTGAATTTTGGGGGTGTGGGGTGAGCTGGGCCATTTGGAAGACTAACAAAGAGGGCATAATACTCCCTGGGGGACACAACAGTGATTGAGCCCTTTCTTGACACTGGAGTAGAGGGACCCCGCTCTTGTCTCCAGACATCTTTGCTCTCAGGCCCACTGGCTCCTTCTGAGGGTGAACCTTTCACCGAGAACTTGAGGCCCTGGGAGTGGGCCAAGGGCTGGCAGATGGTGGTGACTGACTTCTTTGATTACAAACAGTCCAGTTTTTCCAAAACTGGTCAGAGGCCCAGCCCAGGGAAGTCCCTGGCTAAGGAGGGAAAGGGTCAGGGGCTGTGTCAGACATTTGACAGTGACCTCTGGGCTGCAGAATGAGGGAGGAATGTGGAGAGGTCCTAGAAGACATGAGAAGGTGGGGGTAGGTTGAGAGAGAACCGCTCTCAGAGCCTGGTAGGGCTTCCCAGGATTGGGAAATATTCTGGTCCTGTGGGTCTGCCTCCCCTCGGGGCTGAACTATTTCCACTTCCAGGAAGATGACCAGGAGCAAGTTGGGATCCCAGCCTTAAGCCAGCTTGATACTCAGACCTGGAGTTAGGAGGGCCAGGCAGAGAGAAGCAGACCCAGGACTCCTAGAGACTGTGGGAGGGGCCTGGCAGGGCCAGTGTGACGAGCTGGGAATTTCCCGGGTGTCACTGTCCTTTCTTCTCTTCTAGTGGTGCCCTAGAAACCAGAGAATAACAGGCAGGTTAGGGACAGAGGGGGAAAGAGCTGGGAAGGAGAAAGAGAAGGGAAAGAGGCTGGAGAAAAACTCAGCAGTCATGGCCAGAGGCCAGCACCTCAGAGTTCTCAGTGAGATCCAGGCAAAGAGATCCCCAGCTGTGGGCCTGGGATCCCCTTCAGGAAAGGAAGATTCGTACTCCCTGCTGTCCCAAACTATAACTATCATGCTTCGTGTCACTAGGGCCATTTCTCTGTGTGTGCCACAAACTGACACTGCCTGCATAGGCTTGCTTAGGAAACGAGGGTGCAGATGTGAGTGGCAAGGCTGGCACCTTAATTACTATATGGCCTGTATCTTGGGAACAGGGCAAGCTGTGAATGTAAATGGTTTTATTCGCCTTGCGATGATGAATGAGGACTGGAAAGATAGTTCAGTGGGTAGAGCGCTTGCTGTTGAGTTTGACAACCTGAGTTTAGTCCCTGGGACTCATCTAGTAGGAGAGAAAGAACTACAAACTGTCCTCTGACCTCCATACATGTGCTGTGGAATGTGTGCATGCAACAGTACACACACACACACACACACACACACACACACACATATGCATGCACGCGCACACTTGCAATAGGTAAATATATGTAAAAGATGCTAAATGAACACAAAAATATTGCGGCCTTCATACCCTATGAAGGCAGATAGAGTTTAAAAATGCCTTAGGCTGAGGGGAGCTGGGACTACAGATATAGTTCATTTAGGGACAGTTTTTGGTTGTGTGTGATTGGCGGGGGGGGGGGGGAAGCTTGTTGTTGTTGCTGTTTTGAGTCAGAGTCTCAGATAGCCCAGGCTGGCCTTGGATTTTTGGTCCTCCTACCTCTGTCTCCATAGAGCTGGAGATTGGAGCATTCAGTACTACTTCCAGCTGGCATGCCATCTTTCCTTCCTTCCTTTCTTTTTGTTATTTTTTAAAATACAAGACACTTTTAAAAGTTTTTTTTTTATGTGTACTGGCGTCAGAGCCCCTGGACTAGAGTTACAGACAGTTGCAAGATGCCATGTGGGTGCTATTGAACCCGGGTCCTCTAGAAGAGGGCTCTGAATCACTGAGCCATCTCTACAGCCCCCCCATCTTTCTTCTTATTTTTCTTCCTTTCTTCCTTTTTTCCTTCCTTCCTTCTTTTCTTCCTCCCTTCCTTTCTTTCCAGCTGAGTCTCATGTATCCCAAGCTAGCCCAAACTTTCCTATGGAGCTGAGGAGGAACTTGAGCTTCTGGTCCTCTTGCCTCCACCCTGTAGGTTCAGGATTACAGATGTTCAGGATTACAGATGTTCAGGATTACAGATGTTCAGGATTACAGATGTTCAGGATTACAGATGTTCAGGATTACAGATGTTCAGGATTACAGATGTTCAGGATTACAGATGTGTGCCATCACATTTGATTCTCTGAGGCACCAGGGACTGACTCTAGCGCTCTCTTGCATACCCGCACCACTTCTCAGCAATCACCACCAGCACCCTCAAGTACCATTTTAGTCAATGTCATGTGTTTGACATTCCTTATCTCAATTAACTATCACCCAAATCTCTCTTTTTGATAAGCACACACCCAAGAGCAGAAAGTACCTAGAATCCACTGAAGGGTTTTGTATTCCAAGCTCGCCTCGGGCTAAGGATCCAGGAAGGGATCCAGGACTGCTTAACCACTCCCACTCCTACCCAGGTCCTTCAGTCCCACCCTCTCACAGCCGAGGCTCCCAGTTCTCATTCTAATAGAATCAGGTTTATCTTGGTTTGAGTCTGTTTCCAGCTTGGGAATGAAGCTTAGTTCGGGAGGCGAGACAACCAGCTCTGCTGAGGTCTCAGGAGAGTAGACATCAGATGTGGTGAGGCATCCCAGCACCCAGGACCTGGCTGGGGTCATGAGAACCAGAAATAAAATGTCTTCCTCACTACGCAATGATTTTTTTTTAATATTTATTGATTTATTATGTATACAATATTCTGTCTGTGTGTACGCGTGAAGGCCAGAAGAGGGCACCAGACCTCATCACAGATGGTTGTGAGCCACCATGTGGTTGCTGGGAATTGAACTCAGGACCTTTGGAAGAGCAGGCAATGCTCTTAACCTCTGAGCCATCTCTCCAGCCCCTACGCAATGATTTTGAGGCCAACCTGGGCTACGTGATACCCCTGTCTCAAAAAAGCAAAGAAGGGGTAATAAGATAGCTTGGTCAGTTGAGGGTTTGAGTTAAATCTCCAGAGCCTATGTAGAAAAAGATGAATAGAGTGATACCACTTATAGTCCCAGCACCGGAGGAGAGAGATAAGTGAATCCCTAGGGCTTGTTGGCCAGTAAGCTTAGGTCCCAGGTCCCAGTAAGAGACCTAGTGGAGGGTTACTGAGTAACGACACCCAGGCTGACCTCTGACATCCACATACCTATGCTCAGTACACATACGCACACACACAAATATGCATACACACTCATACTGAGGCTCACACACATACACAAACACACAGGCAAGCAGCTGTGTCTCCCATCAGTTGGAGCATGTAGGAGGAAAGCAGGTGCTCCCATGGGGGAGCCCAGGTGCTTGCGACAGCATTCATCTAAACTCAGGGTCACACCTGCTGCAAGTACTAGCCTTGCTCTGGCCTCAATGCAGCTCCACCCACAAAGGGTGGTCATGTCTCTGTCCTCTTGTTCGTATTTCATTGCAAATATCATCACTTGAGTAGGGTTGGGGGTTTGGTCATTTCTACAGATCCTTTTGAGGCTGGCATTCTGAGTTCTGTGTCCTGCTAGCTGGTGAGATATTGTGACATGATGCTTAAGAGCCTGGCATGAAGCTCTGTATGAACTCCAGTGAGCATCCGTCCACCTGATTGTCACAGACTGGATGGGAGATGAATTGTGTAAAAGTGTAGAACTAGCATGTACTCCATCTTCTCTCTCTCTCTCTCTCTCTCTCTCTCTCTCTCTCTCTCTCTCTCTCTCTGTGTGTGTGTGTGTGTGTGTGTGTGTGTTGTATACGTGTGTGGAGGGGGAGGGTACACACATACATAAAAACCAAAAGAGAACATCATGTACCCTGCTTTATCATGTTGTTCCTTGTTCCGTTGAGGCAAAGTCTCTTACTGAACCTGGAGCAAGGCCAGTAGTCAGCTAAGCTGCAGCAATCCTCCTGTCTCCACCTCCTAGCCCGACAGCAATGGGGTTTTAGACATACACACAGCCATACCTGACTTTTGAACTGAGTGCTGTATGTTCATATCAGGTCCGTATGCTTGGGCAGCCAGGCTTCTTGCTCCCTAGCCATTTCCCCAGCCCCTTCATGTTATCTTCTAACCCTTTTATGTCACAGCCCCCACTTCCTGCTTCTGTCACTTGATTGTGCATAGTCTTTTCTAGGTATGTTTTTAGAAGTATGCACTTGGCTACTTTGGAGCCTCCCTGGTAGAGGAGGGAGTGGCAGAAAGGACGGGACGTCGTCTTCTTCAGCACAAAGCAAAACAAAACACAGGCAGTGTGGTTCTCCTCCCAGGTGGGGCTTTTTGAGGTGCTTGTTGACACTCTAGAATAGTAAGAGGTTGCCACCTGCCTGAGTCACTCACCTCCCAACTTGGAAACTCCCTTCCAGGCTAAGGGGGTGGCAGAGGATGCCAGGCTAGGGGCATCTACCTCTCGCCAGCTCCGTATCCCAAGTCTAGGGGGATGGAACCAAAGATTATATTGGTGGGTTTAACAGTGAAATCTATCAATGCGTGTAACCCACATCTGGACATCATCATTTCTCCGACGCTAGTGTGTGCCGAGCCTGTCTCTACCACACTCATTCTCACAAACACCTGAGTGGGAGGTACACCCTGGGTTGGGGTTGGGGCCTGTGCTTCTGTAAGAACGAGAAAAAGGTGTGGGGGTGAAGCTCAGTAGAGAGCTTGTCCTGCATGGAAGCCCTGTGTTCTGTCTCCTGTGCTACATAAACTGGGCAGTGATGGTGCAAGTCTGCAACCCAGGAGAGGGGAGGTGGGGGCGGGAGATCAGTTCAAGGGATCAATCTACCTTGCAAGTTTGAGGCCAGAGAGAGAGAGAGAGAGAGAGAGAGAGAGAGAGAGAGAGAGAGAGAGAGCCATTCTGACACTGTGGAGACAACACAGCTCTGTGGAACTAAGGCCCTAGGTTCTGGTTTTGATTGTGTCAATGGGTGTGGCCTTGAGCAAGGCTGAGGTTCAAGGCAGCTCTGGTGATGCAGCGCTCAGCTCCGGAGTGAAACCTCAGACGGACAAGGATAAGAAGATGACCTTCAGTGGTTGAGCAGAACAGAAAAGAAAGTTTTGGGTGTGGCCATGCAAAGCTATCTCTTCACTTAAAGGTCAGGCAGGAGGATGGAGAGGTCTAGACCAGTTTGGGACCACACGGTGAGACCCCCACCCACCCACTCTAGAGATTCCTCCACTTGCAGGAGTCAGTCTCCTTCCACCTTGTGGGTTCCAGGTATTGAACTCAGGTCCTCAAGCTGGTCAGCAAGCACTTTTACCTAACTCTGACCCATTTCACTGGCCCCTAGGTGGTTTTATTGGTGGTAGGGTTTTTTGTTTGTTTTGAGACCTGGTCTTACTGTGAAGCTGTGGCTGGCTTTGAACTTAGTACTTAGACCAGGCTGGCCTCAAATGCCAAATCTCAAATCTTTAAAGGCTACATAGGAATCATGGACATTTGTGGGAATGAAACCACTCAACTTTCTGAGGTCAAATATCTTACTAAAACAGTGGAAGCAGTATGCAATCAGACTGGAAATTATTGGAGACTTCATTTTAAAGGAAATCTCAGTACTGGGTAGTAGGTAGGAGTGAAGAGCTGGGACAAGATTTAGGGAGTGAACATTCCAGGAAGAGGCAAATTGAGAAGCACAGGGAAAAGAGGCAGAGAGACACAGACCTTTGGAGAATTGATACATAGGACAAAGGACCCAGTTGCCCCTGCAGCCTCTCTTGAGGGTGATTGTGCATCCTCTCTTGGGGAAATCTGACCTCTCTCCCTTTAGAATCAAGACACATGCATGCTTCTTTCCATAAGAAATGTGACCTAGAATGTCGTTTTGCAAACCTGCCAGCTCCTGTGAGGTAACTGGGACATAGGTGACAGAAAACCTAAAAGGAGGGTCCTTGGAGAAGACATATGCTTAAGTAGGTGCCTGCTCACAGTCCCCATTGATAGATCTCTCTTTATGTAAAATGAGGGCATGTATGAAATAGCCCCCTAGATCCTCATCCCCAGTCCAGAAGATGAAGACGTGTCAACGTTTTCAACAATTCCAGTGACAGAGAATGTTTCAATCTTCCTCCTGAAAACCCTACTGTCCTCCTTGTTTTAAAAACTTTTATTACAAAGTCAAGGCTTTCCGCTATGTTCATGTCTATGGAGCCCAGAGGTCAACGTCGGGTGTCTTTCTAAATTGCCTTACTTTTGGGCCAGAATTATATATATATTTCTGCTGGTGGTGGGGTGAAATGTGATCTCGTATATCCCAGGCTGGCCTCAAACTCAGGATCCTCCTGCCTCAGCCTCCGAAGTGCCGAGAAAGCAGGTCCTGCATCTGGGAACTAGAACAGACCAGGTACTTGGCATCCGGTGCTTAGTGCCCTCCCGGGACACAGGAGGTATGGACCGAGTTGGACCTGGGTGGTCGGCACAGTGTCCTGAGGCTCCCTAGGTTTGAGCCGCGAATTGCTCCATCCAGCCAAACCGCTGCGGCTGTTTACATCGCAGGCCCCACCCCCAGCGCCCCCAGCGCGCGGCGCTATTGGATGGACGGCGCGTCGGTCTCCGGGGACTTTCCCAGGGGCGTGGCGTGGCCCCAGCATTTCCTGGTACCGACCGGAGCCTAAGGCTGTAGAGTCTGGCTCGGTGCCCCGAAGTTCTCGTCGTAGGGTGAGCGGGGCCGCTGGGGGGGGGGGGATGGGCAGGCGGGAGGAGACCGGGGCCTGCGCCGGGAGCGAGGGCTAGTGGCGGGAGTCCCGGCGTCGTGAGGTGTTGGCGTCTCGTCAGGCTTTGGAGACTCCCGGCCCGCACTGCCGGCCGGGCGCGCATGCGTACCGCCTGCGGAGCGCGCCTGGGACCGGCCCGCGGACCCCAGCGAGCAAAGTTTGGGTTGCGGTGTGTAGACGTCGTAATGACGAAAATCAGCATCATAGCTACGCTTATTGGTCGATTTCCAGATAGTCTTTTCTTGTTTGTTTTGAGACAAGGTCTCACTGTATAGTACTGCCTGGTCTGGAATTCGCTACATAGAACAGGCTGGCCTCGAACTTACAGAGACCCTCCTGCTTTTTTTCCGGAGTGCGAGGATAAAAGGCGTGCAACCAAGTGTTGATCTAAATTTTTAGTGTGAAACTCATCCAACTGTTACATTCATTTTAACTCAATGGTTTTTTTTTTTTTTTCAAGACAGGGTTTCTCTTGTAGCTTTGGAGCCTGTCCTGGAACTTGCTTTGTAGACCAGGCAGGCCTTGAATTCACAGAAATCCACCTGCCTCTGCCTCCCGAGTGCTGGGATTAAAGGCGTGCACCACGACCACCCGGTGACTATTACTTCTTTTAAAAATACATTTATTTATTGTTTGCATGTAAGGTTGTGGACAGACAACTTGCCTGACTCATTTCTCTCTTTCCAAACCTCGTGGGTTCCCACCCGGGATTGAACTCATGTGCTTAGGCTCCGTGGCCACCCCTTCTCCATGAATGTTACTTTATATCTTCACCTCATCAGCGAGGAACACAGGCAACTTGCAGATTGTAATCACATAACTAGTGCGCTGCAAAGTCGGGATATGAATGTTTGGCTGCAAAGCCCTCTGTTCCATCCTTATTGAGCTCATTTTGCACAGCCCGGGAAGCATTTGTGTACACAGGTGCTGGGTAGATCCAGTGAGTTTCTGGGAATGATTTAGGAGAGATGGCTTTTATGCTTTGGGTTGTGTTTGGCCCGTGGGAAGTTCCTGCGCCTCTGTGTGAGATCATGTGCATGGAAGTGGTTTGCTGTGCATGTATTCATCTTGTGCCCGGCAGTGGGTGGGAATTTGGGGCTGTCTGTGAGGAACTGTTTTGGTAAAAGGGAGGGAGGGACTTTCATGGATGAAGCAAAGGTCTCAGCAGTAGCGGTCCCCACCCCCTTGCTGAATGACAGTGTGGGAAACGTGTGGATTCCTGATGCATCATTTTGATTTCACAGTCAGTCAAAGTGGGATTTGATCAGCTCTTACTCATGCGACCAACAATGAGGGGTGTGGTAGAGGGGAATTCAGACTCATGAGTGGACAGTCAGGGGACTCTCAGAATGGTTTTTTCTGTCCTTGACGGAGAACATTTTGTTCAGAGAGTGGAATGCTCACACTAACCAAGCAGGCTCAGTGTCCCTTTGTCCCTAGCAAATGGCCTGTGAAACTAACCCATAATGATAATTCTAGTAACCTTACGCTGGTGAGATGAATTTTTAAAACTTCTTCATCTTTTTTCACCCTTTTTGGGAGACAGTCTTGTAGTCCAGGCTGACCTTGAGCTCTGTAGCTAAAGCTGACCTGGTCCTCCATCCGCTGGGATTACAGGGGTGTTCCACCATGCCTGGCTCTCGTTTATTCTTTCTGACCAACCTGACAGTAGTTTTCAGGTTTAGTAGCCATCAGTTTTCAGCAAGGCCTTCTGTTGTTGGTTTTTAATTTCACATTTGTTTGTGCTTAGATGGGGGTAAGTGCATGCCAAGGTGCCCATGCCCATGTGGGGGTCCGAGAACAACTTTGAGGAGTTGGCTGTTTCCTTCTCCCATGTGGGTTTTGGGACTTTAACTCAGGATATTGGGCTGGGCGGCACACACCTTTTCTCACTGAGCCATCTCGCCAGTTCTAAACTCTGTTGTTTTATTTTGTAACAGGGTCTTTCTAGCCCAGGCTGGCCTTGAATTCACTTGTAGCAGAGAATAATCTTGAGCTTCTGATCCTTCTGCATCCCTTTGAGGGCTGGGATTAGAGGCGTGCACTAATCCTGGTTTATGTGGTACTGGAGTTGAACCCAGGGTTTCATCCCTGCTAGACAAGCACTCTATCAGCTGAACTACACCCTATCTCCAGGGGCCCTGTTCTTTTTCCAGTGGCTTAGACTGTTGCCATTGCTGTGTCCTTGGAAAATATTTAGGGCCAGCCCTTGGTGGACACATTTAATCTTGTCCCTCTGAGAGCGGCAGGTGGGAGTGTTCTGCATGCTTATATATGATTGTGTTGTCCCCTCCACGTGGGCATGCTGTGAGTGTGGGTACAGTATAGCTAGGGGTGGGTGCCTGTCCCTGGATGCCCATAGCAGCTCTCTTGGGGCCCCAGGAAGCCATGGGTCTGACTCATTCCTTCACCCCCATGCTGCTGTGTCTCTGGCCCGGATGTCCTGGCTGGGTCAGACCGACCTGGTTTGAGTATGATGGTGCTTTGAGAGGTTGTTTGTCTGCCTCCCTCCACCGGTTACTGGCTCGCTTCTGTGCCCACTGCGATTTGGTAGGCCAGGCTACCTGCTTTTTCCAAGCTGTGTGTGCACTCAGCTTGTTCTCATGTTGAGTCCTCAACCCCTGCCATCCCAGTGCCCAGAACACAGTTCCCAGCCCTTCCCATGGCTGGTTTTTCCTTATCTGTTTAGTCTCAGCTCAAATGTCACCTTCTCAGAGGGGCCTTCCCTGTTCTTCCTATGCAAAATAGCCCCCCTTTCACTTTCTGTCATATTACTACTTTTTTTCATTCATTTATCATGATCTAAAATAAGCGTGTTTGTGAGTGGTGTGTGGTATGATGGTGCAGGCTTTTGCTCCCATGCTCAGGAGGCCACGGAAGGCAAATCTCTGAGTTCAAGGCCAGCCTGGTCTGCTGAGTGAGTTCTGGGGTGGATTACTGGAGGCTCTGTTTTCTGATGTTCCTCTGAGGTTTCAACTGGGGGCTGTTTAGGCCGCACCTGTGTGTGAAGGCCTGGCTTCGCCTTTCTGGTTCAGAGCTCTTCCTGACAGCATCATGGACCAGTGGACAGTGAATAAGGCTAGCCATCATGAATATACCTAGGATCTGAAGTCATTCAGGGGCACCTTCAGAGGGAGGTGATGTTAAGGGTAGGTCATGGAAAGATGGTGACATACAGAGTAGGGCCTGGACCTTTTAAGGTTTGAATGGATGTGACAGACATGGAGTGAGGTTGTGTTTAGTGGAGAGTTGTCTGCTGGGCTGGGCAAGACCCCCAAAGATTTCAGGCATGGGAGTGTCCATGTTACCCCACTGTGATGGCTCCTGGTGTAGTCAAGGAT
Organism: Microtus pennsylvanicus; assembly: GCF_037038515.1. Taxonomy (NCBI): domain Eukaryota; kingdom Metazoa; phylum Chordata; class Mammalia; order Rodentia; family Cricetidae; genus Microtus; species Microtus pennsylvanicus. The sequence continues at coordinate 66,455,392 of NC_134589.1, forward strand.
GCTGCACCCCCTTGCTTCCTCACCCAGCTCCAAGGGATGGCAGTATCACCCTGCAGATCTCTCTGCATACTGGCTGAGGTTATTGTTGAGGCTGTTAGAATCTCAGTCACAGGTGGCAAGTGACCTCACTTCCCAGGCTTCTGAATAACCCACCTCTAGCCGTCTACTGGCCTGTGTTCTGTGCTTTCTGAATGACTTGTCCTTTGCTCTGTCCCAAATGTTGGGCCTAGGATGTGGCTCAGTTAGTGGGGTGCTTACCTACCATGAGTGAATTCTTTGGCTCCGTTCTCTGTACTGCATAAACCAGGTGTGTTAGTGAACACCTGTAATTCCACCATTCAGAAGTAGTGGTAAGAGAGCCAGAAGTTCAAGGGCATTCTTTGCTAATGTTTCAAGTTCAAGGCCAGACCCTGTCTCAAAAATCCAAATGAAATGAATGGTCCAAATGGTGACAACCAAGCCATTGGACCCTCATTGTCCATTCACTGGACGGTCCTCGTTGGCTCCAGCTGGGCCAGGTCTTTTTGTGTCTCCTGCTGATGTCCACTGCATGCCCCTCTGCTGGACCCTGTCCACCTTGACCCTCAGGAGAGGTGTCATGTTTCCAGCCACAGCAGAACTTGGCAGCCACCAGGCTGCTGCAGGAAATTAGTTCTCTGTGTTCTTCCTGTGACCTGCACTGGACGGTCACCCCAGTGACTGGAAAGAGCAACTGCTGAGGCCTCGCTGGCTCCTTTCTGATTGTTGTCCCTGCAGGGCTGCCTTTCCTCACTGGCCTTGTCCCCAGGCTGTTCCCTGAGCCTGGAGTCACGAACGAACATTTTCCCTGCAGAGCACAAGGGCGGACAGACCAAGGCCTCAGCCTTGGGGGGTGGAGATGAGGAGTCACTGAAGCCAGAGTTGGCCTTTGTAGTGTGGAGGAGCCCCTAAGTCAGGGCCCTCAGTTTGGTCTCCACTCCTTCCATAACTAACTGTGCTGTTCTAGGTTCCCCAACCCTGATCTTCACTTGGCTAACCTTGGCTCACCACTGGGCGCTGTGTTTTTCTGAGACAGGCTCTCTCCCCCTGGCCTAGGACTTACCCATTAGGCTAGACTGTTCTAGGGATTTATCTGTGTCCAGCTCCTCAACTTGAGATTACAGGCAATGCCCCCAGGCTGGCCTTGCACTCATGCTGGGATTGCTAGTGTGAGCCATCATGCCCATCATGTTTGCCTTCTGACTGTGTAAATGTATGATGACATTTATTATGTCTGTGTGAAGGCCAGAGGACAACTTATAAAGGGCTTGGTTCTCTCCTCTGTCATGTGATGAGATCAAAGTCAGGTTTCCAGTTTAGGGAGTAAGCACCTTTAACCTCTTGGCCATGTCACTGGCGCCCTCCTCCCCAAATGTGTGTTCTGGAATGAACCAGAGGTTCTCATGCTCGTGTGGTATGCACTTGAATGTCTGAGCCCTCTCCCCAGTTCTCTTTCGTGTTTCTTTCAACTTATATATGAATGTGTGCATGCATCCCTGACCAGTGTGTAACCTTGCTTTGTATGTTGTCAGATGTGTTCTGAGCCTTCTCACAGTCCCATTCCAACACAATCTGCATATGAAAAAGTCGTCCAAGTTTGTACCCTACCAGCGCACCATTCATTTTCACTGCTGTGCTATATTCCTCGAGGCTTCGCCACAGCCACAGTGTATTGATCCGTTTTCTTCCTTTCGTGGGCCCTTTGCTGCCCTTTGAGATGAGCATCTGATTTAGCTTTCCTTTCTCTGGCCCTTTCATAGCCACAGTGACTCCTGTTTGGGTTTCACATTGAGGTTTGCAGACAGCTCTGTGCTTCCCACTTGGTTCACACAGCATTTCCCATAGGGAAAACAGAACAACAGGCCCTGGGGAGGCAGCAGAGAGAGGCCGGAGTCTAAATTCTCTTCCCACCATATTTGGTATAAGGAGAGTTCACAAAAACTGGCATCTTCCTCTGAAAGGGGAGTTACAGGGTTGCATAAGTCAGCTGTGGTATTTGGGCGCCGAGAGACAGGCTACTCCAGATGCCATCCCTCTTGTCCTAAGGTTGGCCTCTCAGCTGATGGTTGAGGCCTCCTGGCTCAGTGGCACCCCTTGTCAATTCTGGGCCCTAGCTGAGGGGAGGGTATGAAGGGCAGTGGGCCTGGGAGCGGGGCTGCTGACTTGGCTTATTGGTAACAGAAGCTCAGACCAGGCCTGTGATGCGATGCTGTGATTTAGGCTCCACTTTCATCCTTGAGATCTGGCCTTGGGTTAGGCCCTGCCCTCTGGACTTGGCTCTCTGAGAGCAGAGCAGGGATTGTGCTGCCCTTTCTTGCCCTTGTTCCTGGCCTTGGGTACATACCTGCAGTCAGGATTTTCTTTTCCCCCTTTTGACCTCTGTGGGTACCTGCAGTTTAGAGGTGGAGGCTGAAGGATCGGGGCTCAAGGTCATCGTTGGCTATAACAAATAAAGAGGCTAGGCTGGGCTATATAGACCCTGTCTCAAAGAGCTGAGAAAGGAAAGATGGACAACCCCTGCCTATGGTAAAAATTGTCTTCTCCCCTCCCCACCAATTGCATACGAGTCTAGATTTCCCCTACAAGGAATTAAGGAAAGGCTTCAGAAGACAGCAGCCCTCCGTCGGGGCCTTTTCTTTGGTTGTCAGCCAGTCAGCAGTGCTTGGCATGTATCCTTGCAACCTTTTTTTTCTTTTCCTTCTTTTTTGAGTGCACACTTAGGGTATGTGCCCTGGAAATCTTGTTCACACATAATCGGCACTTGACTTTTTATTTTATGGGCATTTTTCTGTATCTTCACAAAGCAGTGAACCCCATGGATTTATTTCCTATGTAGCATTCCACACATCAGCTACACCTTGGTTTATTAAGCCAATGCCCTTTCGATGGCCATTCAGGATATTTTTGCTGTTATGAAGCAAACAACAGTCCACTTTCCATCCGGCTCCTGTGTGGTCCGATGCAGAAATCTCTAGAAGCTGTGATAGAGGTTCACTGGGTGGGTTAGTTCCAGCACACAGGACAAGGGAAGTGGTCCCCAGCTTGCTTCTCTACAGCAGGGCTTGATTCTCAGCTCGGCCTGTGACACACAGGCTGGTGACAGCATTGGTAAAGGACACAGCTGTCCTTTAAGGACAGGCCTGTTTTACCGCACAGTTTGGGTGGTTTGGGCACTGCTTCTGGACAGTTGTGATTGCCTTGGGCTTGCAGTAAGGCAGCATAGCACAGTGGGAGTACATGGGGAGGGATGGACAGCAAGGTCACTCACCTCAGTCATGAAACAGAAAAGGGAGTGAGGCACCCTAGGATCAGACTTAATAACATGTGGGGCTTTGGGGGACGTTCACTGTCCGACTATAGCAGATACTTTTTTAATGTATATGTCTCAACTGTAAAAAACGTAACTGCCAGGGCTCTGTCTGTACTTTTGTGGAAGCAAAAGTCCCTGTGTGTCTGATTGTGAGGCAATACCTAAGCGTTGTGTCCAGTTCCAGGGCCTGCTGCAGGATACTGGATTGGCAGGTGATGGGACAATGCCCTGAGGTTCCAGACCTTTAGACTGACTTGAGAGAAATGACTTCTTCTTCCATTGGTACCCAGGATGTAAAAGCCATCAGAAGTAGAATTGGGAGCGGTTGTGCAGGCACCATTGTGCCAAGTGCCAAATTCAATCTTGCAGAACCCCATCTCCTCTGCTGCCTTCCAGCCTGAGATGCTGAGCCCAGGTGACTCCAGGTCAGGGTAGACAGAGATGGAAGCTAGAGCCTGGGTTCTTCCTTTTGGGATTCTGCCTTTTCCTCCCTGGGCACTGGAAGCTAGATTGTTTGTTGACACACAACAAGCTGTGTATCCTCAGGCAGATAGCTTAACCCCTCTGAGTCTGCTCCTGCTTGCTGTCTAGGCAGGTGGCTTGATCTCCTTGCTGGAAAGCAGGGGTAAGCGTGTTTACTCTGGATGAGGTGGTGTGTAATGGTTCAGCCAGCACCTGGCACGTGGTGGTGCTGAACCAGCCACTTCATTTCCTTACCTCACCCTTCTGAGCACTCCTTGTGTGTGTCATTTTAAACCCAGCTGACATTCCAGGCAAGTGCTGTGAACCAAGTATCAAGAGGACAGTAGGGACTCCTGTAGTGATTCAGCACAGGAGAGGGAAGAGAGCCCAGGGAGGAATGTGTGCTGTGCTAGAGGGGCACAGTCCCCAGGTTTGGCTGGAGCCCTGCGTGTCTTGTCGTAGCTGTACCGAGGCCTTTGCTCCTCCTCTGCGCGCGCGCGTGTGTGTGTGTGTGTGTGTGTGTGTGTGTGTGTGTGTGTGTGTGTGTAAGTGTATGTCCCTGAATGAGCTCACTCACTGGTGAGTCTAGAATCCCTCAGGCTGTAGAGGCTAGAGCTGGGGACAGATGATAGTCCTGTTGAGGTCAGAAAGGGGTGGGCTGTGGAAGTAGTAAATCCTGAACTGTTAGAATTAGGATGAACCTTAGGGAATATCCAGTTCAGCCAAGCATTTTGGCACATGCCTGTGATCCAGTACTAGAGAAGTGGAGGCAGGAGAATCAGGAATCCAGTGTTGTCCTTGGCTACATGGGGAGTTTAAGGCTGGCATGAAAGAAAGAGAGAGAGAGCACTAGGTATGGTGGCACATGGCTGTATCCCAAGACTCAGAAGGCACAGGGAGGTCTGTGAGTTTGAGGCTAGCTACATAGTAAGGCTCATAGTAAGAACAACCGAGGATGTAGTTGAGTGACAGAGTGCTTGCTTAGCATGTGGGTTCCATCCTCAGCACCACAGTACATAAACAAGTAGCAGGGCTTGGGGAAGTAAAGTGCTTGCTTCACAAACATAAAAAGGACTGAGTTTAATTCCTAGAGCCCGCAATGGTGGCCCACGCCTTTAATCCCAGCACACAAGAGGCAGAGGCAGGTGGATCTCTGTGAGTTCGAGACCAGCCTAGTCTATAGAGTGAGTTCTAGACAAGCTCCAAAACTACACTTGAATCCCTGTCTTGAAAACAAACAAAACAAAACAACAATAACAAAAAATGGGCTTGGCGGCTCTTACCTGTATTTCCAGTGCTGCAGAGGAGGAAACAGGCAGATCCCCGGGGATTCCTTCGCTGCCCAGCCTAGCCTAGTCATTGAACCTACAGGTCCCCGTGTGAGACCCTGCCTCAAAAATGAAAAGTAGACAGCTCCTGAGGAATGACACAGAAGGTTGACCCTTTGGTGCATGCACGCACAATAGTACCCACACTCACACCACGACTCATACATGCCTGTACACACAAGCGCGCACACACACAAACAAAAATAAAAAGCAACCAAGGATGGAGTGTCGGGACAGTTCTTAGGTCAGCTGGGCATAGTGGTGGGATCCCCTTTGCTGAATACCTACAGTGTGCTACATACTGAGCTGGGAACCACCTACTCGTTATATTGGTTATTTCATTCTGAAACATGTTTTCTTGTTGACTAAATCATGGTTGGGAAATAAAGTCAGAAGTGAGAACCGCTACCACTATGTACAGACACGCTATCAAATGTCTTCACCTTAGCCTGGTAGATTTTCATAATCCTGTTTTATGGAAGAGCAGTTGGGGCCAGAGTGGATAAGTGACTGACCCAACATTCCACAGCTGCAGGGTGGACAGAGCAGGGCCCGGGACAGGTGAGGCCCCAGAGTGCAGTGTGATAATATAAGACCATGCTAGTGCATGGCCTGTTTCTCTCACATTCCCTGGTCCTGGGTGGAACCTTCTTCCTGCTTCTACAGCTGTACATCTATGCATCCAGTATTCCATCTCCTCTGCTCTCTGCCCTGCTATTGCTCTGCAGGCTTGGGTCCCTCTCATCCTTTGGCCATTAGAACAGCACTCAGCTTTCTAGTCAGGTAGCTTCTGTCTGTCTCGTGCACGTCCCCCCCTTGCATAAGGGGTTAGGAGGCCAAGGTCATAGAACAACAGGAGGGGACAGGCAGGGTTTGTTGTTGTTTTTCTGAGTTTCCCTTGTCCCTGTGTTCTGGCTACATCTGCTGGCATATCTCACAGCTATGCCTCTGCTGAGGACATAGACCTTTGCCACTATGATTTGATGTGCTGGAGCCATTCCCTTCACTGCCTCCAAGGCTGTAGGGCATAGCTGTCCCCAATACAGTCAGAAACCAGAGACATGAGTGGGACTTAAGTCCCCAAGCTGAGCTTGGTGATCTTGTCTCTCAAGATCTTGTCTTCTTCCCAGGACTGTTGGGACAGACAAGTGAAAGAAGAATGCCTGAGACTTGGAATGTTATAAATGTCAGTGGCTATGCAAATTAGCATGACTTTGGGGGGTCATGGAGCCCTTCCCTGTGGTTCAGTACCCCATCCTTCCTGGTGCCTACTCCCACTTCCTCAGTCGTGAGAACATGGCAGTGGCCAGGCACTCTGAGCCAGTCAGGAGCTGAATGTGAATTTAGTGGGACTCTCTCCTCCCAACCATCTCTTCCAGAAGTGGGTCAGGAATGGGAGCCCACTCTACTGCCCCATGTACACCCTTAGCTGCTCCTCAGCCACAGAGCGTCCCATGTTACAGCTTCGCTTCACTACCATGCTCTTTTCTGTCCTAAAACCAGGCCTCTCTAGTTCTGTCATGAAGCCCCAGATCTATTTCAGGGGGTGTCATGGGGAGCCACTCACCAGCCCAGGGCTTACCCAAGAAGGTCTGAGTTGGCTGCCTCTTTATCAGTGTCTGTCTCTGATTTGGGCAAGATGTTGGTGTCCCTGCTGCAGGAAGGTCCCTTGCTTAATAGTGGCATTTTTATGTCAGTACAGCCTCATCCTGGGCCCTGGTTAATAGTCTGCAGCCAGACCCACAAGGAAATTGGCCTTTGTGTGGCCTTGGCCCCCTTGCACCAGGCCCTGAATGGACCCGGAGGCAGAATCTCATGAAGGCAGGCTCTGATCTTCCTGTTTGTCCCCTGCTCTGGTCTCTGGGGACCATACCTCCTCTCTTGATCAGCTTCTTAGTCTCTGACAGTTAGTTCCCTATGAGTGTCTTCTGCCTGGGGGTGAGACTGGCTTTGTTGTATTGGAAGAGCCCTCGTGGAGAGTCCTTGGAAGTCCCTTGATCCTTGTACACCATCAGTGGCCATGCTGTGCCCTAGCCACTGGGCCAGAGCTTGGCTGGAAGCCATTCAACCCTCACAACTTTTCTCCTGGCATCTCTCAGGCCACTCCTTTCTGGGGTTTCTCCTCAGTCTGCTACCTTGCAGGGAGCCTGACCCCTGCTCCAGCTCTGTCTTCCCCAAAGGCCATGGTGGGGTCATTCCCTGTCCACTATGGTCGTGTTTCCTACGAACCCCTCACTTGTCAGCTCCTACATACTAGCCTGCTACCTGGCCTTGTCTGGGCATCTCTGGGAGACAGTGGCAGTGATTCCAGTTTTGATTCTAGAAGTGTTGGGCTGGCACCTCGCCACCGTGCCCAGTGATGGTGGCTGGGTTGGCTGGCTGTTTTAAACATGGGCCCATGGGAGGTGGGGTAAATTCCGAACTTCAGGCTCTAGGCCTTGGAATAGGTGGTATGTGTTGGACCTGTGCATTCGCTGCTTTCTGAAGCCCTGGCCTTGGGCTCTTCAGATAAAGCTCCTGCCTGTGTGGAGCTTTATGTACTGAGAAAGCCACACAGAGAAGAAAGTGACCAGACTGCCCCATAACAGTGACTCCGAGTCTACTGTGAACCCTGGGAAATGAGACTGGGAACCCAGGCCACCTGGAGCTACTTGCCATTCAGGGTGGCCCCAGCCTCAATTTCCCCATTTTTTGTGAACTCTGTTCCTACCCCCCTCCCCCCACCGCCGCTTCCTGTGCTGTGACAGGAATACAGAGATACGTTAAGCCTGTTTCTGCCCAGAAAGGTGTTAGGCTAGTGGACAGGTGCTGGCTCCAGCCGGGCACAGTCACGTGGTGACAAGCATGGGCGAGCAAAGGAGGACCCTCATGAGGGCTGGTGGTCTGAGTGCCCAGCTTCTACCTAGTGCTTCACCCACATCGTCTCCTTTTGCTCAAGAGCACATCAGTGTTTGCCATTCCGCAGTGTGTGCTGACCTTTTAGGTTAAAAAAAGTCCCTCCTAGCTAGCAGTGCGGGTATGTGGGCAGCTGTCCTTTGCCTCACAGGGCCCAGCAGGGAGTGGGTACCTCTGCAGTGGGTGTTCAGCTGGTGTTTGTCAACCTTGGGGTGGGGGTGGGGTGCTTGTCCAGCTTCCTTTTTTCCTTCTGGCCCAGTTGTTCTACAGCTACACCTGGTAAACGGGGCTGATGCTTATGGGGCTGTAGGTGTGGCTGTGTTTGTGGAGTCTGGTGTATAAGGCCCTGCTCCATCCCCAGCATAAGACGGCTGATGGTTCTTTACTGAAGGAAATAGCTAGAGCAGGGTTCTCTGTGGGTCATGACCCTGGAGGGGTGGGGTTGAATGACCCTTTCACGGGGGTCGCCTAAGACCATCTGAAGACACAGATATTTACATTATGATTCATAACAGTAGCAAAATTACAGTTACGAAGTAGCAACACAAATAATTTTATGGTTGGGGCTCACTAACGCATGAGGAACTGTATTAAAGGGTCATAGCATTAGGAAGGTTGAGAACCACTGAGCTAGAGACTATTTGGTGGCCTGTGTTAAGGGAGCTATGACTCCCCACCTTGTGTACCTAGACGGAGTAGGAACTATGGCCCTTCCAGGCAAAGCTCTGAATCTGATGCCCACACACTGGCCTTGCTCTCTGCCTGAAGAGTTAGGCTCAGTGGTCTCCGTTGTCGCTTTATAAAATGAGGATTGCTGGGCCCCTGGCAGAATACATCAGAGACAAACATTCAGCTAGCAAAGGATGATGAAGTCACTGTCACTAACCCTGCTGCATGCTTGTCTTTAGTGAACACTGTGGAGGTCAAAAGAGTGGTTCAGTACCCCTAAATCCTGAGTTTCCCATTCCCCATGGAAGTCTTTTGGAATTATTGCCCAGTACCCAACACCCAGACTACTACCTGGCGCCTGAACCCCAGAAGTCGTTTGAATGAATGTGAGCATGAATGAATGAAGGTTGCTTTGCTAAGCCACAGGAGTCTACAGTAATTACAGAGTGGTTTTAAATGAAATAAAGCAGATATACAACAGCTTACAGCAGGAAGTGTGCTACCCAGTGGGTAATTCTTCTGCTTGGAACTGAATGGGACAGAGTAGTCAGGACTGAAGACCAAGAAGAAAGTTAACAGTGTGTTAGAACCTAGCCAGGGTCTTTTCCTTAACTTAGAGATCATTGTTTAGGACTTACGTTTCCCCTCTAGGAGAGGAAGAGGGGCTCTCCCATCCCCATAGTGAGTTTGTGACCAAGCCATTTACTTGAGTGCTGTATATTTTGCTGGTATGTGGTAGATATTGGGAGGGGCCAAGCGGACAGACACTCAGGCCTCTCCTGACTCCTTGCCAGATTCTCTATCTCACCCAACACTTAATTTTACTACCATTGCAAATGAGCCACAGTGTGGAGCACCTGCTGAAAGGAGCGGATGCTGCTCCAGTTATACTCAGAAGGGACTGCTGACTTGAGTGTTCTGTTCTGGATCATGGGGACTCCTTTTTGGAGCTGTGGCAGACTAGAACATCATCCCCAGAAAAGATGACCTAAGGGCCTGGCCAGCCCTCTGATGTCTGCCATTGTCCCTACAGCCAGGTGGCCGTCACAGCAGGGGTTGACTTACCCTCATGGAAGGGAGAGGACCCTACCGGATCTACGACCCAGGGGGCAGCACACCTCTGGGAGAGGCATCAGCAGCTTTTGAACGCCTAGTGTTGGAGAATACCCGGCTGAAGGGACAAATACAAGGGATAAAGACGTTAGGTAAAGCAGACCGTGCCCTCCCCCTGTTGTCCCTCTTCCCCGCAGCCTGCAATGCTAGCCCCCTCACAAAGGCTGGCAGGTGCCTCTGCCCATCACGTTGCTGTCCCTGTGACCCAGTGTTAGCCCCTGGCATCTTTGTGCACTCTGTAGCCTGGTGATAGCATTCCCAGCCCTGACTTTTCCCACCCCAAAGGGTGTCCTTGAGAGACCAAGAGGGAAGCATGCATGAGGAGAAGAGCACAAGGCTCAGTTTGTGGACCTGGAGCCAGAACGGTCCCGACCTGTTGGAGAAGTAAAGTATGAGAGATGAGGAGAGCCAGTGTGCCAGGGCACCCCCAGAACCCTGGGCTTGGATGCCTGGCCAGGAGCAGAGCTGGCCCAGAGCTCAGTGCAGCAGGGCCCTTGGCTCTATTCCTCCAGCTTCTGCTCAAGCTACCCCCACTGTCCAGCCCATCCCTCCATCCTTGCCCACTCCTGACCACTGCACAGCATGCTTCTCCTTGGAGCAGGGCCATCACTCACTTCCTCTCACTCTCCTCGCACTGTGTCTGGAAGTCACTTTCTTTGTGTTCAAGCTTGGTGTGGAGGACCTAGCACCCTGGCTTTCCAAGTGCTTTTTCCCTGCTTGGCAGAAACCACTTGGGATAGCGGTGGTTGGGGGTAGGGAGGGTTTTCCTTTCTCCACCTGCAGAAGGGAGACTGAGGCCTAGAACGTAGGCAGTCCCTCAAGAACCTCTCACTTTCTGCCTGGGGGTGGGCAGATGTGGAGAGAGAGGTAGACAGGAAGAGGAGGCCAGAGGTAGGAGGTTTCTTTAGGCCCCACAGCCAGACTATTCTTATGATGGCCTGTTTTGGGGAGGGAGGCAGCATAAGTGTGGACTTATAGCTCATATAGCCATAGTGGTAATGAAGTCAGTCCATGGCCAGGTCTAGCATGGGAATGGGGAGAACCATGCACTGGGCTGGGTAAATCTGTATGCTTCTCCACCTTGTTACTCTAGGGGGACTTCTGGAAGAGTCACAGATGGAAGCGTCCAGGCTCCGACAGAAGGCGGAGGAGCTGGTCAAGGACAGTGAACTGCCGCCACCGCCACCTGCGCCTTCCTTGGGCTCTTTTGATCCCCTGACTGAGCTCACAGGTACCAAAAAAATTCAGAACCCCTGCCTTCTCGGAACCTAGACTGACGAGGCCCTGAACCCCAGAAGGCCTACCCCTCCTCATACATACCATCTTCCCGTGCACATCTTTTGGCCACAGCACCCATAGAAGGTCAGCCCTATAAGGGACCTCAGATGACCCTAGTGGCTCAACACTCCTAATGCCTGTTGTTTGTGATCCATCACAGTGGTCCCTGGCACCAAAGAAACGGCCCTAGGGCTTTATCAGGATTGATATCAGCATTGATTATTGAGTCCATAGCTGCTGTGCGCAGGCCCAGCCCCCAGGCATAGGAGCTAGACATTCTCTGCACCCCCTCATGACTTCTGTTTCATAATAAGGAAGCCTGAGGCCCAGCATGTTAACCTGGAGGTGCCAGAGCCTGTGGCACTGTTGTCAGAGGGGTATTCTAGTCCTCACTGGCCCAGTCAGTTGTTAATTCTCAGTGTCTGATTGGTGCCAGGTCCATTCCCAGTGCAATGGGGAGATGTTCACAAGGCTTCTGCAGCAGGGGCCCCCAATAGTAAGGAAGTTGAATTGCATTTGAGTCCAGGTTTTACAGTTGCTAACAGAGGCACTGACTTCCTTTCTTTAAAACAGGAGTAATACAGGGCTGCCATGAGAACACCACAGAGGGGGGCTGTAGTTCAATGGGTAGAGCGTTCACCTAGCCTGTGCAAAGCCCTGCATTTGCTCCATCTTCAGCTGGCACACCTGTAATCCTGGAGTCTGGGTTTGGTGGTCCTCCTCAGCTGCATACTGTGTTGGGGGCCAGCCTGAGTTATACGAAACCAAGTTTGAAGTCAAGCCTAAGTTATATGAGTCTCTCTCAAAACCCAAAAGAAAACACTTGGTTAACTGAAAATTCTGTCCATATCCCTGAGGTACATCTAGGGTAACAGGAAACCATGGGCACCTTGGAGTTTTCCTAAGAAGGCTGGGAAGAGGGCCTTTGCTCAGACTCTGTCCACATTACTCAGGCCCGTCATTTCACCGGACTTCTTGTCTAAAAGGGACAGCCTCCCTTTTCTCCAGATCAAGAGAGAACTCAGTGAGAGATCTTCCATTACTGTGGGCTGGGTTCAGTTTTCTTCCCATCTGGATTTCTTTTTTTTTTTTTTTTATATTTATTTATTTATTATGTATACAATGTTCTGTCTGTGTGTATGTCTGCAGGCCAGAAGAGGACACCAGACCTCATTACAGATGGTTGTGAGCCACCATGTGGTTGCTGGGAATTGAACTCAGGACCTTTGGAAGAGCAGGCAATGCTCTTAACCACTGAGCCATCTCTCCAGCCCCTTTTTTATTTATTTATTTATTTATTTATTTATTTATTATGTTCGTCTGGATTTCTTTAGTCATAGTCTTGATTTTCCAGGACAGGATGCACAGGTCCAGGTACATGCTACTGCCACCACCACCAACACCACCGAAAACTCCATGGAGAAGTCAGCACCAGCCTCTAAGACTCCATCAAATGTAAGTTACGTTTGGAGTTGTGACTGGCTGCCTGAAGCTCTTCCCACCTCACGTTAGTCCAGAGCGCTGGGAGGGGGCAGCTTACCATTTTGAAATGAAAGTTAAAGTTAATATGACCATAAGGCCCTGATCTGACGAGGAAGTTCTCTCATTTACTGATCTATGTAATGTGCTCACCAATGGGACACACACACTGCCAAGAGGCTCGGGAACCATGGCCTGCAGGCTCAGTGGAGAAGTTTAGCTTGTTGTCCTAGGGCAGTTCCTTGAGGAGCCTTCAGATGGTGAAGAGAAAAGAGCCTTTTCCAAGGTCATGTCTGGGGAGGTCTTCTCTAGCAGGGCTGAGACCACATGGGGTCATGGTGGCTGTGACTAGTGACCACCTGGGCTGGCTTCTCCCATCTGTCTTACACCATCTCAGGACAGGAGAAGCTGGATAATCTCTGCCGGTCAAGAGGGTTTGGGGGTTTTTATTTTGTTTTGTGGGGGTTTTGGTGTGTGTGTGTGTGTGTGTGTGTGTGTGTGTGTGTGTGTACGTAAGTACTGTATGCAGGAGGGGAGTGTATGCCAGTGTGTGCAGTGAGGACAGAGGAGGAGGACATCACATCAGGTGACCTGTTTTACTACTCTCTTCCTTACCCCCGTAAGTCTCTTCAGTGAACATTTTCAGATAGCCGGCTGGCCACCAAGCTCCAGTGATCCTCCTGTCTCTGTCCAATCCAGTGCTGAGGTTACAGTATACGGATGCCCAGACATGTTTTTTACGTGGGTTCTGGGGAATCCAAGCATAGGTCTTCTGCTGGTGTAGCAAAGGCTCTACCCACTGAGCTATCTCCGCAGCCCGTGGTCAGGTTTAAGGGAACCAAATGCAGGTTCGGATGGACTATCGGCCTATTGTGATTGAACAACCAGTGAAGTCTGCGGTATGACCGCAACCATAGGATAGCGGTATGAAAAAATAAAAGATTTGGCTAGCCGCCACCTCGGTTTGGGGTGCATCCTGAGACGCTTTCTGCATTGTCGACCCATCCTGGGGGTTCTCAGGTCGGTTCTCTCCTGGAGACCTCTGGGGCTGGGTTCACACGGGCAGTGTTGGACCTTGGCTGTATTGGCTGCTGTCACCCAGGAGTGAGCTAGAGACACTTAGCCTAGGAGATGGATTGGTTGCTTTGGCAGAATCTGCCATCTTGTGCAGAGTCACGCCATGTGTGTTAGCTGACTCCACGCACTTGGTCTTCTCATCTGTCCAAAGAGAATGTGAGCCTCCCGGCCGCTCCATGAGTGGCTCTGAAGAATAAGCTCATGAAACATTTTAAAATGTAGAATCCTTGAGCCAGTGCAGTGGTTGCCTATCAAGTCTGAGCTCAGAAACCTCGGTTCTATCTTCAGAACCCACAGGGAAGAAAGAAGCAACTCCCCAAACTTGTTCTCTGACCTCCACACATGTGCTGTGGCATCAGCACGTGCGCACACACACACACACACACACACACTCGTGTACACACACACCCTCCCCCTCTGCCTACACAAGCTCACACCAGTGAGCAAATAAATAAGTAATAGTGGTTCAAGGTCAGCTCTCCCCACACCCCTTTCACAGATAAAGTAATGGCCATGGAGGGGAGGGATAGAATATGACCTCAGATCACAAGGTGGGTGATGACGGTTGTGTGGAGTCCTGGGTGATTTCATGTGAATGGTGTGTGACTGGTCGTCTCTGGGAACTCTAAATGTTTGCCCTTCTGTCCCCTCACTGTTCTTCATTGGGGGTAGGTTATTTCTTTTGGGAGGCCCCTAACTCCCTTTTTGCACAGGGCACCTCTTCTGACTTTGAAGTGGTCCCCACTGAGGAGCAGAATTCTCCACCCCAAACTGGCAGCCCTCCTAGGAACATGATGGTGAGCACAGGCAAGCCCCCTGAGCACGTCCTCCGCTTTCCTTTCTGTCATCTGCCCCCTGCATGACAGGCGCTGGGGCCACTCAGATCCCTTGGGTCCCCTGGAGTTACATGGGGGACACAGAGGGGCTAGAGCATGGGATGCTTCTCGTTCTCATATGCAAATCCCCTGCTGGTAACTTCCCCGACTTGGGGCACACATACCCCACTGTTGTGAAAGCCTGGGCCATTTGCCAGCCCTGCTGGCCTCTGGGCCAATCACCTTTCTATCAGTTATGATGACTCAGCCATTTGGGTCTGTACGCTCGAAGCCTGGGGGTGTGGAAAGGGTCTGACTGGTGCTTGTGGTGGTGGTGGGAGTAATTTACCCTTTTGTGCAGGTCCTTGACTCCTCCCAGGAGCTGGTGGGTTGGAGGTTAAACTTTCTGTCCATGTGTGGGGTGCACACACTCCTCCAGCTTCACAGGGGCTGCTCATATCCCCAGTCCTGCCGTGCAGTGCTTACCACCTTGGTCCCAACCGTGCAGTCCTTCTGTTCTTTATTAAAATGCCAGACTTCTTGGAGAGCTATTGTGACGGATCTGGAAGATTTGTCAGAGACCTTACATTCCTTCCTCCTCCTCATCCCTCCCTTCCTTCTTATATAATGTTTGCTTTATTCTGTTTTGTTTGTGTGTGAGAGAGAGGTCTCCCTCTGTAGCCCAAAACTCAGTGCCAGCCTCTTGCCTCATCCCTAAGTCCTTGTGCTGACAGACATGCCCACTGTAGACTGTAGTCTTAAATCGCTGCTCTGCCAGTGCTCCATGACCTCACCTTCACTGCTGCTGCGGTCTCTACCACCTCGAGTCCTGAGGGCTTGAATGACTGGTGTGCTTCTGCTCACCCACAAACAGAGATGGGCATTTAGCCTTTAATGCTGAAAGAATCATTCTGTCAGCCAGTGCTGAATGTGAGGCAGGACCTCCGTGTTTCATCTCCTGGGACCTTATGTCTCTTGTCCTGTTCAGTCCCTGAGGACTCAGACACACTGAGGAGGCAAGATTCCCTTGTTCAGAAAGGTTTCACCATGTGACCACGGGCCAGTAACTTATCTCTTGAGGTAAAAGTCCCTGTGTAAGTCAGTCTGTCTTGCCTGTGCCACGTCAGAAATACACCAGCTCCTGCTGGTAGCTTGTGGGCTAGTTGGAGAAATTTAAGAGCACTTTGAGCCTTCAGAGAACAGCCTTGGTCCTTTGTGGGAAGACGTGGTGGGGAAGGGATGAAGAATTAGAGAGTGGTACCACCTTTCTTAGAACATGGTGCAGACAAGGTGACAAGGAGTGGGCTGAGCATCCAATCCAGTTGCCACAGAGCTCAGTAGCAAGTCACAGAGCCCTGCATTACAGTCGGAAAACCCCGTTTGTAGGGCTGGCCCTGCCACAGACTGACTGGGTAGTTGTGAACAAGTTCTCTGTCACTGTTTTTCACTGTCCCAGCCTGAACCCCGAGGTCCCTGTGGCTCTGCTCTCTGATTCCCTGAAGTGTTGCAGGAGGTCTGTTGTGTGAGTCTCTGAAGTATTTGTGGGGAGGGGGTCTGGAGGAGCAGAAGTGTGAGAGCATTTGGGGTAGATGATCAGGATATATAGAAATGAGGCCTATAAAACCCTGGGGTCTGGCACAGGGGCTTGGGCAGGAGAAGGTTGGGAGGCCAGGACTGATACAGCGGGAAGGAAATGGTTATGCCTGATTGGGCATAATCAGAGTAGTGACTTCAGTAGGAATGTTCTCGAGAGAGTGGAGAGAGCCGTACTCAACTGTTCTGCCTGGGCTGCTCTCTCCTAAAATACTGCACTATGTTGGGGTTCTTTGGCATATTGTAGCTGTGATTCTTAGGGTCAGATGGTATTTCATCCACTCCCAGGGAGACCCTCACCCCCCACCACCACCACATGGAAATGGGGTGTGTACAGCGAGGGACTCCCTCTGTGCAATGAAGGAGGGAAGTGATATCCACACACTGCTGAGACAATGCCCAGCCTGGGGGAGGGTAAACCGACTACCCTCAGGCACTCACTCAGTAAGACTCAAAGCGTAGGAGGAAGATGGCTCTGGTGCTGTTAGGCCAGTAAGTGGCCTGGAAGTTCTAGGTCCTGCCCTGTGAGTCAGCTCCAGATAAGGAACCTGTGCAACTGGAAAATTTCCCTGGGCTAAGCAGAGGCCACAGGGGAAACTGAGTCATGAGGAATGGGGAAGCAGTGGGAGAATTGGCCTGGTAAAGATCATCCCCTTGCTCCCACAGGAGCTGGGGCCCCCACCCCCAGAAGACAGCAACCTCATGCTCCACCTGCAGCGCCTGGAGACCACCCTGAGCGTGTGTGCTGAGGAACCTGACCACAGCCAGCTCTTCACCCACCTGGGCCGCATGGCCCTTGAGTTCAACAGATTGGCCTCCAAGGTGCATAAGAATGAGCAGCGCACGGCCATCCTGCAGGTGAGGCAGGCCAGCGCCCCTCCCCCACCCTTTGGGGGTAGGAGATTAACTATGGGGACATTGGAGGGCTGGATTCTAGGCCTCCTTGGGCCCCTTATTCACACTGGTGACTGCAGTAAGGAAGTTGTGGGAAAGTGTGTGAAAAAAGAAGGAAATGAGGAAATAGGAGGTGGGCCTTGCAGATTCACAATGGGAGCCCTGAGGGGTGTGGCCTGGCCAGCTGGGTATGGCCTGGTTTGTTCTTGTTTCTTGGGTTTTTTTGTTGTTGTTTTGAGACAGGGTCTTACTGTATATCCCCAGCTGGCCTAGAATTTACTGTATAGACCAGTCTGGCCTTAAATTGAGAGATCTGCTTGCCTCTGCCACCTGAACTCACACTGTGGCTTGCTTTACTGTCACTGAAACTCTCTGTATGTTCTGTCCCCTGCAGTGAGAGCCGTTCATAGAACCCCTTCCCAGATAGGCAAACAGCACTCAAAAAATGTTTGTTTTTTTTTTAAACCCCAAGGTCACCCAGCTGGTAAATGATGGAGTGATCTTAGAACCTCAAAACCTCAATTCTTATATTCTATTTTGTTTTCTTGCCTTTTGGTTGTTTTTTTTTTTTTTTTTTTTTTTGGCAGTCTCACTCTTAGCCCAGGCTGGCCTGGAACTCACTCTAACTCATGCTGGTCTCAGACTCACAGCATCCTCCTACCTCAGCCACTTAAGTGTGGGAATTCCAGATGTCAGCCACCCCACCCAGCTTTAATCTGTCATATTTTAAAACTCATACCCTTAGCCCACCCTCCCTCCTCACCTTCTTTCTCAAATCGCTCTCAAAAGGCTTCCTGTGTGTGTTGTGTGTGAGGGGTGGTCAGATTGCTTTGCTCGGCCAGGTCAGGCTCTGGAGTTATGTTGCCCTTGGTTCTTCATTACTGAATGGTCTTGGACAAGTCCCTAATCTCTGTCCTACCAGGAAAGAGCTAAGCAGTGTCCCCTCCTGGGACAATTACATCAGAGGAGGCCCTTGTGCAGTCTAGAACCCAGTACTAGGAGAGGTCACTGTCCGCTCACCCACACTGGACAGGCCATCTTAACTTGGAGGGCTTTTCAGGTAACTGTGGTCCACTTAACAATTAATTGGTGACCATTGCAAAGATGGTAAAAATAAGGCTGCTGGAGGCCCTGCTCAGGGATTGAGCACCCCTTCCTGTGGGCAGAGCCCTCACCTGAAGGCTCCCCTCTCCTGGGTAGACCCACCACCTTCTGTGCCAGTTGGCATCGATGAAAGGAGGGGATCTACCCTCTGTATTTGAGCAGCTGAGGTCTCGGCTGGCTATATGACAAGGGATATCCTCTTATTGGAGACTGGAGAAGCAATGGAAATGTGTGGTGGAGGGCCTGGGGTCTAGGCTGGGCGAGGAAACCTCTTTGAGAGGCCACCGAGGCTTTGGGGTTTCCAAGCTGAGCTCTGTGAAAGAAAACCTAACACAGTACGGGGCTGAGATCATTCTGAGCATCAACTTTTGGCACTCAGATGGGGGATGTGTGCTGGCCCCTGATACCCACCAGCCTCTTACATTGGTCTCCTGCTTATTCCCTTCTTGGCTCTAACAGTACCAACAGTTCTATCTTTTTAGATAGTTGATTTGCTTAGTCTGTACTCACAGCTGAGTGTTGTCTTCACAAAGGCAGCATACTCACCATGGTACCCTGGTGCCTGGCACTTCATCCACAGTTGGTGAAAGAATGAGCAAGCCAGGTGTGGAAGCTCACACCCGTAATGCCAGCTCTAGGGGCCGAGGCAGGAGAATCTCAAGTTCAAGGTCATTCTGGGCTACTTAGCTAGATCCTGTCTCAAAAACAAAAACCAAAAAACAAAGTTGGAGAGATACTTAGCAGTTTAGAGCAATGGCTGCTCTTGCAGAGGACCTGGTTTGGTAACCAGCACCCACGCTGCATCCATCTCACATCTCTAGCTCTAGTTCCAGGGGATCTGACGCCCTCTTCTGGCCTCTGTGGGCACTGTGCACATATGGTGCACAGCATACATGCAGGCAAAATACCTATATACATAATTTTTTTAAAAAGCAAATCAATCTTTAAAACAAATAATGGACAAGCTCACAGGTGTGCTCGTAGACTCTCTGATGGAGGGTGGTGACTTTGTACCCAGGGCATTTACCTAGAGGCCCCAAAAACAGCCCTCTGTCCTGGAATGGCAATGTAACAAATGAGGTGTCATTGTGGCCTTCCCTCAGAGACAGGAGCAGTACATTCTGTTCCCTGGAGTCCCCACCCAGGGACATAGCAACTCCCTGTTTCTCGGCCTCTGGGTGGAGGAAGCTGAATCCAGTTCCTCCTCATTCTCTCTCTGATTTGTTTCTTGGCTCACTCAACGAACATTGCAGGCTTGCACCTGTAATCTCAGCACTTAGGAGGCCGAGGCAAGAAGATTGCTGGGAGTTCAGTGCCAAGATGTAGTGAGTTTCAGGCCCGGCCGTATTACAGGATGAGGCCTTGCCTAAAAAAGAAAAAGTCATACATATTTTTTGAGATCAAATATGGCACAGGGCCCTCCGTTAGGCACTGAAGAAACCAATAACAAGCTTTCTGTTTTCTCAACCTTCAGCCCACAGTGTCCAACACCTGCAGTGCAAGGCTGCCCTTCCATCCATCCAGGACTGTCTTATGCTGGTCAGAAAGGGGGCCAGCAGTTCTGAAGTCTCCCTGGTGACACGGGTGACATGGCACAACTTCTCTTGTATTCTGTAGTAGGAATTCATTCTTTCCATACCATTGCTCTAGTGGATATAAGATGTCCACCCTAGTTCGAAAAAGACCAGAGAAGTGAGCCAGGGAGTGTTGCCAAGGACGAGCAGTCTAGACAGGGAGATCTATGCAGGGAAGAGAGGGAATTTCACTGTGAGGACCAGGACCCCAGTGCATCCTCACTGCTGGCTCCAATGGAAGAGAAGCCTAGTGGCCTGGCTCCCAGCTATCCTGCCAATCAAAGGGATATAGTATCTGGTCCTGCCTGGGCTGGCTGCAGCTCCAGATCCTTGTGTCAGCCTGCCTCAGGATATGCACCCTCTTAACCCCCACCTGTCTACCAATCTGTCCTACAGACCTTGTGTGAGCAGCTGCGCCAGGAGAATGAGGCCCTAAAGGCCAAGCTGGACAAGGGCTTGGAACAGCGGGATCAGGCTGCTGAGAGACTGCGGTAAGTGCAGGCCACCTTGAGACTGGAACAGGAGGAATAGAGCAGGAGGAATAGATAATGTGACTCACTGGTTCCTGGAACGAGGCCACTTCTTAGAGCTCTGTTCTGACAGCAGATCTCTTGGCCCTTCTCCTTGGCGGTCTGGGATTTTTCCCTTGTGTTTTGTTTACCTTGGGAGGGGATGTAAACAGCTTTGAGAGCTGTCCTCCCCTGGGGAAAACTGCTTAGATTAGTGTAGGATCTGGCTCAGGACTGTCCTGCCCCCTGGTGGTCATTATTCCCTGCTCCCATTTTTCTGGAATCTTTGGAAGTCCCTCACTGCACTCAGGCCTGTGGGAAAGCATGGGTGTCCAGCCTCTCTGGCTTTGACAAGACTGAGTTGGTATGTCTTAGGTGAACCATAGGGTCTGCCCATCACCAAGGATTGCTGTGACCACAATGTAGGAGGCCTGGGGAAACAGGAATTTGTGAATGCTGGATCTCAAAGGGCCTTTGCCCTTAGATCGTACAGACTAGCCCACATTGTGTGAGGCGAAGCAGGCCTGGAGAGAGGCGGGCTTCCTAAGGGTCTCACTACAAGGACTTAACCGTTCACTAGCAGCAGTTCCTGCTCTCTGTGGTTCTGGGTAACGGTGCTGGGTTATCTGCTGGACGAGTGACTCTGTATTAGAACCAGTACTTGCTACTCTGTGTTTCCTCTTGGCCACTGTGGCCACAGGGCCATTTTGCATCATTGAGCCTTGGTTTACATTTGGATGGCCTGGTGGTTGGGGCTTTAGAGCCATACTCCATTACTCATGGAGGACGTGGATAATGTCAAGGACTAGGATGCCCAGGGTGAAGGACAGATGAGTGAGTGAGAAGGCAAAAGCCTTCTCCCAAGGGCTTATGGGTAAGAAGGCAGGAATTCAAGTCCTTGTTGAATAACCTGGGGAAAAGCCATTTGACGCCATGGTATCCCTGTAGTTAAGTAGAAGATGAGGGAGTGTGTCCATGCAGGGAAACTGCACGCTCTCAGGGGGCTCACGGGTGCCCTTTTTGTCTCAGCACACTTCCCAGAACACTGCAGTGCCTGTGACAGTAGGTCCTTGGCTGTGAAGGCCCCCTAACCCAGAGCTGACATTGTGACGTCTCCACTTCTCTCTTATCCAGGGAGGAAAACATGGAGCTTAAGAAGCTGTTGATGGACAGCAGCTGCAAAGAGGGCCTCTGTATGCAGCCCAGCTCCCCAAAGACAGAAGGTGCTGGCAAGAAGGGCATAGCCGGACAGCAGCAGGTACGTGTCAGGAAGTTCTTGTATCCCAGGCTTCTCAGACCCAGGATCTGCTTACCTCCTCAGTCAGAGTGAGCTCTCCTCTTCCTACACACAGTTCCAGCGGCAGAAGGTTCTAGTTGATAAACCATGTTTCCTAGCTCAACATCCGCTTCTGTGGTATGACCACTTTTTGGCCTTTTGTTCTGCTTTCATTCCCTGTGGAATGTCCCATTCCCTAAGACACATGCTCAGAATTATTGGCCGTCATGTGGCTCTGTGACCCTTCCACTGGCTGCTTCTCTTGCTTGCTAGCTCGGATTATCCAACTGCTGCTCATGGGAGTTGGGGTTCAGTATTTTGCTCATTCTGGGTACTAGCACCTTAATGCATTTTGTCAAGGTTTGTGTGTGTCTGTCTGTCTGTCTCTCTCTTTCTGTCTGTCTCCCTGTCTCTCTCCTCCCAAAAGTCAATGTAGCATATCAGACATTCCAAGGAGAACTGAGATGTCAGACTGAGCAGGGTCCTATGGGGTTCTTGTTAAGCTTGTGAGATTGTACCTTTGAGCCTGTGCATGGAAAGGAAGATGCTGGTAGTATCGTTATGGTCTGAGGATGCCACAGCACTGACCTCCCACCTCCAGACCCAGTCTTGCCACACAGCAAAGTCCCAAGTGTCCCTTGCTCCACTTTCACCAGTCCCCCAATCTCCTCTCACCCATTCTCTAACAGAACATCTCCCCCTCTTGCAGCATATGCCCTAATGCTAACTTTATACTGTGTAAGGTAGTAATTATCTCGGTCACTCACTGCTCGTCACTGGATAGAGATGTACTTTCCCCAGGACTTGCAAAGCCATAAGCTCATTCAGGCGCTTCTGCCTGAAAGGATGCCTCATCTCTGGCAGGAGTCTTGGAAAGGTCATGTGCCATCATGTAATAAAGATTCTTCCATCATCTCTCAAGCAAACATGGGTTTGGCCAGCTAAACAGCAAAGCCTCTCCACCCCCATCTCTTACTAGCACTCTGCCCCCATTTTCATTTTTTAAAGTATGATCACACTATGTAGCCATGGTTGGTCTGGAACTCACCGTGTAGACTAGCCTGGCCACCAGCTCACAGAGCTCCTCTTGCCTCTGCTGGGATTAAAGATATATGCCACATCACCTAGCCTTTAGCTGTTGCTTTTAACAGTAGATTTGGAAACAGGAGTGCCTCTGTCTGCAAAGGTAAGGGAGCCCAGCACCCTCCAGGAGACAGTGGGCTTCCTGGGGGCAGGCATCTCTGCCCTTTCTCAGGGACTGCCATACCAAATACACCTTTTCCTTTCCAGGTGTTGTGGTATGCTTACAGGGCATAGCCTGTAGGGGGCACTAGAGGCCCATAAACTCTGCTTCCACTCTGCCCAGCCTGTGATAGATAGGGAACAGAATGTGAGAGTAGGGACAGCATGACTGCAGGGCAGATCGGCCTCACTGGGCGGGCTCCAGTCAATGGGGCTCGTGCAGACCCCGTAGTCTGCTCTCACACTGAGGGCCATGGTCACAGTCGCTGCATCTGCACTCCACCTGGTCTGTGCTTGTCACCTCAAAACTTACTAGTTGTTTAACTTCAAAATATTTTATTTTGAGCTAATTTAAACTTATACAGAAATGAGTTCTGGTCCCATACTCCCTCTGGCTTCCCTGACCAGCTTATGTTACCAGAGAACCACTTTACCAACAGTCTTACATAACTATGGCTCAGTTACCAAAGCAGGAATTACATTGTCCTTCCAACACTTCAGATGCCACACATCCTTCACCCTTGTCCTTCCTTTGTTCTAGAACAGAATCCAGATCACACATGGCCTTCAGTTGTCACAGCTCCATAGTCTCTTCATGCCTGTGACATTGCTCAGCTGTTCCTTGTTTTCATTACCTTGACACTTTTGAGTTCTGCTTGCCAGTTGTTTTGCAGAATAGAATTAGATTGTGGTCTATTAGAAGGTTTTCTCTGTTTCCTCAGGCCGGTGTGATGGCAGGTAAAGTCCCTGAGGTGGGGGTCTTGGGTACAGCCGAGAAGAAGGTGAAGATACTGGAACAGCAACGCATGGAGGTAGGTGGCTGGACAGGGTGGTCAGTGAGCACCCTTCTGCCCTCTTGGGACCAGAGGGATGAAGGCTCCGCTTGGCTCTCTGATTCCCACTGGTCCCAGGTCATCTTAGAGAGTTATAATGGAAACCATTGGACTGTCTGTCCATGGGAAAGGTCTCTCTTGATCCACCACAGCGATCACTGAGGATACTGTACTTGTGGTGCAGCCTGAACTTGTTTGGGGAGCTTAGGGGGCTGGAGAGATGGCTCTTCAGTAGGAGTGCATACTGCTCTTGCAGAGAACCTGCGGTTCAGTTCCCAGCACCCTCACAGGGCAGCTCACAACTGCCTGTAACTCTGCCTCCAGAGAGTCTGACCCCCTGTTCTGGTCTCACCCACACTCAAGTGTACAAACCCACATACAAGCGCGTGCATGTATACATATAAGTTAAAGGAGCCGGGCGGTGGTGGCGCACGCCTTTAATCCCAGCACTCGGGAGGCAGAGGCAGGCGGATCTCTGGGAGTTCGAGGCCAGCCTGGTCTACAAGAACTAGTTCCGGGACAGGCACCAAAGCTACAGAGAAACCCTGTCTCGAAAAACCAAAAAAAAAAAAAACAAAAAAAAAACATATAAGTTAAAGGGGGGCGCGAAGGATGGCTAAAGTAAACTGAGTGGTCCGGCAGGTCACGGTAAGTCAGGCCAGTATCAAGAGTCTATATTACCATTAGCATTATCTTAAAGCCGAGAGAATGTATTAAATGTCTTTATTTTCTCAATGGCCGTGCAGTACCTGCTTATGTGTGATTTAACCAGTGTCCTACACTAAGTGACCTCTGGGTGGGTGCGTGTGCACATACACACACACAGAGGAGAGTGTCATTTTAGTTTTGGTTTTGTTTTAAGATAACATCTTTCTATGCAGCCTTGGCTATGTAGATCAGGCTAGCCTCAAACTCACAGAGACCTCTTACCTCTGCTTGAGTGCTGGGGTCAAAGGTGTGGCTACCGTGTCCGGCTAATTAGTCTTTCAGTATGTTTGCACACATGGCTGAAGTGTTTTACTTTCCTTCTTTTTTCCTTCCTGTACCAGGGATTGAACTCGGGGCCTTGTGCTTGCTTAGCAAGCACTCTCCTAGAGTCTCACGTCAGCCCTTGGTTTTAGTATTTCCATTAGTTAAATTTGTTAGAGTGGAATAATTGGTGTTAAAGACAGTGAAAACCTGAGATTGTCACATCCTTTTCAAATTGCCCTCTGAAGAGTCCCGTTTGTGCCTCACAGTAACTGTTTCCTGGTCTCAGTGTTCCCTGTGGCTTTCCTAGCAAGGCTGAAATGGAGCCGGGGGGTGGTGGTGGTGGTGGTGGTGGTGGTGGTGGTGGTGGTGGTGGTGGTGGTGGTGGAGGAGGAGGAGGAGGAGGAAGAGGATAAAGGTGGAGCAGCAGGGAGCTTTTGCTTAGTGGGGGATGGAGGAGGCCCTCCTCCCCTCTATGCTCTGGGCGCCTGGGGTGGGTTTCTGGCACTCCTGTGTGTTTTTAACCCAGCACCTGCTTGCCCACAGCTGCTGGAAGTGAACAAGCAGTGGGACCAGCACTTCCGGTCCATGAAGCAGCAGTATGAGCAGAAGGTGATGGAGTTCCTGGGAGCTGAGCCGAGGATGGCTCAAGGAGGAGGGATGAGAGGCTTTTATCCAGACTGAAACGGGGGTGTGGAGGGACAGCTGGTGCATGCTCCCCCCACCCGCCCTCACACTCCCTCTCTGCCACTCCTCCAGATCACAGAGCTCCGCCAGAAGCTGGTAGATCTGCAGAAACAGGTGACTGAGCTGGAGACTGAGCGTGAGCAGAAGCAGCGGGACTTTGACCGGAAACTCCTCCTGGCCAAGTCAAAGATCGAGGTAGAAGAGGCAAGTGTGACCAGGCCTGCAGGCTCTGAGGTTCCAGGCCCCTCCCAGAGTCCCTGGGATCAGTGAGTCAGGGATAGAGTCAGGTGCTCTGAGACCTCTGGTGGGCCTGTCTTCTTTCTAAAATTGAGAAGTCGGGATAACTATTGCTTTTCAGTTTTTCCTGCTTGCACTTTGCAAAGGTTTTTTGATCTATTGAAATTTTTTTTACGATTATTTACTTTTATTTTATGTGTATAGGTGTTTTGCCTACATTTATGTCCATGTACCATATGTGTGCCCTGTGCCTGCAGAGGCCGGAAGAGGGCATCAAATCTCTTGGAACTGGAATTACAGACAATTATGAGCTCACCGTACGGGTGCTAGGAATCAAACCCAGGTCCTCTGAAATAATAGCCAGTCCCCTTAACCACTAAGCCATCTCTCCATAAATCTTAAAATCCCAAGGAACTATACAAAGAAGTACATAATATGAAAACATGAAAATGGGACTGAGATAGGCTCACACCTGTGATCCCAGCACTCAGGAGGCTGAGGCAAGAGAGTAAAGAGTTACAGGCCCGCCTAAGCTGTATACCAGTGGCCTGTCATGGGATGGAGCTGGCTCTCAGTTGGTAAAGCACTTGCCTAGTAGGCATGATGCCCTGAATTCAATCCTTACTTCTACATAAACCAGGCATGGGAGTATGCAGAAGGAAGTACAGAAGTTCAGGGCCATCCTTGGCTGCATAGTGAGTGTGAGGCCAGCCTGGGCTACATGAGATTGTCAAAATCAAATTAAATACTGTCTCCTGAAACAGATAAAAGCAGGCCTTGGTGGAATGAGGTGCTGTTGAGAGTAGAGCAGGGCCTAAGAAAGAAGGAATTTGTTTATCCGGTCATCTTGTCAGCCTGCCCAGGCACTGTCCCAGATGGACTCAGAGGAAGTAGTCAGCTCTGCCCTGGCGGGAGAAGAGATGCTGAGCCACCAGATAAAGGCTAATAACTGAAAGTGTGTTGAGTTCCACAACAAAGAAAGGGCAGAGATCAGTGGCTGGACAGAAGGGGCCTGATTCGGGCTGTGCTGTGAAGCAGCATTCTGAAGAAATGGCCTCTGCTCTGCCACGTGTGACTGGTGCCAGCCACCTGACTCCCGGACCCTTGGGGGGGTTAGTGACAGTGCCACTTCTTTCTCTTCATGGGAGCTGCACGTGGGCCGCTTTGCCTAGCTTTAAAGGGATACTTTCAACACAGATTGCATTTCAGAGGCCCTCCAGCAGCACGTGGCACCCGGGCCTTATCTGAGCGCAGCCTGTGTCTGTGACTTCTTTCCCTTGAGGATTGGTGATAGAGACACTGTGCCTTTCTTCTGCGTGCACCAGCATGGCACCCCAGCCAGATGTCCTGGCTCTGTGGTCTCTTTTCCTCACTCATGTCTACAAGGGAAACAGATCCCGGAATCTGACCTTCTGTCCTGTCTTCTGAAGGAGGGCAGGGCCTTTCCAGGGTAAGCCTGGCCTTGAAGACGAGAACTCTGGTTGAGGACACACTTTGTCCTAGAGCCTTCAGCAGGAGCCAGGCCATCACCCATGTGTCTCGGGCCAGGCTGCCCTGAGCCACCTCTGACTAGAAACCACTCACCCACCGATATGTGAAATATTGACTAAAAGTCACACAGAAAGGAATGAGCACTGACCCACCTCAGTCTGTCTCTTGATCCACATGACACAATACAGACGAGCTAAACACTTTCCTGGAAGACTTCCCCCTCCCCCTCCCCAGACCCTGGTCCTCTGAGAGGTAACCATAGTTACATTTTTTTTAGATTTATTTATTTTATGTATAAGGTTATTTTGCCTTTCTGTATGTATGTGCACCCCCTATGTGCCTGATCTCATGTGGGTAGAAGAAGGATTAGTTTCGGATGTTTGGAAGTCACCATGTGAGTGCTAAGAATTGAACTGAGGTCCTCTGCAAGAGCGAGTGCTTGTAATCACTAAGCCATCTCTCCAGCTCCCAGACCTTTTTTCAAATATGTGTCTGCTGACAATACAGTTTGTTTTAGCCGTGCCTGCTCTTTATGCTGCACTGCCATCCACTGTTTTAATTTTTATCTATTTTTGAAACAGGCTTCTTGCTATGTAGCCTAGGCTGGTCTGAAACTCGCTATGTACCTCAGACTGTACTTGTACTTAGAGATCCATCTGCCCCAGCCTCCAGATTGTGTGGATTAAAGGTGTCCGCCACAACTTTGAGCCCAACCACTGTTTTAAACTCTGGTGCAGGCCTGCAATGCCAGTTTCTCGGAAGGCTGAGGCAGGAGGATCACCAAAGCTCAGAGCCTCCCTGGGCTGAGTTAAACCTTGCCTAAGCAAATTGGTAAGGCCATGTCTTGAATATAAAAATCACAAAAGTCAGGAGCTGAGGAGTTGGAACCATAGCTCACAGTTGCTTAGCAAGCATGAAACTCAGCCCCTAGAAAAGTAAATAATCCGTTTCTTGGCCTGGTGAATAGCATTCGGTGCTTTCACCACTACGGCCGGTTTGATTCCCAGTCAGGGCAGTATATCTAGGTCAGGGAGATGGGTGAGTGAGTGAGGTACTTGCCGACTCTCACAAGTTGTCATCTGACCTCCACACGGGCATACCCACACATACAGACAATAAAAAAATGTAAAAAGTAAAGAAACTCTTCCTTTGATGTGAGTGGACTAGAAATGAGGGCCTTGAATTCTGCCCCAACTCCCTGTGTGGTCTGCAGAAAGTCAACACACACAGAGTGTCTCATTGAGCAAAGGGGCCTTATACCCAGCCACCATTCCAGCTGTGTCTACACACACACACATACACAGTTTCTCGTTGAGCAAAGGGGCCTGATTCCCTGCCACCATTCTAGCTGTGTCTACACACACACACACACACACACACACACACACACACACACACACACACACACACACACACACACACACACACATACACACACACACACACACACACACACACACAGAGTTTCTCGTTGAGCAAAGGGCCTGATTCCCTGCCACCATTCCAGCTGTGTCTACACACACACCATTTCAGCTGTGGCTGTGTGATGCAGAAGCCTGGAAGCTTCCACCCCTCAGCTGTGGTGACCTTTTATTCTGTACACTTCTCTGGAGGGCCTCCTTCTGTCCCATTTATGTCTTTGAGTATCTTCTATTCTTAGAAACCCGAGGTCCTTAAGGGGCTGTGGTTGTCTTCATTCTTTGTGAATCTGGTGGAGACAGGGGCTTTACTCTTGAGAGAGTTTCACAAACAACATTTTACACTCCATTTTGGAACTCACAGCTCTCATGAGGTCCCTCTGTGGCTTTGGCTAAAGATCTATTAGCCCTAGGACTTAGCTTACTTAAGAGGGCCTGTGTGGGGCAGGGTCTCTGCCAGATGGTGAAGGAGCTAGCATCAGACTTGGGGGCCTTTTTCACTCTGCCAGGCTTCTCTTCCTTGAAAGCAGGACAAATGGGCTCTCAAAGACACCACCCTCTCCCAAGGTTACTACAGAAAGCACTGAGATGGTTCCTGAAGGAGGGAGAGCCAGGGCATGGGTCAGGCAGTCCAGGCCTCCTGGAGAGTCCCTGTTTACCAACCCTTCTTTCCTGCAGACCGACAAGGAACAGCTGACAGCAGAGGCCAAGGAGTTGCGCCAGAAGGTCAAGTACCTGCAGGATCAGCTGAGCCCACTCACCCGGCATCGCGAATACCAGGAAAAGGAGATCCAGCGGCTCAATAAGGTGGGCACTAAGACACGTCCCCTTGGGGGAAGGCTTCTGTGAGCTCAGCTGCAAGGCCCACCCACTCTTCTGCTGGCACCCATAAATCAGGAGAGGCGAACCCTTTTCATTGGGTTAAAGGCACAATTCCTGTCATCCCTGCCCCCACACACCCTGGGTGACCCACTCCTCTCTCCCATATGGCCTTTGTACATGGTGGCTTCCTCTCAGGAGCCCACTATCTCCTGACGGTGGCTGGCCTACCCAAGCATAAGCATCACTTGTTCAGCAAAACTGTCCCTGGTTTCTTTTTGGTGGCCCCATCTTATGGTCCTAGGGTAGCAACAGCTGTTTCCTCACCCGACTGATGATTGTCCTGTTAATACATACATACACACATACTTC
Source organism: Microtus pennsylvanicus (assembly GCF_037038515.1). Classification (NCBI taxonomy): domain Eukaryota; kingdom Metazoa; phylum Chordata; class Mammalia; order Rodentia; family Cricetidae; genus Microtus; species Microtus pennsylvanicus. The sequence continues at coordinate 66,484,854 of NC_134589.1, forward strand.
TTGAAGCCAGGGTAAGAGACCTGTCACTGAGAGTTCCTGCTGCCTAGAGGCTAAAGTTCAAGGAGCATTCTGTGGACAAGAAAGAAAGTAGTGAGAGGGTGTGGGTGACTAAGGGCACTTTGCCTTCTTTGTTGGTTTCATTTTTCTAGTCAAGGCTACTGTATGCATCCCTGACTGTCCTGGAACTCATTCTGTAGACCAGGCTGGCTTTGAACTCAGAGATCTCCTGCCTCTGACTTCCAGGTGCTGGGAGTGAAGGTGTGCACCCTCATACCCAGTTTCCCCCACCACCCACTCCCTACACCAACTTTGTCTGGTCTTCACGGTTGGTTGGTAAAATAGAAACTCAAGTAGAAATTGCAGTCCAGGCTCATATAACTGAGACAAGGTAGGTTGCTGGGGCTAAGTAAGAATCCTGAAAATGCCATCAGACAACGCAGCTTCTCTTGAAAAGCTAGGCTTCTTTCTAGGTGTTGGGTATGAAAAGTTGAGCCAGGCCTGTTCAGAGGTCTTTGTATTGAAGTCCTCAGGTTAGCCTGCGGGTTAAATGCACACAGGTTGGGTGGACAGCCTTGTGCTCACTCCTTAACTGTCTCCCTTAGGGTTTCTGTCGCTCTGATAAACCACCATGACCCAGAGCAGCTTGGGAGGGAAGGGCTTGTTTTATCTATAAATTTTAGGTCCCAATCCATTATTGAGCTAGGGCAGGGCAGGAATTTGGATGCAGGAGCTGAGGCAGAGACCACAGAGGAACACCGCTTACAGACTTGCTCCTCCTGGCTTGCTTAGCCTGCTTTAGTATATGCTCCAGGACTAACCAGCCCAGGGGTGGCACCACCCACAGTGAGATGGACCTTCCTGTATCAATCACTAATCAAGACAATGCCTCAAAGGCTTGCCTATAGGTCGGTTTGATGGGGGCATTTTCACAGTTGAGGTTTCCTGTCCTCAGATGATTCTGGCTTGTTTCAAATTGACAAAAAACCAACACAGGACACTCAACCGAGTCACAGTGGGTCTCTGGGTCTCAACTTTCATATGTGGAAAATGGGATGATAATGAGGCTTCAGTACAGTGGCCCAGGTACAGCATTGATGGGCAGAGCTGGTTAAGGACCACTGTTGTGGGGGTGACAGTTATAGTCACTGTCCTGTCAGAAAGAGGCTCTCCAGGAGTGATCTGACTTCAGGGAGGCCTGCTGCTGATCCTGTCTCTTCTCTCCTGACCCCAGGCTCTGGAGGAGGCTCTCAGCATCCAGGCCTCTTCATCTCCACCACCAGGTTATGGGAGCCCAGAAGGGTCTGGGGGCCACCTGAGGAAGCAGGAGCTAGTGACACAGAATGAGCTACTGAAACAGCAGGTGAGGCTCAGAGAGCTGGTGCATCCCTGGGAGCCAGCCGACCCTCCCCCATGCTAGCTCTGCTGTCCGTCTCTATGGGCCTGGCCATCATGTTTCTACTCCTTAATATTAAGCCAACGATCCCTTTGTTCAAATAAAGTCCTGTCTCAGGTCCACAGTATAAGACAGAAGAACACAGAATTACTCCGGCGAAGTTGGATCTGGGGCTCACGGTGCTCTACTCCAATCTCCAGTGCCCCCAGTGAGAAGCATGGGCCCTGAGCCCAAGCAGTGCGGCTTCCAGAAGGGTGCCCTGACCCCTCACATACCGGTCCTCTCCAGGTAAAGATCTTCGAGGAGGATTTCCAGAGGGAACGGAGTGACCGTGAACGGATGAATGAAGAGAAGGAAGAGCTGAAGAAGCAGGTGGAGAAGCTGCAGGCCCAGGTCACCCTGACAAATGTCCAGGTAAGAGCACCACCCTGGCCTTAAGGGGTTAGAGGGCCCTGGGGACTTACTAGACTCCATCTCTACTCCCACTCCTCCCTATGACCTGCCAGTCCCTTGTCCTCTGGCTCTGACTCTAAGTCAGTGTTGATGCCTAGGAGAGCAGAATGAACAGGACAGAATGAAAGACGCTAGCAGGAAAGCACTGAGTGCCCTCCTGACCTGTGTCAGCCACCAGGAAGAGCAGGGGCCCCACAGCCAACAGCCCAGCTTCTGCTGTGCCCATTAGTGCCCTTCCTGGAACGTCCCAAGCTTGAGTAGCATCCTGGACCTCAGCCATCTGCCCTCGGTGTGAGGCCTTGGGCCTACACCTGCCTATGAGCCATCTGTACTATCTGGCCTCTCTCCCTCCTCCAGCTCAAAGCACTCAAAGATGAGGAGAAGGCCAGAGAAGCCCTCAAACAGCAGAAGAGGAAAGCGAAGGTGAGCAGCTGGAGGGAATGGACAGCGTGCAGTGTCTGCCCACCTTCAGGGAGTGGGGTCTCAAGGGAAAGATGGCTGGCGATCTGCCAGTTCAGTGCCAACAGAACAGTCCTCAGTAACTGTCATTATCAGTCATCTGTGACCAGTGACCAGGTCCCCAGTTCTGCCTATGTCCCAGCCTCCCTGACCTCCCGAGAGCTAAGATTCCTGCTACAGGGTAACAAGGTTGGTGCCGCTGGCTGGTGGCGGGTCAGAAGCAGATATGAGCCTTTCTTGCAGGCCTCGGGAGAGCGCTACCACGTGGAACCCCACCCAGAGCACCTCTGCGGGGCCTATCCCTATGCCTACCCACCCATGCCAGCCATGGTGCCTCACCATAACTACAAGGACTGGTCCCAGATCCGCTACCCTCCACCCCCCATGCCCATGGAGCACCCACCCCCACTCCCCAACTCTCGCCTCTACCATCTGGTGAGTCTGTGTCCCTCCTTCCTGCAGATTCCATCTAGAAAGGAAGGTCAAGTGAGGGGGTGGGAACCTGCTGTCCAGGCGGTTTCTCAGAGACAGCATGGCTATAGGCAGGTGTCCAGGCCTGGCCCCGGGCTTCTCTCCTTGGAATTAAGACTCTGCAGCCCTAGCTGCTCAGCACCAGTGGTGTCAAAGGGAGGAGGCCCAGTAGGAATGCAGAGTAGGAGGGACCACCATCAGACCCCTTCAGTTGAGTCAGGTCTGACCTTGACCATGCTTCTCCCCCTTCCTCTGCCTCTTTCCCTCTCTCTACTCTCTCCTTTCCCTCCTTCCCTTTCCTCCTCGTATTTTGGCTCCTCATCTTTCTCTTGCCCCCTAGAGTTGTTGTCACCTGCCCCTCCTTCTGCAGTCTCTATAGCAGCCTACTTCAGGTGTGCCCAGCTCCCCTCAGTAGGTACAGTGGACTCCTGTCTGCCCTCTTTTGTAGCTTCTCCCCTTACGCACATTTAAAACACTGCTGACAATGCTGTGCTTAAGAGGTTGGTCAAAGCCAGGTGGTGGTGGCGCACGCCTTTAATCCCAGCACTCAGAGGCAGAGGCAGGGAGATCTCTCTGAGTTCGAGGCCAGCCTGGTCTATAGTGAGTTCCAGGACAGTCAGGAATACACAGAGAAACTCTGTCTCAAAAAAACCAAAAGACGAAAAAAAAAAGGGGAAAAAGAAAAAAGGCTGATCAAGCTAGATTGGCTCATGTAATCCCAGCACACCTAAGGGAAGAAACTTGCCCACAAGTTTGAGGCCAGCCTGGGCAACATAGAGAGATATAGGTCACCCTGGGCTACAGAGTAAGACTCTACCTCAAAAAACAAGAGAAGGAAAGAGGCATGAACTAAAAGCTACACTTGGCCATTTTCTCAGCTGAGTGATGTGACCCTTAGGATTTGGTACTTTGCTCCTGTGCATTTAGGACTGTTCTGACTGTAACTGCTGCTCTGGCTCTGGAATGTGGTTGTGGATTCTTTCTGGGTTTGAGGGGAGGGTGTTGGTCTTTTGGTTTGGTTTAGTTTGGTTTTGGTTTTCTGAGAGACAGGGTTTTTCTCTATAGCCTTCACTGTCCTGGAACTCGCTTTGTAGATCAGGCTAGCCTTGAACTCAGAATTCCACCTGCCTCTGCAGTGCTGGGGTTAAAGGTGAGTGCACTACCCCTGACTCAGTTGTGAATTCTTAAGCACCCATTTTGTTGCAGTCAGAGTACACCTGGCGTCCACCCTGTGCAGGGATTCAGAATCCGACCTCCCAAGTGATGGACCCGCCCCCAGACAGGGCTGCAGAACCAGGTGAGTGTGGGTGCCCTGATGGAAAGGACTTTCACCAACCAACATTGACCCAGTTTACAGATGCTGTTGTTTTGTGAGCTTGGTGACATGGAGGCTCAGCTTCCTGAAGTAGTGTTGAGAGAGGAAAGATGCTGACTGGAACTAGAAATGATTGGTAGGAACATACATTCACTTTCTAGTACTGTGCTAGGAGCAGGCATGTTCCTATCCTAGTGAGGGGGCAGAAGTGGATTTTAGTACTCACATAGTCAGATGGGTGCCACTCGAGTGCCCAGAGAGCAAGTTTTGTGAGAGAGGTCAAAGGGCCTGACCTGGAGCAGGGTCAGGGAAGTTTTGTGGAGATGGTGACATCCTAGCTAGACAATATGGCTGAGACAATCAACTTCTGAGAAGGAAAGACTGGGGTTTTGGCTCAAGGTTTCACAGATTTGAGTCATTGGGTACTCGGCCCTATCAGTTTGAACCAATGACTGTCTAATGCATCATGGCAGGAGAACACAGCAGAGGTCTCCTCATCTCCTGATGGCAGAGAGGGGGTGGGAGGAGCTAGGAAACCTGTATTGTGCAGGGGCATGCTTGTAATGACCCAACTTCCCCCCCCCCCCCACTTCCTAAAGGTCTACCACTCCCAAAGGCTGGTGACGGAGGCATTTGGGGCCAACTGTCTCTAGCTCTGAGGCTTACGTCCATCTCACAATGCATGCAGGTGATCTCCCAGAGTCCCCATGATCTTGACTCTTACGGCATTGCTTAAAAGCCCAGTCTCTAAGGCTCAATGCAGACTTATCTCAGAGAAGTTAACAGAAACAAAAAGAGACAGGCATGGTGGCACACACACACTGTTCCCAGCACTTGGGAGGTGGAGGCTAAAGGAGCAGGAGTTGAAGGTCATGCTTGACTTCGTAGCAAGTTTGAAGCTAACTCGGGCTATGACTATCTCAAAACAAAAATCCAAAGAGAAAGTTTCATGCTTCCAGTACAGTAGACAGTGTTGAGCAAATCAGAGTGACTGACCCTGTTTCAGACGGGAGAGGGTGTCATAGACAAGAGCAAATTAAAGTTATACTAAAACCCAGAAAAGCAGACAAGAGCTCCTAGCTCTGGGCTGTCACTGTGGCTGGCTGTGCTTGCTGCCATGGCTCCCCACTGATCCACATTCTACACTCCTGGCATCTTTAAATTCCTGGGGTCTCAAGTACAGCTTAGCTGTCATCACAGTTTACCTGCTCCCCTGTCTGGGTTGTCCACCGGAACGTGGATCCTGCCACACACTGCCTGACCCCACCCCAGGCCTTCCTTTGAAATCTGGGTGGAAGCCATGACCCCATAACACTTGGCATCATGCATACCTGCTCAAATACCATCATGTGGACAAATGCCAACATAACTGTGAACTAGAACTGTGCCAGAGCCTGCTTGAGTCACAGTTGCAGTGGTCAAGGGCCTGTGAGTATGTTGGAGCTGAACATGGCAGAGAAATCCTCTGGAAGTAGTTCTCTAGGAAGCTTCCCTGAAGACACATGGTGCTCTCATCTCAAATCAGAGGCTTTACATGTCTAGATCCTCTGGCCTGGGACTCTGTAATAAACCAGTTGAACTCAGATCTGCAGTGATCCTTCTGCCTTTGCTTCCCAAGTGCTGGGATTATGGATGGAAGTCACCATACTTCACTTGGGGTCTTCGTATTATGGAGATACCCTCAACACATCTTTCTTACTATTTCTTGGCAAAGTCCTTTGCTGCTTTTTTTTGTTAAGGTTTATTATTTTTTTTTAAAGATTTATTTATTTATTATGTATACAACATTCCTTCCATGTATGTTTGTATGCCAGAAGAGGGAACCGGATCTCATTATAGATGGTTGTGAGCCACCATGTGGTTGCTGGGAATTGAACTCAGGACCTCTGGAAGAGCAATCAGTGCTCTTAACCTCTGAGCCATCTCTCCAGCCCCCAAGGTTTATTATTTTTAATTGTAGGTGTGTGTATGTGTGAGTGCTGGCACCTATGGAAGTCAGGTGTCAGGTCCCCCTCAAACTGGGGCGGTAGGTGACTATGAACCACTCGATGTGGGTTCTCAGTACACGCTTTTAACCACAGAGCCATCTCTCCACCCCAAATTGCTTCTTTTGAAGGGTCCTCCTTGGCATACACTCGATGCTTCTTTTCTAGCCAAGCTCCAGTATTTTTTAGTCTGTCTGCCCTGCCTTTGCTCCTGTACTTAGAGTAAGTCTGACTGAGGGCAGTCAGCAGAGGCCGTGTGACCTTGACATTTGCTCCGCCTCACACATGTGTCAGGGCATGGACAAAACAGACGGGTTCTTGATAGAGCATAATACAAGTGGCCCAATTTCCAGTAGGATCTTCATGTCTACCCAAAATGTAATGAGCCTGGCCTCATTGCCCACACACCAGTCAGAATTGAGCTCTTCTGAATCCTCACTACAGTTGCCCATTTAGTTTTGCTTACAGCCGTCTAGGCACTTTCTGGGGCTCTGAACTGCATCAGACTCCCTGGTGAGTGATCCCTCTCTTGGTCATCAATTTTCTTGGTTGGCAGCTTGCTTGGTCAGCAATTTTCAGTGTTACTCAGCTTTCCATCCCTGGGCCCAAACACCCAAGATAATCTATTTACACAAAGGAAAGATGTAGTTTTGACTTAGAATTTCTGAGGTTTCATCCCATGGTTACTTGGCCCTGTCACTTTGGGCCTCTGGTGGCTGGCCTCTCATAGTAGGAGTATATAGCAGAGTAGGCATGTTCACCCGAAAACAAGAAAGTGCTGGAGTCCCAGTATCCCCTTCAAGGATGCTTGTCTGGTGACTTTCATTTCCCCCATGGGGCCCTACCTCCTAACTGTTCTTTCCTGATAGCATCATGGGCTAGCTGGTGACTAAACTCTTAAATGTCTTTTGGAAAACATTTAAGATCCTAGTCATGGCATTTTAATAGGAGTGAAGGAAAGTGGTTGATTTCAGCATCTGAGGGAGCCAAGAATAAGGAGGTGTGAGAGCTCGGGCAAGGTGGGGTGAGCGATGTCAGAGGTCTCCAGGTGTAGGGACTTTGCAGAGTGTGGCTGGAGGGCTGGTCTGAATCCTGAGTGTAGTGTGGAGTCCCTGGATGTCGCATAGCATAGTGACCTGACCAGACTGGAACTTTGGAAAGCTCCGTTTGGCCACAGAGTTATTAAAGTCATTAAAGAGGCTGAAGGGCTGGAGCTACAAGCTAGTCAGGGGACATGCGTGTAGTTCAGGAAGCACTGAACCTGTGGGGCTCCGGCAAGGCCATTTGAGAAGTGGGTGCATGCAACAGGGAGGCCGTGTCCATGGAGAGGTACTTCCTAGAATAAGTCACTGTTGTGCAGAAGTCAGGAGGTAGTGCAAGCAGAGGTCACAGACAGATGACTCAGGCAGGGCTGGAGAACTTGGTGCTTGGAAGAAGGGATTGGACTGGCTGATTATTTCCCCAGAGGGTCTTTGAAGTCATTTGGGGCTGCCTTAATGAACAGCAGAGGGTGACATGGTAGGCAGGCCTGACCCTTCTTCCAGTACTTAATTTTGGGATTTGGAGATGGAGGGACTGAGTTCAAATCCCAGCTCCAGCACATTATAAACCTAGGTCTTGGGCCAAGCTTTTGTAACTCTTTGTCCTAGTTCCCTCCTCTCATGCAGGGGTGACAAATGACCTGCACCTCAGGGCTGGGTGCAGATTGCGTGATTAGTGCCTAGAGACATCCTGACATTCAGGAGCATCCAATAACTAGTTCTTGTTTACCCTAGTGAGGAAGCCTGAGTTGGCATCTGTGTGACTGAGGCTGAGCAGGCCACGTGATCTTAAAGCTTCCAAACTTTTGTTTATTTAGAGTCTGCAAAACATGACTGTGAGGGGCCTCATTGAGACTGCATTGGGTCATTTGGCTCCACCTTCATCTTGCAGAGCCAGCTGACCTCAGATTGCCGAGAAACTAGAGGCCTTGTCATATTCTGTGTGGCCAGAGACTGGGATGAACAGGTGACCCACACCCCCAGCCCCACCTTGAACTGTTTACAAGACCAGGGAGACTACTTGCAAGGCCTCTACCAGGTGTGTCTGGATGGAACTAGGAAGAGCTCAACACACCCTGCCTCTCGCCAAGACGAGGGGGCCTCACCTGGCTTTGACCTGCCCTCTTTTGCTGAGGCTACTGGCTATCCATCCTACAAGTGGGGTGCAACGAAGACCCCTTCCTCTCAGAACCCCGAAGAACTGGTTCCAGGCTCTTTGGAGACCACACCCAGTTCATGTGCGTGTGTACTTTTTGCTTCAAGCTCAGTAGCTGGACCTGCCCCGTGCCCTCTCCATACCCCTCCGTGAGGAGTTGTGGGAAGGGGGCTCTGTTGCAGAAGAGAACTATGGGATGTTCTGGTGTCAGCATGCTCTCCACTGCAGCCATGGCAGCCTCTTGAGAGCCACCATCATCTGGGATGAAGGCCACACCGTCATGTCTGCCTGAAGCTGCCCTCAGCCCCCCAGTTAGATGTTTATGGTGCCAGAGGTAGCTGTCTGTTGCTAGGCGGCTGTTTGCACAAATCTTGGACATAAATCCAACTTGAGGATCAACATTTTATGACTGGTAGTTTTTCCATGCCCTCACGGCCAACAGGAATGCTGGTTCTGGTTCCTCCTTCAGAATTCCTTTCCTACATACCCCTGAGAGTGTTGCTAACATCTTAGGAGCACCCAAGGATGGAGGGAGGGGAGATCCTGGGCAGGGGATCAGAGGACTTGGGGCTGAGACGAGCCTTAGTTCCTGCCCTTCAGAAATGATACCCTCTGAGCCCTCCATGTCCTAAGGAAGGTGGGTGAGACTGAGCTGATGTGAACTCAGGTAGAGACTCCAGTAGCTGGACAAGGGCTACAGTGTGGGCCTAAATAGACGCCAAGTCACGGGCTCCAGTGCACACTCTACACACCTCATTTCTCTTTCTCCTTCCTCCCCCCTCCCCGTTTCCATCCCCAGTCCCTCCTCCCATGCCAGGAAGCCACCACAGGTAAGCTGAGCTGCTGCAGAAAGGCCTTTACTGGGCAGATGGGGTGTGAGAGAACAGTGGACAAAGTGAGAGAACAGCATGTCTTCCAGAGGAGCAGGGGTAGGATCCCTGCCTGGGAGCCTAAGCCTGAATGCACTAAGGGCTGGCCCCACAAACAGGTTCAGGGGAGGCCCGCCCAGAAGGGCTTCGGGCCCCTCCTTCATGGAGATACCACCTCTGACTTGGGGTACATGGCCATCACACTCACAGTTGCCTTTGCTGTTCTCAGGAACACTATAGGGTGGGGGTGGGGACTCGGGAGGGCCCTTCAGGAAAGATGAAAGAGGCTGGCAGTGTAGTAAACCCAGATGTGTACGGGAAATTAAGTGTGGGCATGTGGGAGACGCTGGCCCCAAAGGTGATGTCCAGGTTTGAGAAGGACTGTTGGACCTAGAACTGGTGTTTCCATTGGGTTCATTTGGAACAAAAAGCTGGAAAAAATATGAAGGTATAGTTCCCCAGTACCAAGCTGTGAGCACAGCTGGTCCATGCCTGGGTGTCAGGCAGGCAGACAGGTGGCTGTGTAGCCATGCACACATGGGCACAATTGTCACATGTGTGCACAGTAGCACAGACACATAGTCGTGCCAGGTTTGTCTTTTATGTAATAAGAAAGGGGGCCTGGGGCAGGTGTAGAATGATTGGGAAAGTGGGTTCCTTCCTGAAGAGCCCCTCTCCAGCCCTTGCATGATGGACAGGGGATAGAGGTTGGGGGGGGGCATCAATTACTTCCATCTGGCCCCCAGGGCTGCCTGCTGCCTCATGTAGGACAGGATATCCATCTTGACGTTGCTGACTGTAGTCCGGTGGTACCAGCGCATAATAGGTTTGCCGTCCGGCCCCACCAGAAACTTCTCAAAGTTCCAGCGGATGTCATGGATCTTCATGGGTTCCCAAAAGAGGCGGCTAGGTGAGCCCAGGAGCTCCGCAGTAGGAGGGCAGGAGTTCTAGTGCAGGGTGAGAGGGGTGTCAGCCTATATTGAGGCCCCTCCTGATTGCCCCTCAACCTTCCTGGGAGAAAACTTAAGGAAGGGCCCCAGTTTGAGAGCAAGAATGCTCAACTGCCCATCTCTGCAGTGACTGGAAGGTTGAAGGCCCCCAGATGCCCCCCCGCGGGCCTTTGCTGCACAGTAGGCTGAGGGACCACAGAGTCTGCCAAGCCCTCTTATGGGAGTACTAGACCAGGGCCAGGACATCCCTGGGGGCTGAGATGCATGGGGTACGGCATGAATAGCTGGGGGGAGGTCCCCCCAGATTACCCACGCTCACCTTCAGGAAAGTGTAGACCTTCTGTTCTTTCTCCCCATTCACATCTCCTTTCTCAAAGAGCTGGAAGTTAGGGACAAAGCCCCCACCTGGTCGGACATACCTGCGAGGAATGTTTTTGGTGGGTCCAAAGGAGCCACACATGGTGAAGGGACTGAGGGGACAGAGAGCTGGGAGTCCCTTTTATCCAGTGGCAGCTCTTTACTTGGACACCCACAAGCCCAGTGTGTATTTGCCATCTCAGTCCCTTCTCTGCACCACCCAGCATACCTTAGGACTCCCAAGCAGTTCTGTTTCCTGTCCCCTCACCCTCAGGCCATTAAGCCCCATCCTGGAATGGGCATAGGGGAGCAAGTGACTGAGTGGCTGGCGTGTAGACAGTCAACAACCCCTGCAGCCTCCCACTCCTCTGCCCATAGAGGCCACCATCTCCAACCACAAGAACTCACTTGAGACTGGGTAGGATCTCCGAGTTCTCGCCCGGTTCCTGTTTGCCAAATTGATTGCTGGGGAAGCCCAGAATGACCAGACCGAACGGGCCAAGTTCTTCTTGTAGTGCATTCAGTTCTTGGCCAGGGAGAGAGCAAGAACAGGTGAAGAACCCACCTCACCGCCCACTTGCCACCCACCCTTCAGACCCTGGAGCCTCTGAGACCCAAGGAGGGAGGATTTCCCCAGGGGGACCCAGTGAGTCCTGTCCTGACTCCAATGATGGGACAGTGAGGTTTAGGGGGAGAGTCAGGAATGTGCTTCCTCACATCAGTAGCCACAGGGTCACTGCCTGGGTCACTCGGCTGAGGGCTTGCTCAGGATGGTGGTGCTGTCAGGATTCACATCCCTCCCATCGGGAAATTCAGGAGCCCAGAGAGGCCCTAGCCCATCTCTTCAGAGAAGCATTGCACTGTCCAAGGTCTGGACAAAAGCATGGGGCACAGAGCCGTGGGACCACACACCCTGCCTGCAGATCCAGGAACTCTCCTGCAAGTGTAAGCCCGGTAGCCAGGCTCTGCTTGACTCCAAAACATTGCCCCGAGAACCATCGAGCTTTGGCCTGATTGTTCCCTTGGTTCTGCCTGTCCTCACTGAGAAGAAAGGACAGAGGAAACTGACCTAAGGAGGCTGAGCTGCAGTCAGACACTGAGTTCAGCCATCGCCAGCCTTATGGCCCTAGTTGTTTACACAGGCTGAGCCTAGATGCCCTTTCCTGTGTACTGAGTTCAGAGGAGGGTTTGCTTAAGAATGAACTGTTGAACTGGGTGTGGTGGTGCATGCCTTTATTCCCAGCAGTTGGAGACCAGTCTAGTCTACGGATTGAATTCCAAAAGAACCAGAGAAATCCTGTCTCAAAAACCAAGCCAAAAAACAAAAAACAAAAAATGGACTATTGGTTGCCGCCAGCACACCTCTTCCTTATCAACTTCTAGAACTCTAAACTAATGGGGCCCATTCTCCAGAGCGGAGCTAAAAGAAGGGCCCACACGGATGAGACTGTAGGGAGAGAAGCATTCTCAACCAGCATGAGCTGCAGCCACCATTTCTTACTCCAGTCAAGGAAAGCAAGAAAGTACATAGCCCGGGTAGCTGGAAGCTTCCTAGAATACTCCATCAGGCCTCAGCCTTATATAATTATCTGCAGAAAATATGAAATGTAGTAGAGTTGGGATATAGACTTCGGCCTCTCAGTCTCCATCACCCCTTTCCCCTTCCACCTCATGGGATTAAAGTATACCCAAGGGGCTGGATAGATGACTCAGCAGTTAAGAGCATTGGCTACTATTCTAGAGGTTCTGAGTTCAATTCCCAACAACCACAGGGTGGCTCACAACCATCTCTAGTGAGATCTGATGCCCTCTTCTGGCATAAAGTTGTACATGCAGATAGGGCACTCATACACAAAATAAATAAATCGTTAAAAAATAAATGTACCTAAGTGACAGAATCAGCCCCCAATTAAGCAGTGAGTGAAGGCATGAGGGAGCTCTTACCAAGGTACTGGTCTGTTAGACCTCAGTAACTGGCAACGTTGACAAAGAGGACGTATTTTCCTGCATATTGCTTAAAAGGGATGTATTCTTCCCCGTCGATGGTGAGGGCCCCATACTCGTAGATGGTACCACTCACACCTCTATGGCAGTCTGTCTGGAAGAGAAAAAGATGGACACCAGGGAACAATTAGAGTGCAGACAGTTAGGAAACAGATATTTCTCCACCTTCCAGAAACAGATGATAGGCACCAGGAAGAGAATGACTTACCCAGGACCATAAAACCTGGACCTGGATTAAAACTGAGGCCTCCTGTTCACTAATAAACACTCAGTATTTGCCTTAGGCACTTCTTGACTGCTGTGGAACCCTGAGGTTAGCAATACGTAACATCCGTATTTCACAGGCAGTTGGGCTGGAACGAGAGGCAGAGTCGGGTGGCTTCTGGAATAGTCCAGGCAAATAGGAGGAGGCCTGTGCTAGGTAACTGGGAAGGAGATGCTGGACAGAAAGGATGTGTCAGGGTGGAGTGAGTCAGAGGCTCCCAGTCTGGAGGACTGGAAGGATGAGGTGAGAAAGCAGAGCCCTGAGACCAGGATCCAGGGGTAGGGAAAGGTTTGTCACGAGGGCCACAGTGTGAGGGAGAACGGTCTGCAGAGATGAGCGGTATGATGATAGCCATACATCCTCCTGTCTGTGCAGCTGCCACTCCAGTCTGCCCCATCCAGGAAAACGAGGGGAGGAGCCCTGCCACCAGATCAGTGCTATCCCCAACCGTCACTTCGCCCTCAACTAGCCATTTTCAACCCAGAGAGAAGGGAAGAGACCCACTGCCAATCAACAAGATGTTACCCTGACCCCACCTCACCCCCAACACAGACAACAGGGTTTGTTGTGGGACAGGTCGTTGGTTCAGTAGCTGGGAGGGCCACATAGGAAAGGAAGATCACCCCCTTCTTCCCCTTGCTGCAAAAGCAAGGTCCTCAGCCTGAATGGGTAAAGGAGCTATCCAGGCAGGCAGGGTGGGGAACTGCTCGTGGGATGCCACCGAGTGCCTCTGTCATGAAGTCACTGCAGGCCTGACTGACTGGGTGAATCTGGCTGCCTTTGCGGATGGTCCCAGACAGCCTACAGCTCTCCGGGCTGTGGTTCGACGTCCCTGCTCTCCGTGAGTCTAATATTCCAGGTCCCGTGACTGAGTCTTGGACCGAGTGCTCATCTGGAGAGCCCTGCTCCAGGCTTCTGAAGCCCCAGCTGGGATCACTTCCACCCTAAGAGGCAAACAGCCCCAGGCTTGGGGATGGCATCAGTAATGCCAGCACGGGAGCAGAAGCAGGATGCGGAGAGTTCAGGATCAACCCGAACTACGCAGGGACATCCTGTCTCAGCAAGAACAACACAATACAAGCAGAGAGAATACGACCCCTGCTGCCTCCCTGCCTGTTGTCCCTCTTCCCTCACAGCACCCCATGCTGCATCTCAGTGAGGAGAAAATCCCAGGGGATGACTGAATAATGGAGCTTTGAAACGATAGGTGGTCCAGCTTCTCCGATAGCTTTGGGTGGAAGGAACACGGGGAGCCTCTTGAATTAGATGTTGTCTTCACTGCTTGTGTGGCACTGAGCAAGCCACTTGATTTTTTTTAATTAACTTATTTATTTTTACTTATTTACTTTAATTCTTTGGGCATCAGTATAAGAGGATTATCCCAGCTGCCTCCCGAGGTGTGTTTTTGTTGTTTTGTTTTGTTTGGCTGTACAGGTGCATGTAGAAGCCAAAGGAGAGAACTGTGAGACTTTCTCCGTTAAATTATATCATTCCATCTATTTACTTCTTTGGGGGAGGAAGCCATAGCATCCATGTGGAGGTCAAAGGCCAGCTTGCAGGAGTCAGTTCATTCCTACCATGTGACTCCCAGGAATCAAACTCAGCTCATCAAGTTTGACTTCCTCACTCACTAAGCTATGTCGCTGGCCCTCTCCAACTTGGCTCACTGTTTGACTAGGCTGGCCAGTGAGCTCCTGGATCTGCCTGTCCCTGCCCCTAACCAGTCCCCCCATTGTTGGCACATATGCCCATGACTGGCTTTACACAGGAGCTGGGGATTTGAACTCAGGTCCTTGCTTTCATGACAATGATTTTACTCACTGAGCCGTCTCCCCAACACTTGAAATGATTTTCAGAAAACTGTTAGCAGATCAGAACAGGCTTGGGTCAGCAGGGCATGGAGCTTACGGTGTCCGCAGCAAGGGCCAAGAGCCTGTGAGGCTCCTCCGTCATAGTAAGGAGCCGCCTTAGATGTTTGCTAGCTGCCCTAAGAAATGAAGAGCAACAACTGCTGTGCTTTCTATGGGGAGGGGGGGGAGAATGGGGCTTGTGCAGGGAACCCAGGCTTGGAGAATGGTCTGTGGTGAGTGAGCCTTAGACAGCACTCACCAGCTCAGTCCCCACCAAAGCCTGTTCCTCCAGCAGGGGCACTAGAAAAGAGTACTGAGGACACCAGAAGGGTGACACTGAGCCAGGCACCTGGCTGCCCAGGACTGCTGCTCCATGCCTTCCCCTCCTCCGTCTTCTCACACCCCTGGGTGTGATGCTGTGGACATGACAGGTCCGAGACACAGGAGACCTGCACTGGGCTCAGCTGTGCCCCTGGCGGTGTGTGCCCACACCCCTCCCCTCTCAGGATTCCAGCCTGTCCGCTGTAAGATGAAGTGGGATTCAGGGCCACTTAAGGCCCTTCAGCCTTGACGTCAGCCTATGGTCCCATGATGCTCTCTGCCTCGTGCAGTCACCTAGAAACCAGCGGTTACTAGGCTCCCACGTCAGCAGCTGTTGGTCTACAGCTCTGCAAAGCCTTTTGCAGCTGTGAGCTGGACCAGAGGACGTCCCCTCTTGTCGCTCCCTTCTGAGTCAAGAGGACATCTTCCTATGGCTGTGTCACCTTGGGTCTGCACATATCCCTCCCTGAAGTTGGGCCGAGGCAAGCGGTTGCATCCCAGAAGCCAGAGCGGTGGCATGTTAACTCTAAGGACCTAGGAGGCCAGATGGGCATGCCTGGGCTGTCATGAGCCACAAGCTCAGCTAGTTGTGAGATAAGATCACACCTCACCCTAAGACTTTTCTAGACCATTCTCTATCTTCTATCTGAACTCACCCATCTCGCCCTGATTCCATGGACAGACAGCAAAAGGCTGTGATGAGTATCATGGCCCATGTACTTACCTGCAGCCTCCTTAGGACAGGTTTCAACCCACCCCAAGCTATTCCCACACTGAGGCACAGGGCTGTGGCCCAGTCCACCCGACCGGTACTCCATACCCTAATCTTGAACTCCGTCCCGTCTCTGTCCTAGAAAATGACTACTGAGCTGGTGCCCAGGAATGGGGCTGGAGAGAAAAACGTAGGCTCTACAAGTACCCCTTCTGTTTAAACTAAGGAGCTGAGGGCAGAAAGGGCTTTAAAAACAGGAACCACTCTTGGGACTGTCTAAGGGTAGACAGATGCTGGGTAGTGGTGGATAGGCCTTTAATCCCAGCACTCGGGAGGCAGAGGAAGGCAGATCTCTGTGAGTTTGAGGCCAGCCTGGTCTACAAGAGCTAGTTCCAGGACAGGCTCCAAAGCTACAGAGAAACCCTGTCTCGAAAAACCAAAAATAAATAAATAAGTTAACAAACAAACAACAAACCAATGAGGTGGACAGAATCTGGAAACAGCATTGTAGACTTTACAAGATCTTAGAATGAAGACCCAGGGGATTTTAGAAGCCCAGAAGCCAGCCAGACAGACAGACAGACAGACAGAGGTTGAAGACATCTCTCTCTTTTCCTTCTACTGCTTTCTGTCTCCTCACCCTAGGGAAGGAGAGAGGTCTGCAGAGCCCACCCAGGCCTGACCAAGGAGATAAGCATGCCACGTCGTCTGCCTTCAGCCTCCCCATCCCCACTCCCACTCAGGGTGCCACACCTCAACCAGCGTAGTTGGAGCTCCAGAAGACTCTGCCTGGCCTGGCTTGGCTTTTCTAGCAAATGTGTTTGCTATGTGACTGACCCGTGAGCTGTGAATAGGGAGGGCAACTAGAAGGTTCCATAGCCTCCCAATCATCCTCTCTCCTCTCCAGCTATACCCTGCTGATGGAGAAACTGAGGCCCAGAAAGGGATATGCCTCCAAGCCAAAACTCTTCCTGTGGCAGATCTGTCTCCAGTGCCCTGGCATGAGTGAAGAGGCTCTCAGCCCACCTCTCTACCCCCAGCAATTTTTCAGAATGGCCATCAATTGCACTCTCTTCCTGCCTGCGGGGTATGGGAAAGGAGCAGGAACCCACACCCTCTTCAAAACCCACTGAATGTGGCGCGAGGCGACACCGAGATGACAGTGGAGAACATATGAACTCAGGCAAGACTGTCCTCCCGGGTTCGTTCTGCCCACTGAAGCACGCGGGTCTGGGTTTGATGGAAAGGTGCAGAGAGTGAGGGTCGCAGAGCGGGGTCGCCGCGGCAGGGCAAGGTGGAGGCACCCGGTGCCTCTGGGGAAGCGGTGGCTCTCTCTGCGGCGCGGTGGACACCTGGGCGCAGTGCACTCGTCTTGCGCCCTGGAGGTTCACTCACCTTGGACTTCTCTTGTCCCCGGCCCGGCGGAACGAACCCGGCCAGGAGCAGGGACAGAAGGCACGATGCCCGAAGGAGTAGAGCCATGGTGGGCTGAGACGCCTCTCGGGATGACCACCGTCCGTCTGAGGTGTCCGAGGCGCTCAGCTACCTTTCAAGCCCTCATCGGTAGCCAATCCGCAGCTACGCTGGGGTCTTCCTAGCCAATGGCAATGCGGCTGGTATTTCAAGAACGAGACATTCCCGCCCCGTTTTCCTCCCTCTCTCCAGGCCCGGGTGACAGTGGAGAGAAGGGAGTCAGTTGCCAGGGAAGAACTAGAGATGGGCGCGGCCACGACTCCAGACAACACCCGGGATGCAGCTCTCTCCCCAGCCTCTAAAAATTAGGGACCCTGCCCTGGGCACGGAGAACTTAAAAGAACATCAGACCCATTTAGTGCACAAGAAGCAATGTGTGAGCCAGGTGTAGAGGCACGTGCCTGTAATCCAAAAAGCTGAAGCAGGAGGATTGCACAGGTTCCAGACCAACCGTAGCTACAGAGTGGGACCCGGGAGCAACTGGAGGATGTAGCTCGTGGTTTAGAACTTGACCACACACATCAAGGAGGACATGCATGAGGTCATAGGTCCATCAGTCCCTAGCAAACGAGAGGAATGTGCGATGGATTTTGAATGCAGCCTTCTCTTTGGTTAAGTTATGGATAGCCATTCAGGTGGATGGGAACCTATCCCCCTCCTTTTAATTACACATTGAAAACTATGTGTTCATCTCTGTGGTCCTAAACTCATTATTTTCCCTCTCTGAGCCTCTGTTTCCCGAACTGTCATGATGGAATTGGTTCCTAACCCTTAGGGTACACAACAGGTGTATAATATTTGTTGAATCAATCATTAAATTTGTGCTTTCATATAAGGTCAGGCCAGGCAGCTCTAGATAGGAGCTTTCAGGTTTCATCAGGCTACAAGAGGGAATCGGTGCTTCCTGCCTTGCTACCACAGTGGGCAGGGAAGCTGTTAGCTTGACAGATTCCTGCAGTCAGGAAGAAAGCTCGAGAACTGCACATCAGAACTACTGTGCAGGAGTCTCCAAGGCCTGCTGAGCCTCTGCCTTCAGACAAGGTGCAGATGGGATCCTAAGACACCTGATCTCGGTTTTGGTCATGTGAGTCCTAGGACTGGGTGCCTTCTGGAAATTTTCTGTCCCAGAAACACCTCTCGGTACTATGCTTTTACCGTGATTCGGAAGTGACTGTGACGCGTGGAATTTGGAGGGTGTTTTCTGCATTCACAAAGCTTTCCTCACACCTCACGGTGGGGCCAGTGACAAGTCTCAGGAGGTAGAAGCCCTCGCTCTATAAACCTGATGACTTGAGTTTAAGCTACAGAACCTAGGGTGGAAGGAAGGAACCCATTTCTGAAAGTTGCCCTCTGACGTCTAGCACAATAATAAACAAACAAACAAACAAATATATAGGTCATAAATTCATCGTGTTGAAGTATAAAGAACTTGGAAGCTAGAAAAACCGTATAACACATGGAGGCATGTGACTGTGGCTAACACAGTAGGGTCTCAATTAGTGTCACTGTTCTAAAACCTTAAGTCCCTGAGGCCTAGTAACACTGGAGTCTTTTATGAAAACTCCCACAGCAAATCCATGGCAAAGAAGGTACCGGAAACCGGTCTCTCGTCGGTGTTGCTCTGTTGTCTTTTGTTCTGTATGGTCTGGGAGTGAACTACAATGAAAACTTCAGGTTTTCAGTGACGGCATTTATTAAGCGTGCTGCTTGGATTGGGTTGTTGTCTTTGTTTTTGTTTCGTTCTTGTCAACTTGTCCTAAATTGGAGTCAAGGAAAAGGGAGCCTCAGCTGAGGATTGCCTCCATCAGACTGGCTTGTGGGCAAGTCTGTAGGGCATTTTCTTGACTGATGATTGATAGGCCCAACCAACTGTGGGTGGTTCGACCCCTGGGCAGGTGGTCCTTGCATGTATCAGGAAGCAACTGCTTTCTACAGTCTACACGGAGGAGGCATGAATCCCAGGGATTCTGAGGTGGCTAAGGAAACTAAGGAGGATGAGGTGGTGGATAGCAAGTTCAAATCCAGTCTGAGTTGCACGTTCCAGGACAGGTTGCACTATGCAACGAGACCCTGTTTCAGAAACAAAAAGAAAAAATTATACATACACACACACACACACAAATAACTAATAGCCTGAGCTACAAAGTGAAAGGCTATCTCAAAAAAAGCCTTCCCCTGAAACCAGCCGACAGAGAGGTGAGCATGAAGGCTGGTGGCTCAACCCATGTCCCGTTCCTTGGGGTACCAGAAGAGGGGGATCACAAGTTCAAAGTCAGCTTGGGCAACTTAGTGAACATCTGTCTTAAGTTTTTAAAAAAAATTAAAAAGAAAAAGAATGGGGGATATAACAAAGTTTGCAGAGTGTTTGCACCATGTGAAGCCCTGGGTTCCAGCCTCAGCACCACATAAATGGGCAAGAGGATCATACACTTGAGACCAGCCTGAGCCATGGAAGACCCTCTCTCTAAAGAAGAAGGAGAAGGAAGAGGCGCAAACATCTGGATTAGATATGATGGCTCATTCTGTAATTCCAGCACCAGCGATGCTGAAGCAGAGGGAGATCCAGGATAGTCCCGTTCGTATACAGGGAGAGCTTGTCAGAAAGAAAAACATGTCATAGAGTGCCTGCTTAGTAAGTGCCAAAGCCTTGGATTTGATCCCCAATGAAAGAGAGATGGGAAGGGGAGGGAAGAAGACCTTTGAAGCAGACCTGGTAGGTTTGTTCCTGAGAGGTGTTCTCCACCAAGCAGCTTCCATTTGCCCTCAGGTTAAAGTTCAAATTCCTTTAGGGACTTGGAACTTACCCATTTGGTCTTCAAAGCGCTCTTCTGATTCTGCCTTCCTCAGCTGGATAGAACAGTCTCTGTTCTCAGCCTGAAGTTCAGCCTCACATGCAGAGTTTCTTCGTGCAGTATCTGCTCCCCCAGCCCGTCCCGCCCCGCCCCACCTCCCCACTTTAGCTAGTTTTCTTCTACCAGTTCAGGACTCTCATTTCTTGAGAGCTGCTCAGATCCACTCTGTTTGCTTTTGCTGTTGTTGCTGTCTGGTTTGTTTGTTTTTGAGACAGGGTGTCAGCCCTGGCTGACCTGGAACTCACTATAGACCAGGCTGGCTTTCAACTCACAGATCTTCCTGCCTCTGCCTCCCTAGTACTGGGATTAAACTACCCAGCCCATCATCATGTCCTGCTTATTTTATACACTGAATTATTAGGTCTACAAAGTCTTCCTTCGCAGCAGTTCAGATGAGGCTTGATACATAGTAGCTCGGTAAATACCTGTCACACACTACCAAATGAAGCAGACTTTGGCACCCAGAACAAGCAGGTTGGCAGGCCAGCCTTTGCTAACCATTTGAGCCCACAAGACTAGTCTGATGCTATGTGAGACTGGAGGCATGTGGGCTGTCCTGAGGAGGCTTGTTCGGGAGAGATGACTTGCAGTGGGGTGTGGGAAGAGGAAACAGACATTTCAGAGCCTTAGAGGAAGTGTTCAGAGGTTTTACTTCCTGTCTGAGAACATGATCTCCTTCATCTCGTCCCAGAGAGCTGGGCGCTCAGTACCTTTGGCTCCTTAAAAAAAAACAATTTAAGGGGTCTGGAGAAATGGCTCATTGGTTAAGAGTACTGGCTGTTCTTCCAGGATTGGGGTTAGTTCCCAGCATCCACAGGGCAGCTCGTTACCATTTATAACTCCAGGTCCAGGGAATCCGATGCCCTCTTCTGGTTTCTGCAGGCACCAGGCATCCAAGTGGTGCACAGACACAGACAGATGCAGGCAAAATACCATCCACACAAATAAATACGGGAAACTAAAACAGAACTTACAGTGCGCACTTTCATCCCAGCACTACAGAGGCAGAGGCAGGTAGATCTCTACAGGAGTTCAAGGCCACGATGGTCTACTTGGTAAGTTCCGGGATAGCCAGAGCAACACAGGGAATTACATTTATTTCTTCTTTCCCGCTACCATATGAGTCCCAGGGATGAAACTCCCCTTGCCAGGCTTGGTGGCAAGCCGAGCTTCTACTTGCTGAAACATCTTATTGGCCCTGCCTCGCTGCTCGGTTGGTAAACAAAGACTAGAGAGGATGTGACAAGAGATTTTGTTAAGTGCTGATGCATTGTGTCCTCAAGGAAAACAGGACCACGAGTTAATGAACAAAAAGGACTGTGACAGCCAGAACGCTGAAAGGCACTCATTGCTGAGTAAGTGGTCTGGAGGCCAGTGAGGGGTCAGCCAGTCCAACTTATGAACCTAGATAGGGGTGGCAGAAGGGAGAGCCCCGATTGTTCACTGCTAGAGCCAAACAGCAATCTGTTTTACAATCAAGAAGAGTTTGCAAAACTCAGGTGGGGCCCTGGAGTTTCTGGTTTCCAGAATAATTAGCAGATGGAATCTCAGAGTCAGCTCACAGGCAGGGGGCCAATCAATCAAGAGCAAGTGAGGTGACACACAACTTTAATCCCAGCACTTGGGAGGTAGAGGCAGGCGGATCTCTGTGAGTTTGAGACCAGCCTGGTCTACAGAGAGAGTCCCAGGACAGCCAGAGCTATACAGAGAAACTCTGTCTTAAAAAACCAATCAATCAATCAATACATAAATGCATAAATAAACAAACAAACAAACAAACAAATAAATAAATAAAGAGTGAGGGGCAGAGAGCTGTTCAGTGGTTAAGAGCATTTACTGTCCTTGCAAAAGACCCAACTTCAGTTCCCAGCACCTATGTTGGGCAACTCACAAACACCCCTAACTCCAATTTGAGGGGATCTGAGTCTTTAAGTGGGCACTTGCACACATGTATGCGCGCACACACACACAGAAATAAGAGCTGGAGCCTGCTTCTGAATAAACAACTTCTGGAACCTGAGCCTTCCTTTTGCCATCTGTGGAACAAGGAGCTGGGTGTGCCAATGTCTCTCTAGAGGTGAGGATTAAGCGAGCAACCATCAGTCACACAGTGACCTATACACAGATGCTGACTTTGATTTATCACTTTTTTTTGTAGCCCAGGCTGGCCTTGAACTTGATAGGTAGCTAAGGGTACCCTTGAACTTTGCTTCTCCAGCCTTCTTCTCTCTAGTATTGGAATCACTAGACTTGGCTTCTGCGGTGCTGTGAACAAAACGTGGGAGTTTGTGTATCTTAGACAAGCACTCTACCAAACCGAGAGCTTCGCCCTCATCCCCAGTCTAACTTTTTGAAAAGGCCTTGGTACCTCATGAGAAAGGTGGTGTCGTCATTGCCATTCCCTACATGACACAGATGTGCAGGGAGATTAAGTAACTGTTTACAGTCACATACTTGGTAGGAGGCAGATCTGGATCTGAACCAGAGACATTGTCTTCAAAGTTCTTGCCAATAACCTCTGGGCCTGTGCCACCCAACAAAGTGGCTACTGACCAAGTGAGCTCACTGGTCACCTTGGAATGTACCTAGTCCAAACTGATAAGTGCCAAGAGTATAAAATACACACTGTTTTTGAAGAATTGTTCTAAAAAAAAAAAAAGGCAAATGGCTAGTCATAGCTTGGTGGTGGAGTGCTTACTTAGTATGTACGAAGCCCTAGATTCAATCCCCAGTACAGGAAAAAAAAAAGCAAAATGTTCAATGTTCAGTATAAACCAAGCATGGTTGCTCACACTGGTAATCCCAGCTCTTGGGAGGTGGAGGCAGGAGGATTAGGAGTTCATAGTCATCCTGGGCTATATATCTGGTTTGAGGTCAGCCTGGGCTACATAAATCCCTTGTCTCAAAAAATTGTATTATCACAAGTTGAAATAATATTTTCTTTTTTGGTTTTTTTGACACAGGGTTTCTCTATGTAGACCTGGCTGCCCTGGCACTCACTCTGTAGACCAGGCTGACATCCAGCTCAGAGAACTATTTGCCTCTTCCTCCTGAGTGGAAATAACATTTTAATGTGCCAAGTTGAAGAATAAATATACGTTTCAAATTTTGCAAAGCATGGAGACTCAATGCTTTTAATTCTGGCACTTCTGAGGCTAAGACAAGAGGACTGCCACATTTGAAACGGTCTAGGCCATGAAATGAGACCCTGTCTCAAAACAGCAACAGAGGGCTACAGAGGAGGCATCAAGTCCCCTGGAATTAGAATTACGAGCCAACATGTCTCAGAAAGTTAGTGGGCTATGCTCTGTGCTAAAGAGATCATTCAGCGGTTAAGAGCACTGGCTGCTCTTACAGAGGATGTGTTCGAGTCCCAACACCCACACGGAGGCTCAACATAGTCTGTAACTCTATTTCCAGGGGATCTGGCCCCTCTTCTGATCTATGAGAATGAGCACATGTGTGCACATACATCATATAAGCAGTCACACGATAAAACATAAATATTATCTTTAATTTTAAAACAACAGCAGGCCAGTGAGAGGGCTCAGCGGGTAAAGGTGCTCGCTGCACAAACTTGATAACCTAGTTAGATCCCAAAGGCAGACGCAGGCAGATCTCTGTGAGTTTGAGGCCAGTCTGGTCTACAGAGTGAGTTCCAGAACAGCCAGGGCTACGCAGAGAAACCCTGTCTCAAAAAAAAAAAAAGGAAGCTGAGAACAGACTCCGTAGAGTTGTCCTCAGACCTCCACGTGGGTGCTGTGAAGCACTAATCCACACCTACAATTTAAATTTTTTTAATTAAATAAACAATTTAGTTTCACCTGCAAGTATTATGTCAATCTATATATTCCCATTTTCCCAAAGTTTGGGGTTAGCCTTGGCAGCCCACCACGGCCCTGTCTTAAGATAATAATAATAATAAATAATAACAATAAAAGACGTAGGGATGGCCGGGTGGTGGTGGCGCACGCCTTTAATCCCAGCACTTGGGAGGCAGAGACAGGCGGATCTCTGTGAGTTCGAGACCAGCCTGGTCTACAAGAGCTAGTTCCAGGACAAGCTCCAAAACCACAGAGAAACCCAGTCTCAAAAAACCAAAAA
Organism: Microtus pennsylvanicus; assembly: GCF_037038515.1. NCBI lineage: Eukaryota > Metazoa > Chordata > Mammalia > Rodentia > Cricetidae > Microtus > Microtus pennsylvanicus. The sequence continues at coordinate 66,508,883 of NC_134589.1, forward strand.
AAAAAAAAAAAGACGTAGGGATGTAATTTGGGGGTAGGATGATATCTGGCTAGTAAGCACAAAGTCCTGAAAAGAAAATGACCTTTTCACTACACAGCTGCTGCCCAGGGAAGTGGTATGCATCTCTAACCCAGAGCTTGGGCAGCTGAAGCAGGAGGATTGCCATGAGTTTCAGGTCGGCCAGGGTTAGTTACATAGTGAGTACCAACACTCAGAGCTATGTAGCAGGACCATGTTTCAGAAAGAACGCATTTCCGAGTGGTTATAGCAAATTTTAAAACTGTGACTCACATTGGCCAGAGCTGGCTTATTTACTCGTTAAAGATTGGCCTCGGGTTCTGGTGGCTTCTGGGAAGACTAGCCTTACCTCCTGATAGGGGCCAAGGCCGTGTCTTGGTTCACCGATTTTACTCCAAGGAGCCGCAGAACCTAGCATATGACATGATTTATCCCATTGGAAACTTGCAAAATCAGCTCCCAGAGAGCGCTCCTGGGACAAGGTCCAGAGGAAGCCAGACAGAATAAGCCCCTGGAAATCTCTCCTAGCTGAGTCACCCGTTCAGTTCCTCTGGGGAAGAAATGTAGCAACCTCTTGAGCTGCTGTTTCACAGGGAAACTCATTAGAGACCCCGTGCCCCAGGATTTTTGGAGGGGCTCATATGAAAGCACCCTCCACTAAACACATATCAATGCTATAGACTGCATAAGCTCAGTAGTTTGTGCATTTGCGCCATGCTAATTCGTTCTGAGGATGAAGGATTCTCCGGATAGAAGTTTCCCCAAGCTAAAGGGAGATGCAAGGCAGGTGTTTTTCCAGGGAAAGTAGACTGAGTCCTGCTGTGTTAGCTCTCCCAGGCACTGACCCAGCGAATAGGGCTTTGTCTAGTTAGACTGTAGACTTCTCTAACAAAGCATACCACATGAGCTAAGCGGCATGGAGTCAGCAGAAGCCTTTGTCCCTGACTCCTGGAGGTTGGATGCTGAAGTCAAGGTGACAAAGGCTCAGTGTCTGGGAAGCCTGCTCTCTCGGAGGTGGCTGACGTCTCGGGGTAACTCCAATGATGATGAGTGAAGCCCGTTTTATAGGGGCACTGATCTCCTTCATGGTGGCCCCACCCTCATGACTGAAGCACTTCCCAAAGCCACACTTCCTAATACTATCCTATGAGCAGTTCAGATTTCAACAGACTATGGTAGGAGTGAGGTCACTCCCTCTAAAGCTCACAGGGCTTGAAGGGGATGGGAAAGGAAGAGGGGCTGGAGACATGGCTCAGGGGGTGAAAGCAGTTGTCTCGAAGCCTAACAACGCAAGTTCGACCCTCAGAACCCACAGAAAGATGGCGGGAGAGAACCTACTACCAAAAGTGGTCCTCTGACCTCCGCGACACATGCTGTGGCACACATACACCCCCACATACCAAAAAACACCCCCACACCCACACATGTAATAATAATACGTAATAAAGAGGCAAGGGAGGTGCCCCTCATGACAATCTTGTTCATCCTTCTCATCTGGGTAGTATTTTTTCAGTTCTTACTGAAAATACAGTCATCTATGGACTGTACAACTAGGACGGATAAGGCTTTAAGCTTTCTGCCAAAATGTCCCTTCCTGTCTTCTGATTGTTCATGTCTGATTGTCCATGTCACCGGAACCCACGTCTCTAGTAGCTACCCTCCACCTTCCCTGTATCTTTTCTAGGTTAGGGATCTGCCTTTACAAACAGCCAAGACCTCTGGGGCACCTGCATACAAACTCTGTGAGGATGGAGGGAGAACTACCCGGTAGGTGAGCCACCACATACCCCTGCCTTCCTCTCAGCATGGTCACTGCCAACAAATGACCAGGCCAGGCCCACATCACATGCCTCTTATGCTCTCACCAACTCAGATTCCGGGTCTGGGCAAGTCTACTTAAGAAAGTTCTGGACAGAATCCCAAGCCCTTACCCTGTCTCAGGTTTAGTCTCACTCTGGAGCCGCACCTCTGATCTTTGGCCTTTCTCTGGCCCTGGTTCAGCAAGGCTCCTGGAGTAGATTGCTCAACACAGCCTCACTCCAAAGCAAGACATACAATCCTCATGTTGACATTCCATGCTTAATTAAATGATGTATCATCTTTTCTTCCTTCCTTCCTTCTTTTTGTTTGAGTTAGGGTCTCATATAGACCAAACTGCCTTGAATTCACTATGCAGTCACAGATAAATTTGGTCAGTTTTTTGTTTTGTTTTGTTTATTGTTTTTTGTTTTTCAAGACAGGGTCTCCCTGTAGCTTTGGAGCCTGTCCTGGAACTCACTCTGTAGACCAAGCTGGCCTCGAACTCTGAACTCACAGAGATCCACCTGCCTCTGCCTCCCGAGTGCTGGGATTAAAGGCGTGTGCCACCACCACCTGGCTATAAATTTGAACTCCTGATCTTCCTGTCTGCACTTCCCAAACGCTGGGCTTACAAGTCATACCCCCACATGCAAATCAAAATACTTTTAAAGCCCTGTGAAGTAGAAGCTAAGCAAGGTTTATTTTACAGTTGTGGGAACCGAAGCTGGGGAGCCACAGTGAACTAACCTAGTGTGCTAAGGAGCCTCTGAGCTAATGGTGCAGATGACCTAGGCTGTGATGCTGCGCCTCTGGCCCCTCCAGTCTCCATTTACTTTCCATAGATTTACTGGGCACCGGCTGTTGTAAGACCTGGGCTGGGCAGTGAGGATGTGGTAGTGAACAGGACAAATATGGTACCCACCCTCACTTGAAGAAGACTATGCTAAGTAAATGCCGTGACTTTTTTTTCAGGATTAGATACTGGTCCCAGGGTCTCCCGTGTGCTAGGGCAGGTGCTCTAGCACTGAGACACATCTACCACTGGGCACTGGGTCATACTGCACCCCTCCCCCACAATGCGCGCATGTGTGTGTGTGTGTGTGTGTGTGTGTGTGTGTGTGTGTGTGTGTGTGTTTGAAACAAGCCTAGGCTGGCCTCCAACTCATTCTATAGCCAAGGATGACCCTAAACTCCTGCCTACACTTCTCAAATGCTAGGGTTTCAAGTCTGCACCACTGCACTTGGCTCCCAGCCATTTTTATTTATTTGTTTTGTTGTTGTTGTTGTTGTTTGCTTGTTTGTTTTGAGGCAGGGTCTTTCTCTATATCTCTGGATGTCCTTGGAACTCAGAACTCACTCTGTAGACCAGACTGGCTCCAGCTCACAGAGATCTGCTTGCATCTGCTTCTGCATCTCGAGTACTGGGATTAAAAATGTGCCACCATGCCTGACTCCTAGCCCTTTAAAAAACTATTTTGTGACAGGGTCTGATTATCTAGCCCAGGCTTGACCTCAAACTCCTAACTCTCTTGCTAGAGGCACCCTGGTTACAGGTATGCACCAGTGTCCTGCTGTGCTTCTAGAACATTTGCTGGCTATGGGATTTCATGTATCTCAGACTGTGCAGCCAAAGCTGGTCTCGGACTACTCACCCTTCTGCCTCTACTTCCCCAGTCTTTGCTGCTCATGATTTTTTAAAAAGATAAATGTAGCCAGATGGTGATGGTGCATGCCTTTAATTCCAGCACCTGGCAGGCAGATCTCAGTGAGTTCGAGGCCAGCCTGGTCTACCAAGTGAGTTCCAGAACAAACAGAGCTACACAGAGAAACCCTGTCTTGAAAAACCAAAGGGGGAAAGAAATGCATATCAACTATAAAAGTAGTTTACTCATCCAAATGAAAATTTTTTCAAAGGACAAAATTATAATGATTTAGTCTCATAATCTTAATTGGTTTTATTTTCTACTCTAGAATCAGTCAACATTTCATTCCATGAAATAAAGTGTTCCGATGAGCTCAGCAGGGGCTGTTTTTTACAAACCAGGAAAAGGCTGAGAAAGCAGAAACAAAGGCCAGGAGTGGGCTGATTTAAGTTAAGAGATTCTCCTTGTGTGGAGACAGAGCTGGTAAGGGGTTGACAGGTTAGAGCTGGTTCTGTTTGTGAGGATTAGGCAAGGATCTTCATTATCACACAGACGGAAACTCCCCTGATTGGAAAGTTCTGAGTTTTTGAAGATAGGGCCTCACTCTATAGCCCAGGCTGAACTGAACCCAGGAAATCTCTATGTAGCCCAGGCCAGCGGTAAACCCCCAGCAAACTTCCTGCCTCAGCTCCTTCACCCAGTGCTAGGCTCACAGGCATGAGCCATTGCACCTAGTTGTCTAGATTTCGTTCTGTCTATCAATCTATCTATCTTTCATATCTCTCTCTCTCTCTCTCTCTCTCTCTCTCTCTCTCTCTCCCTCTCTCTCTCAACAGGGTCTCACCATGTGGCTAAAGCAATTGTTTTGTCTTGGTTTTCAAGATAGGGTTTCTCTGTGTAGCCCTGGCTGCCTAGAATTCATTCTGAAGACCAAGCTTGTCTCACACAGAGATCCACCTGCCTCTGCCTCCCAAGTACTGGGATCAAAGGCACGTGCCACCATCACCCAGCTAATAAATATTTTTAAAACTTACACTATTTTATGTGTATGAGTGTTTTGCCTACATACATGTGTCAGTGGACTGTGTGTGACCATGGAGGCCGGAAGAGGGTATCGGATCCCATGGAACTGAAGTGACAGATGGTTGTGAGCTGCCAGGTGGGTGCTGGGAACTGAACCCTGGTCTCGTGTGAGAGCAGCTAGTGCTCTCAACCTCCTCTCCAGCCCCTGTATTTTGGCTTCTTAGTTCTTTTCAGTTTGAGATATCATTCTGTTGTGGCCCAGGGCAGGAACCTCATCTAAAACAATGACCTTATATCATTTATTTTTGGTACCTCCTTCCCTGTGCCTTCCACCACCTTTCTGCTTTTTCATGTTCTTCTGTCTAAATCAAGGTCCTCTGCTATGCAAGTGCACAGTGCACGTACCTGTAATCCTAGCACTCTAGAGGCTGAGAGAGGAAGACCACCAGTCTCAAGGCTAGTCTAGGCCAAGAACTTAGTTCCAGGATAGCCCTTGTGTCAAAAGAAAAGAAACAAATCAAGGTCTGTCTGGGCATGTCAGAGTCATGGGCCAACAGCTTCACCACTGAGATTTTGGCCCTCCTTGTCTGCCTCCTGGATAAGTTGCTACTTCCTGCCTAGACAGTGGGGGCAAATGGCCCAGAGGCAGAATCCCCAGACCCTGGGACCTCCTTTCCATAGGGTCATGTCTTTCTCATGGTGGCTTGTGGATCAAGATTGGGAAGACACCTGGGAGTTCAGGATGGCCCATTGCTATTCCCTGCTGGGTCAGCTCCCTTGTATATATTATATAAATACAAAATCTATGCTGGACATGCATGACTCAAGCCTCAAGGTGGGGCATGGGAACTCTGGCCCTGGCTTCTGAGAATCATGGTTCTCCTGTCTAGTGGTTTCCCCATGGGCAAAGCATCATCCCTTGTCTGTAAAAAGGGGTGGGAGGTTATAGTGGTCAAGATGATACATAAGGACTGCCATGGTTCAAATTTGGAATATCCTCAAAGGTCTCAAGTAGAGCACTTAGTCCCTAGCTCGCGGTGCTGGAAAGTGGGTGAAGTGGATGTGGCCTTGGAGTCTATTCCCCCAGCTCCTTCCTGTCTCACTCTCTGCTTCCTGGTCAGCCACAAAGTGAGCACCTGCCCTCTGCAACCCAGTCCCACCTCCATGATGCTCTGCCCAAGTACACAAGAGCACAGTGACCATGGACTGACCCTCTGAAACAGGGTGCTAAGATAGTGCCTTCTTCCTTCCCTTGAGCTGTTGGGGTGGTTTGAAGGCCCCCATGGCTCATGCTTTTGAATAATATTGGTGGACTGTTGGGAAGGAGGAGGTGTGCCACTGGGGGTGGGCTTTGAAGGTGGGCTTTGAAGTTTCAAAAATCCATGATAGGCCCAATCTGTCTGTCTGTCTGTCTGTCTTTTCCAGCACTGTGCCTGCTGCCATGCTTCCTGCCATGATGATAATGGACTCGCTCTCTGAAACAGAAAGCAAGCCTACAATTAAATGCTTCCTTTCATAAGAGATGCCTTGGTCATGGCGTCTCTTTACAGCAGTAGAACAGAGACTGAAACAGCTGTTTGTCAGGTATTTTGTCCAAGTGAGAGAGAACTAATATAAGGACGGATTTGACTCTGGACATGGAGTCCAGTCCCTCCTTATTCCGTGGTTATGACTGGTCATGGTGCGTGGGTGGGGCTGGGAATGTAGCTCAGTTGGTGGGATGCTTGCCTGACATGCACAAAGCCCGTGTTTGATTCCTGCTACTTAACAAGTTGGAGGCGTTAGCCAGAGCTACATATTACCCTGTCTCTAAATAAAGCCAATGACGGTTTCCATGAAAAAATACAAAATAACTCACACCTCAGAAAAGAACAAGAATTTATTCTTGTGCCGGTATAAATGGCTATGGCCAGGATTCAAGTTGCCTTAGGAGCATGCCCTTCCTTAGTAGTGGCTTAGAGTTCATTAGTTACAGAACAAAGAAAGTCATAAGTCAAGGCTTTATCCAACACCCTAGAGAGGACCACAGGGAGGCAGGCTACCAAGAGGAGGGGAATCTCTGCCAGAGGCTGCAGGTGCTGTTTGATATCATGCTTATCTTGGATTAATGGAAACCAGTGATGTGCTAAGAATATACATTTAAGGTTTTCCCCCCAAGGCTGTTGTTAGGTTGTTGTTTTCAACGTGTGTGTTTTGCCTTTGTGTATGTCTGGGCAGAGTGGCCAACGGTGGGTACCTGATCCTCTGGAACTGGAATAATAGACAGTTGTGAGCCATGCCATGTGGGTGCTGGTCCTTTGAAAAAGTAGCCAATCTATTAACTTCTGAGCCATCTCTCTAGCCCTGGGTTGTTTTTTTTTTTAAATATTTATTTATTTACTTATTATGTATACAGTGTTCTGTCTGCGTGTATGTCTGCAGGCCAGAAGAGGGCACCAGACCTCATTATAGATGGTTGTAAGCCACCATGTGGTTGCTGGGAATTGAACTCAGGACCTCTGGAAGAGCAGGCAATGCTTTTAACCACTGAGCCATCTCTCCAGCCCCCTAGCCCTGGGTTTTTGGGGAGTTTGGAAGCATTTGTTTGTTTGGGACAGGCTTTGTTTGTGACCTAGCCTGGAGCTTACTATGTAGACTGTGCTGGTCTGGAACTCACAGAGCTCTGCCTGCCTCTGCTTCCTAAATACTGGGTGCTGGTTTACAATTAAGGAAACTGAGGCACAGAGAGGCTGCTAAGTAATGAAGTGTTAGCTTTTACTGTCAAGTTGACACAGCCTGAGACAATTGATCTGAGAAGAGAGTCCCAACTGAAGGGCTTTTCAGGTCAGATTGGCCTGTGGCCATATCTGTGGGGGACCATCTTAATCTTTAATTGATACAGGAGAGCCCAGCCCACTGTGGGCAGCACCATTCTTAGGCTGCTGGTCCTGGGCTGTATAAGAAAACTAGCTAAGCATGAGTCTCGGGGTCAAACAGTATTCTTCCTTGATTGCTGCTGCTTGAGTTCCTGCCCTGATTTAACTCTGTTTCAGATTATAAACTGAAGTATAAGCCAAATAAACCGCTCCTTCCCTTAATTTGCTTTTGATTAGAGTGCTTTGTCTTTGTTGCAGAGTTTGAGACCACCGAGAAAGATCACCCGAGCTCTGTTGAGTTTTAAGTAGTCGAATTTTATTTACGCTACAACTGACCATAGTCTGTGTGGTTGCACTTGGGACTGCAGCCTTTTAAAGGCAAAGACCACAGTCTGTTCCTGCAGACGTGTACTTCGGCAGGTCTCAGAGAACATCCCAAGTCAAATTTTTTTTTTCTGGTTTATCTTAACAGCCACAGGTTGCTTACAGGATTGGTCTCAGACCTCTAAGATGGAGTCCTCAGCTGCTACATCATAACCACAGAAGAGAAAGTAGAATGGGGTCCTATCCTGGGGAGCTGGCTCCTGCCCCTCTAGCCTGCTTTTCTTATCCGCTTCTAGTTTGGACAATGTAGGGGACTTGCCTGCCATTTACGTGGCATTAAGGCAGTGGAAGAGCAAAGACCAGAAGACATCAACAGGTACGGTACTCAGAGATCTTCAGGTCAAAACCCTTCCTCCACCCACCTTACCCTCCAAATGTTATGGGGAAATTTATTAAAAGCAGAGAGGCACACAAAATAAAAGTCAGGCCGGGCGGTGGTGGCGCACACCTTTAATCCCAGCACTCAGAGGCAGAGGCAGGTGGATCTCTGTGAGTTCAAGGCCAGCCTGGTCTACAAAGCAAGTTCCAGGACAGGCTCCAAAGCTACACAGAGAAACCCTATCTTGAAAAACAAAACAAATAGGCCTAGGGTATGCCTTGTGGGAAAGTGCCAAGGCCAGCTTGACTCCATCATGATCAAGTCCTGGAGCCTAGCTTCTTGGTCCCTCCCCAAGGCAGCAAGAGCAGCTGACATGGACAGTGGCCATGAGGACGGGGTTGTGGGGTTGAAGCAGGCAGAGAGAACGGGAAAGGATATCTGCTTAGAGGGTTGGGGTAGAGGCTAAGAGGAGAACAAACATGTCCCAATGATCCCCTGCACGCTGGTACAAGGTGAGGCATTTCGCCTACATGGGGGAGCTCCATCACTACCCCCATTTTCCTAAGAAGAAAAGCTCACAAAGATCCATCGCCCACTAAAAGTTACCAGGTGCAGCTACTTTGAAAAAGTATCCTTGTCCATTAGAGAAGATGGGGTCGGGGTTAGGGGGGTGGGACAGGAGAGCAGAGAGAGGCGGGAGAGGTAAGCACCAAGAAAAGAAGGGGAAGCCGGGCGGTGGTGACACATGCCTTTAATCCCAGCACTCGGGAGGCAGAGGCCGGAGGATCTCTGTGAGTTCGAGGCCAGCCTGGTCTACAAGAGCTAGTTCCAGGACAGGAACCAAAAAGCTACGAAGAAACCCTGTCTCGAAAAATTAAAAAAAAAAAAGAAAGAAAGAAAAGAAGGGGAAAGTGTGGTTCTTGGTGCTCTGCCCTAGCAAGGGCCTGGTGTCCAGAGCTGTCCCATCCCAGGAGGCTCACTAGAGGTGGGAGGGTGTTTATGAGGAGCTTCCACCTCCAGAAGCAGCATGACCTCCTGGCCTGCCCCTGCTGGTTCCTGCCCCGTGACTGCTCCTGGCTCCTAACAGCCTGTTTGTTAAACCGCAGGAAATTGGCCCCTCCACCACTTACTTTATCTCCCAGTGTGAGCAATCTGAGAGAACAGGAGGTTCCCAGTCAAGAATTTCCAAACTAGGAAGGCCGGCAGCTAGGAGCTTGTGGCGCTCAAAGACCTGGGCCATAGGGGCTTTGGAGCAGGTTCAGGGCCTCTCAGAAGACTGGAGGGCTTCGAGAGCCAGGGGTGGCCGCTTGAGGGTTATTCCATTGACTCACCTCCTTATTTAGTCTAATAGTCCCATCATTAGAGCCCTGTGATGACATCAGGTGAAATGATGATAAGGCACGTGGGGACAGGCAGGGAGATAGGAGATAGGCTTGCCTTGCAAGCCTGAAGACCTGAGTTCAATCCCCAGAGCTGATGGCTGTTTATTTGTTTTAAAAAGCTGGCTGTGTGGGGGCTTGAAGAGATGTCTCAGCAGTTAAGGACACTTGCTGTTCTTGCAGAGGACCCAGGTTCAGTTCCCAGAGCACACAGGGCAACTCACAGCTGTCTCTAATTCCAGTTCCAGAAGTTCCAATACCCTCTTCTGTGGTTGGTGGTTCCTTACAGAGTGCACATGCATACACACAAGATAACAAAAATAAATACATCTTTAAAAAGATGGTTGTGTAGCCCACATGCCAGCACTGGGAAGGCAGAGACAGACAGATCCCTAATCCCAGCACTGGGGAGGCAGAGACAGACAGATCCCTAGGGCTCACTGACCATGCCTAACCTACTTAGAGAGTTCCATCCAGCCCGTGACAGACTGTGCCTCAAAAGCAAAATGGGCTATGACCTGATCTGAGGACCTGAGTTTCAGTCCCGAGACTTGCACAGTTAAAGGAGAGAACTGATTCCTGAAAGTGGTCTTCTGATCTCTGCACAGTATCATGGCAACCCCCCACCAAAAAAAAAAAAAAAACATAAATGTTTAAAAGAAAAAGGTAAGCAACATCTGAAGAATAACACTGAGGTTGTCTCTAACTTCAAACAGCTGACACAAATGTGTGTTCATGCACACAGGCATACAGACGTGTGCGTACACACACACACACACGCACACACACACACATACACACACACACACCTGAGTCCTGTCTGGTCCAGCCCATCACTTTACTCCTCCCCATAGCTAATCACTCAGAACAAACTCACTCCGGGGACAAAGTGCATTGCCACCCAGCATATCCTTACCCTTTGTGTGACCTTAGGTCATTCAACCACCGGCTCAGCGTCTTGAAGACCACTATGCAACTACTGCCTTGCTTGTGCTCCTGTCCTTGAAGGGTTCCCTGAGATACTGTGATTGATGTCAGACCTGGTACCTCTGCTTGAGCAGTCAGAATTAGCCAGATCGACCCTAGGCATCCTTTGAGAAATCGCAAAGTGCTCCCAAGGTACCCACCAACTTAAAGGCACAGGGTTGACACCGCTATCATGAAAGACAGGCTAACAAAACCAAACCAAAAAGCAGGGAACAGGGGGGGAAAAGTCTTTTTAAAATCAATTGACTTTAAAAAGTAATTGGAGCCGGGCGATGGTGGCGCACGCCTTTAATCCCAGCATTCGGGAGGCAGAGGCAGGCGGATCTCTGTGAGTTCGAGACAGAGCTAGTTCAAGGACAGGCTCCAAAGCCACAGAGAAACCCTGTCTCGAAAAACCAAAATAAATAAATAAATAAAATAAATAAATAAATAAAAAGTAATTGGAGCCGGGCATGGTGGCACAGGCCTGTAATCTGAGACTCGGGAGGCTGAGGCAGGGTGAAGGTAAATGCGAGCATCACTTGAGCTGCATAGTAAAACCCTACTTCAAAGAAGAAAAGGAAAAGAAAAGAAGGGGACCTAGGATCTGAATACAGGGAGGAGTGGCAGCCAGATTCACTGGAGCTGGAATGGTGGGATGGGAGGAAGTGGGAAACCACAGAGGAAAACTCTGCGGAGTGAGTTTCTGGGAAAGGGAGGGCATGTCCAAACACAAGAACTGGACGGAAAATCAGGATATTTACCACTGCAGAAAAGAGCAGAACAAACAGCGTCTCCAGTTCCAGGGCGAGTGGTGAGACGCGACCTCCCAAGGACACAGGACTTTGGGTCATGATTAAAAGGTGCTGAAAGCCAGCCTCTCCCAGGTCCTGTCCTGCTAGCCAGTATCTGCAGCAATGCTAAGCGCTGTGGTTCCCAGCCCCTCCCCCCCACTTCCAGAAACTTCTGGTGATGCATGTACACTGGCCCGTCTTGAGCCTTGGAATATGCCTCTGTCTCTTTGTCTCTTCCATTCTTTCTTCCTCCTATCAAACCTCATCTTTTTTTTTTTTTTGGTAAACTACCTTTTGGGGTGTGTATGCGTGTGTGTGTGCACATTTGCCATATCTGTGTAGAGGGCATAGAACCACTTGCAGAAGTCAGTTCTTACCTTCCACCAAGTGGGTACCACATATTGAACTCAGATCCTCAGGCTTAGCTGGAGGCTCCTTACCTGGTGACCTGTCCATCTTGCCTGCCCACCAATTTTGTATCTTGAAGCTAGAAACCCAATGGCAAAATAACACAAGGGTCTGCACATAACTTTATTTTTCTTGTTTTGGTTTCTTTTGTTTTTTGTTTATTTGTTTTGTTTGAAAGGAGATCTATAAAGCACAGGGTGGCTGTGAATTTGCCATCCTCCTGCCTCTGCCTCCCAAGTGCTGGGATTAAAAGCCTGTACCACCATGCCTGGTTTTCTTTGTTGAACCTACTTGTTTGTTTCATTGTGGTTTTGCTTTGCTTTTATTTTGTTTTGTTTTTGAGGCAGGGTCTTACCATATAGCTCTTGGCTAATTTGGAAGTCAGTAGACCAGACTGGCCTTGAACTCAAGGAAGTCTACCTGCTTCTACCTACTGAGTGCTGGAACCAAAGACGTATGCCACCAAAATGCAAAATGAAACAGCTAGCCTTGGACTCATGGTGTTGGCGAGGATGATTTTTGTTTTGTTTTGTTTTTCAAGATCAAGACAGGGTTTCTCTGTGTAATAGTCCTAGCTGTCCTGGAACTAGCTCTTGTAGACCAGGCTGGCCTCGAACTCACAGAGATCCGCCTGCCCTGCCTCCCGAATGCTGGGATTAAAGATGTACGCCACCAGCAGCCAACAAGGATGATCTTGAATTCTTGATCTGCATGCCTGTGTCTGAAGAGCTGGGATTACAGGTATGTGCCTGGTTATCCTCGCTGAATCTTAATCATTTATTTTGTTTTTTTGAGACAGGTTTTCTCTGTGTAACAATACTGGCTGTCCTGGAACTCCCTTTGTAGACCAGGCTGGCCTTGAACTCACAGAGATCTGCCTTCCTCTGCAGGGACTAAAGGAGTGCACCACCATTGCCTGGCTCCCCTGCTGAATCTTAAGATTTTTACGTGGCCAGCTCCCTGGGTCATTTCTTCTAAACTGCCAGCTGCTTGTGTCCCTCTCGCCTCTGTGTAGCTCTCCCCACACATAGCCGTTCACTGCCCCTGGATCTCACTCGCATCCTCCTGGCTGCCTAGCAGAGAGACCTTAGTTACAGCCATCTCTTCTGTGTTCCCCGCCATCTAATGAGATTGGGACCCCGGGGAATTTTATCTCAGAAACGTCTTTTGGCTTTCATTCCTTTTGAAGTCATCTTTGGCTAGGATTATTTTAACATCCCCCTAACTAGTGTCCTTGTTCCATTACACAATGCACCAGATTAATCTTTAACAGGACCCGTGAGATCCTTTGCTTTAGCTGCAAACAAAATACAGCAGAATCCTCTTGTTCACCCGGCTCTTCTCCTGCCAGGCTCCGCCTGGGCCAGGCCTAGCAGTGCCCCGTCCCTTCAGATGCCTCTCCTGTCTAGGCACACAGACCCCCTTCCCAGGCCCAGTATACCTGCCTACCAGGCTTTCTACCCACGTTTTCCATCTTAGAAGTCTCTCCTTGCTCTGTCTGTCCACAGCCACACTCTTTATGGGCCTGGGAAATCCATGATAAAATGTGAGCTCTGGACAGTCAGTTCCATGCTTGCCCAGCATGCACTAAGTTGGAGCCCAACACATGATCCAAGTGAGGTAGCACACATCTGCAAGCCTCCTTGGGAAGTGGAGGCAGGAGGATTGGAAGTTTAAGGTCATCCTTGGCTATACAATGAGTTCAAAGCCAACCTGGGCTACATGAAAAATTTCTATCTCAAGAAAAAAAAATGGTTCTAGTGTTCTGTCACAAGCACCTAGTCAGCCGTCAGCCCTCTCTTTTTGTCTCTTTTTTCCCTTCCTCTATCCTTCCCTCCCTGCTTCGCTCCCTCTTTCCCTACTTCTCTCCCTCCCTTCCTTCCTCCTTCTCCCTTCCTTTTGTTCCTTTAGGCCTCATGAATGCTAAGGCAAGCCCTTCACCACCCAACAATATCATCATTTTCTTCCTTTTGCCTCAATCCTCTTGCCCTAGCTTCCCTCTTAGCTGGGGTTATAGGCCTTGCAGTGCAAGTTTCTTTCTTTTAATATTTTAATTTTTTCTTTTTTTTTAAGTTTTATTTCCTTTTTTTTTTTTTTGAACTAGCTCTTGTAGACCAGACTGGCCTTGAATTCACAGAGATTCAAGTACTGGGATTAAAGGCAAGCACAACCATCACCCGGTTTAAGTTTTATTTCTTATGTATACAGTGAGTGCTTTCTCTGCATGTATGTTTGCATGACAAAAGAAGGTATCGGATCTTGTAAGCGGAGACTGCTCGTTCATTTCCAGCTACCCAGACCCAAATAATCACACAGAAACTATATTAATTACAACACTGTTTGGCCAATAGCTTAGGCATATTCCTAGCTAGCTCTTACATCTTAAATTAACCCATTTCTATTAATCTGTATATCACCACAAGGCTGTAGCCTACCAGTAAGTTTCCAGTGTCTTTCTCCTTTGGCAGCTACATGGCGTCTCCCTGACTCTGCCTTCTCCCCAACCCCACCCCATCTCTATTCTGCCCTGCCATAGGCCAAAGTAGCTTGTTTATTAATAACCAATGGTAATACAACATATTCACAGCATACAGAGGGGAATCCCACATCAAGATCTCATTATAGATGGTTGTGAGCCACAATGTGGGTGCTGGGAATTGAACTCAGGACCTCGGGGAGGATAGCCAGTGCTCTAACCTCTGAGCCATCTCTCCAGACCCTTGATATTTTAATTTTTATTCATGCATTTGTGTGTGTGTGTGTGTGTGTGTGTGTGATATCTGTGGGTGCCTGCAAAACTGGGTGTTGAATCCCCAAGAGCTGGGGTTCTAGGAGGCTGAGCCATGGGATGTGGATGCTGGTAATTAAACTCAGGACCTCTGGAAGAGGAGGAAGCATTTTAGCCACGCACTCCCTAGCCTTGGAACAGTTTCTTAACCATACTGACTACCAGCTTTCTTCCCTATAAAACAGTGTAATACTTGTTGTCCACGCGAGTTTTCAGGAGAGGCAGGAGGGACTCAGCAGTCTCTCACCAGCCCTTCACTCTGTTATCTGACCTCCCGATAAAGCCACGCCCAGTGTCACTATCAGTGTGAATTTCCTGCCTTCCTGGGCCCTTCTGGTTATTCTGGTGTGTAACCACTAGTCTATTTATGAAATAATCTGTCCTCACACCTGATAGCGACTGCTGGGGAACAGGAATCCTCTTATTTATTTCTGTATGCTCCATAACATCTCTGGTACTGTGCCTAGGACTGCATTAAATGTAGGTAGAATGCTGTGCACTTGCCACTGAGAAGGAGTCAGAAGACAGCATTACATCCTGCCCTGGAATCCACACACAGTGCTTACTCTGGCCACCTCCAGTTTTCTTACCCATATAAAGCAGATAATGTTAATTTAGAGAGAGAGAGAGGAAGAGAGAGAGAGAGAGTCGTCATCTCACTGTGTAGCTCTGACTGGCAGGAACTCGCTGTGCAGACCAGGCTGACCTCAAAACTCACAGAAATCAGCCTGCCTTTGCCTCTCAGTTGCTGAGATTAAAAGCATGCACCACCATGCCCAATAACAATGACCCTATTAATGCCCGTCTGCAAGGTTAGGGTAAAGCTGGGTACATGCATGGACTTCCATTAATTTTTTAAAAAAATCTTCGCATGGTTGCTTGCTGCCTCCTTGTGGATAAAGATAAAAACCTTTATGAAATCTGTGTGATGACCCAGCAGTCATATTGCTCAGCACTGAAAACAAACCAGGCCTCAAATGAGAATTTGGCCAAATAGATTGGACTACAGTGGAATAGATGTCTACAGCATAATGCCAAGAAGAAACTACTTACGGATGGCACCACATTTCCTAACTGTGAAAAGTGGTGGACTAAATATTGATGTTGGCTGATGAAATTCAGTTGATTTTCACTTTTTGCCTCTTGCTCTTTTTCTAGTTTTTTGTTGTTGCTTTCGTTTTAGTTCGTGACTCGGGCCCCAGTGCTGAGTCCGAGACACACTCGGCCACACAGGCCCATTCTGCCCCTCCTGCTCACCAGAGCAATTAACCCCTCCCTGCCTGCCTTGGCTAAGTTTGGAGCGGAACCCCACTGCCTGAATTAGCAGAAACTCAAGTACCTGCGGTTTTGCAACAAAGAAATGCCCATACCTCAACCACTGACAGAGATACAGAGCGTGCATCAATGGATAAAACAGGACTGTCATATCCTGCCAAGACAGGGTAAGATAGTTTAGAAAAGTTCCTTGCCTTTAATAATGATATGTCAGTTATGTTAGGCCTTAGCCAAAGTTGGTTGACTCAATATTGCAAACGAGACTTTGGGTGATTGCCCAGGTAGTCAGTTGTCTCTGTCAATTGTTGCACATTTTGGATATATCTCGTTTGTTGAGTAGTGTTTATTCCCTTCTCAGATCTTTGACGGAGTTGAAGATTATATAATTGTAGTTACTCTCTACATTATTTGGACTCCTTGAGATAGAATGTTTAGCAAAGCTTTTGTTCTCAATATTGTTTGTTATATTTATTATTTGTTGTTATTGTATATAGTTGTATTTGGTTTGGTTCTCTCTTATTTAGACAAAAAGGGGAGATGTAGGGATAAGTCCCGCCCCTTGGGGGGCATGTTCGCCTCTGGCTAATGTTTGCCTATAAATTTGGCGAGCATGCTCCCAGCCGTCGCTTCTGCTTTCCTGGTCTCCGCAGGAACGGTGGTTCTGTAAGTCTATTTCTACATTAAAGCTATATATATATATATATATATATATATATATATATATATATATATATATATATATATATATTTACAATCTGTCTGCATTCGTTTACGCCGTTACAGGTCAGCCTTGAACTCATAGAGATCTGCCTGCCTCTGCCTCCCAAGTGCTGGGATTAAAGGCATATGTCACCACCACCTGGCTAAAATATCTTTTTTTATGTATTTATTATTTATTTATTATGTATACAGTGTTCTGTATGCATGTATCCCTGCCTGCAGGGCAAACGAGGGCACCAGATCTCATTACAGATGGTTGTAAGGCACCATGTGGTTGCTGGGAATTGAACTCAGGACTTCTGGAAAAGCAGCCAGTGCTCTTAACCGCTGATCCATCTCTCCAGTCCCCTAAAACCTTTTTTTTTTTTTGAGACAGGATTTCTCTTTGTAGCGTTGGTACCTGTTCTGGAACTAGCTCTTGTAGACCAGGCTGGCCTCAAACTCATAGAGATCTGCCCGCCTCTGCCTCCCAAGTGCTGGGATTAAAAGGGTGCGCCATCACCGCCTGACTCTAGAATATCTTTTTAAAATGTGCAACAATGTAGGGACTGGAGAGCTAGCTTGGTTCTAAAGAATGTTTGCTACTGTAGAGGACCTAAGTTTGGTTTTCAGCACTTACACAGCTGCTCACAACCATCTGCACTCTAGTTCCCGGGGGATCTGAAGCCTCTTCTGGCCCCTGTGGGCACCGGGCATACACGTAGTACATTTACATGCACATAGGCAAACATCATCCACATAAACTAAAATAAGTCTAAAAACTGTTTTAAAGGTTTGAAGAAAATGTAACAATATAAAGAACTCTTTAAAGAAGAGGAACTGTTGTGGGCTAGCAGGAGAATGCCCTTTCCTTCGGGGCACATGCTAAAGTACTCAGGGTCAGGTGAGATGGAGCCATTAGTGTCATTCCTCTTCCCCCAAACCCTCAGAAACTACAAATCTATGGATGTTCGTGTAAAGCGTGTTTACATTTAAGGTAATAAAACAATATGTATCCAACCTTTTATGACTGACTTCCTCCGTTTAGCATCCAAATGTCATAGCAACTTTGTTGTTTTTATTGCTGAATAGTATTCCATTGTTGGGATGTGCCAGCTTTGGTTTACCGACCACCTAAATGCACTTGTGAGACTGTGAGGGGCTGGAGAGATGGCTGAGTGGTTCAGAGCACTTGCTGCTTTCCCAGGGGACCTGAGTTCAGTTCTTATTACCCACATCTGGCAACTCACAACCATTTGTAACTCCAGCTCCAGAATATCCAGTACCCTATTCTGGCCTCTGCAGACTCCTCTACCCATGTGAGTACACACACACACACACACACACACACACACACACACACACACGAACAGAATAAATCTTTAAAAATGTTTAAATGCACTTGTGAGTTGTTTGTGCACTTGGCTTTTCTGGCCAGTGTTGCTCTGGACACTCCAGGACAGGTTGTTTTTGTGGGACATGTGTGTGCTAGTTAGATTTTTGCCATGTGATAAATACTTCATAAAATCAAGTTCAAGGAAGAAAGACTGTTTTTGCTTGCCATTTCAGGGCTTTGATGCAAGGTCATCTTGGTCTTTTGCTTTGGGCTTAAGGTGAGGCAGAGAATCAGGGCATTAGGAGAGTGTGGCCGTGGACACCTGATGGCAGCCGGGAGTGGAGACCAAGAAAAGAGCCCCCATGGACACTTCCTCCAGTTAGGTCTCCTGTTTTCCAGCACTTCCCAGTGGTGCCATTGTGAGTCCTTCTACTAAGTCAGGGCCATTGACATCCCATCACTTTCCAAAGGTCCGTCAGCCTGCAACCAAGTCCCCAGAGTCCATGAGATCCTCTCACAATCAAGTTATAATAACGTCCCCACTCCTCTTAAGTATATGGTTCAGGATGGACCTGTTCTTATGGTTATTTAATCAGTTGTGTGATTCTGGGCTTTTGTGTTTTGAGATACGTGGGATGTCTTGCCAGATGCCAGGTTTCTGCTCAAGTGAATCCAAAACAGAGAGCCCTTATCCAGTAAGGAGCCCACATGAGAGAACAACACCCCACAAACTCTGGGAAAACTGACTTCACCAAGATCAGGCCTGTTTGGGGAGATAAAAGTACTTGCTAGTTTTTATAGATACCTTTTTCAGGTGGGTAGAAGTGTTCCCCAGCTGTATTGAGATTGCTCAAATAGTAGCTAAAAAGCTCCTCCAGGAACTGATCCCCTAATTTAGCTTCCCCGTAGCAATGGGGGACCAACAATTGTCTGACTTCCACAGCTAAAACCTCTCAATGAATAGTTAAAGCTTTAGACATAGATTAAAAACTTCATTGTGGACACAGACCTCAGGGTTCTGGCTAGGTAAAAAGAATAAACAGGATATTAAAAAAATATTTAACAAAACTCTCATTAGAATCTACCAAAGGATGGATAGGCCCCCTTCCTTTGCTTTGTTTTGGGTCACTGCACTTCATATAGGGAGGAATTTATCTCCCTATGAAATTATATTTGGAAGAGCTCCCCCACTGCTTCCCAGGCTGAGTCCAGCAGTTGACATAACTGTTTCTTACTCATCACTACAGGTGCTCCAGTCCAAGACCTAGCCGACTTCCGGGTCCACTACCATTTCACTTTGTTCCAGTCTAGTAACACTGTCTGGATCAGGCAGGTAACCAAAGGGCAGGGGAACCAAAGTCAACTTGGAAAGGACTCTGCATGGTGAGTCTCTCCACTCCCATAGGTGTGACAGGTGGCTGACATTACACCCTGGATCCACCACACCCAGGTCAAGAAAGTGGAAATCACAGTTGGGCCAAATAGACCATTACTGAACTGTGGAGTCATTGAAATTAAGGTTTCATTGGCTCTCCAGGCCCTTCCACTCTCTGCCCCTCTACCCCCTCCTGAGACTTGTCTTTGGTATAAATACAGGGTTATGGTCCAACCATCACTACCCTCAGGACTGGTCTGGAAACTGAGGAAGACAGCTCAGGGAAGATATTAACTAGTGTGACTACAGACCAGCAACTCATAGTCCATCTTGGCATTTCCCTGCTGATGCCTACTTTATTTATTTTTTTTTTAAAAACTTATTTATTTAATTTTATTATGTTCGTTGGTGTGAAGGTGTCAGATCTCGTGGAACTACATTTTCAGACAGTTGTGAGCTGCCATGTGGGTGCTGGGAATCGAACCGGGGTCCTCTGGAAGAGCAGTCAGTGCTCTTAACCGCTGAGCCATCTCTCCAGCCCCTGATGCCTACTTTAAACGTCTGGTTGTATGAAGAAAAAGAAAGAAAGGAAAGATACAGGAATTTATCTTTTGAGATAGACATACAAAATTTACAATTCTGTATAAATATTAAGGTTGTAAAACTAAGGCTTTCTAAAACAAAAACAAAAAAAAAACTTCTTTGAAAGATTCTGCCGTTGGACAACAGAAAAAACCTGGTGAATCAGTCCCTGTATACATAAGGACAGAAACTAACCAGAATGTCAGTTCATTGACTGACAAAACTCACTGTGACTGGGAGCCGCCCAAATTAACGTTAAGAGAACTTAAAAGGCTGGGTGGTAGTAGCATACACCTTTAACCCCAGCACTCAGGGGACAGAGACAGGCGGATCTCTAGAAGTTTAAGGCCAGCCTACTCTATAAGAGCTATTTCCAGGACAGGCCCCAAAGCTACAGAGAAACCCTGTCTTGAAAAACAAAAACAAAAACAAAAAAACAAAAACAAAAACCTTTAACCTAGGCACTTCCCCTTATTCTGCTATTCTGCCTAATGGGCTAATAGCTAATGACAATATTACTGGGCCTCTGAGACTACTTGGTGGGCATGCATTAATGGTTTGACTAAACATGCTTCTTCTGATGCTTTAAACTAAGTAGTTAGGTTGATCAGAACCTAGAGGTATTGAAAGTTTCCAATTCTGAATTAAAACAACAGATTCCCTTGCAGAAATGGTCCTATAAGATTTGAGAGTTTTAAACTTCTAATCAGATAAAGGAAACTATGTATGGCTTTGGGAGAAATATATTGTTTCTGTGATAATTGATCAGGAGCAATTAGGGAAAATCTTGCCATGGGTTGGAAATACCAATCTCTGTTCTCTTGGTTCCCCTGGCTAACTACTTTGCTATCAGTAATGGCTGGGCCTTTAATTCTCATTCTGTTGGATTAACAGTGAGGCCCTGCATCTTTTTTTTGTTTTGTTTTGTTTCTCTGTAGCATTGGAGGAGGCCCTGCATCTTAAACTAAAACAGGATGAGTCCGTGATTTTTCATTAAGACCTGTTGCAGGGAATGCAACAGGGTCCCAGACACAACTACTCCATGAGGGAAGTCCATCCAGGCTGTAAAACTCAGCACATAGACAGCACGACCTGCCAAAATGAAAACCAAAACCTAATTCATTAAAGTCCATAGTCCTGGGCAAGTCTCTAAGTGCACTAACCTTGCTTGTTAGCTTCTGTTGTTCCACTTCTGGCTGGCTGTCAATGTTAACTGAAGTGTGTCAATCCGGAACATGTTTTTGTCCTTAAAAGCTCACCTGAGAAAGGCTCAGTGCTGCACTGGGATCCTGAATACCTAGTAGTTGCCAGCCGGCTAATAAATACTTTCTCTTGACTTAAACCCATGTCTGAACAGTCTTCCCTAGTGAACACCCTACACAGCATTCCACCCCCAATTTTCACAGTCAGGCGTCCCTCCTGTTTCATTTCTCTTAATTGTATGCTTACAAAGGGATGTGCTTATGTGTTTAGTCAGTTGGCCATATGGTTACTGTATGTTTAATCTTACTATTGCTTTGAGGCAGGGTCTCAAAGTAGCCCATGTACATTTCATGGATTGTGATAGATGTGTACTTAATGAATCCATCATGATATTTTCAGAGTATTTTCAATGCTCTAAAAGACTTTGGCCATTTGTCTATTTTTAATTTTTTTTATTAATTATGTATCAGTGCTCTGCCTGCATGTATGCCTGCACACCAGAAGAGGGCACCAGATCTCATTATAGATGGTTGTGAACCACTATGTGGATGCTGGGAATTGAACTCAGGACTTCTGGAAGAGCAGCCAGTGAGTGCTCTTAACCTCTGAGTCATCTCTCCAGCACCCCCATTTGACCATTTTAAAAATTGTGTTGTCTCTTAAACATTTCTGAATTGTTAGTCTACTATATGTACATGTACGTTTTGTTTGCATGTGTGTCTGTGTACCTTGTGAATGCCTGGTGCTATGGAGGCCAGAAGGCACCGTCCCCTGGAACTGGAGTTACTGACAATTGTGGGCTGCCATGTGGGTGCTAGAAACTGAACCTGGGTCCTTGTAAGAGCAGCCAGGGCTCTTAACAGCTGAACTGCTTCTTCACACCCTGTGCTTTTTATTCTTTCCCTCCTCTCCCCTTCTTCTCTGAGGGGGCATCTCCACGTGCAGTCCAGGCTGACCTTGAACTCTTAATCTTCCTGCCTCAGCCTCTAAAGTGCTGAGAGATGTACAGGCATGGGACACAATGGCTGGCTGGGGTCCCCTGTTATATAATGGTGAGTGGGGAGAAGAGAGATGCAAAAGACACAGGCAGGAAGTGGATCAGGCGCCGGCCAGGCTCTTTTTCATTTAGGGAACAGGTACAGTGGAAAAGTGCAGTTTTGAGAAGGGGTCTGTAAAAAACCTGATATATGCTCCTGGGTGGGGAGATGGCTCAGCAGCTGAAGGTTACGGCATTTACCAGGTTATCATACAAGAGGGTTCCTTTGGACTCCTTGAATCTACATAAATGTCAATGTCAGGGGTTGGGCAAAGTAGGCTCCCACAGAGAAAATTCATGACCCCAACCTCATACACTCATATTAACACACACATACTTACCACAGACAAACACACGGAGATGATACACTCTCCACTCTCCTTCTCTTCCTCCAGGTTGGGAATTTGGGGGTAGTCTGTCAGCCAAATTCTCCAGCCCAGTTCATTCCAGATAGCTAGCTGCCACTCTTTCCTGATCAGTGTTCTAGCTTTCCCAGGAGGCTGTGTAAGTTTGTCAATTAAGCAAACACTACTTGGCGGTGCTGAGTCAAGCATTGTTTGACTTTTACCTCCATTTCGGTTCTCCCACTGCTAGTGTGTGTTTTGCAGAATTTCTCACAGGGTTTTACAGCAGAGTCACAGCAAAGTCCCTGCAGAGTCCCTGGGCTTTACACTGATAAATTAAGCTAATTATTTAGAATTCTGATCTTGTCACTGTGAAGATTTCAGTAATATGAAATTGATTTGGTGGCACACACCTGTAATCCCAGCCCAGTGAAGGCAGGGGGACCAGAGGTTTAAGGTCATCCTCGGTTGTGTAGTGAGTTGAAGGCCAATCCCACATGAAATCTTTTTTTTTTTTAAATATATATTTATTTATTATGTATACAATATTCTGTCTCTGTGTATCCCTGAAGGCCAGAAGAGGGCACCAGACCCCCTTACAGATGGTTGTGAGCCACCATGTGGTTGCTGGGAATTGAACTCAGGACCTTTGGAAGAGCAGGCAATGCTCTTAACCACTGAGCCATCTCTCCAGCCCCCCCCACATGAAATCTTCTCTCAAAAAAACAGCTAGGTGTGACGGTGCACGCTTCTAATCCCTGCACCTAGAAAGTGGAGGCAGAAGGATCAGACGTTCAAAGTCATCCTTGTACATAGCAAGTTTGTGACCAGCCTGGACTACATAAGATTCTGTCACAAAACACACTTTCAGCAACATCAGGAGCAATAATAAAGGCTGAGAACGGTGGTGCATGCCTGTAATCCCAACTTTCTGTAGTCAGGCAGGATCTAGAGTTCAAGGCTAGCCTGGGTTACAACGTGGGAAAACAACACGAGGAAGCTGGAAAGATGGCTCAGTGAGTTAAAGCACGTTACATAAGTGTGACCACTGTGTTTAAATCCCCGGGACTCACGGGAGACCAGCTGTGGCCTCTCCTGCTTGTCTGCAACCAGAGCAGTGAATGGGGAGACACGAGGATCTCTGGAGTTTACTGCCGAAGATAGCTCTAAGTAGAAAGAGTGCAACCCTGTCCCAAGGGATTAAGACCTGATGTCCTCCTCAGGCCTCCATGCATGTGCACAGGTGCCTGTACCCGCCCCCTAACCATACACATAAACTACATATGCACACACAAAACCTGAATTACAAAAAAGCAATCAGGCAGGCATGCTTGTGTATGCCTTTAATCCCAGCACTCAACAAGCAGCGACAGTCATTATTGCCCAGTTTGAGGCCAGCCTGGTCTACACAGGGCAGCCTAGGCTTGTTGACACTGTGTGAATATGTATTACTGTGGTTGGTTTAATAAAGAGCTGAATGGCTAATAGCTAGGCAGGAAGTTTAATTGGGACTTCCGGGTAGAGAAAGGAAACAGGAGATGAATCTAGGTTTTCAGGAGATACCAACAAGATATGGAGGGAGTCGGACATACACAATGAAAGTAAAAGCCATGAGGCAAAACACAGATTAATAAAAATGTGTTTGCCAGGCTGTGGTGGCACACGCCTTTAATCCCAGCACTTGGGAGGCAGAGGCAGGAGGATCTCTGTGAGTTCGGGACCAGCCTGGTCTATAAGAGCTAGTTCCAGGACAAGCTCCAAAACCACAGAGAATCCAAAGACAAACACATAGGCATCCTCCTGAATATTAACCTTCATCAGGCGATGAAAGGAGACAGAGACAGAGATCCACATTGGAGCACCGGACAGAAATCTCAAGGTCCAAATCAGGAGCAGAAGGAGACAAAGCACGAACAAGGAACTCAGGACCGCGAGGGGTGCACCCACACACTGAGACAATGGGGATGTTCTATCGGGAACTCACCAAGGCCAGCTGGCCTGGGTCTGAAAAAGCATGGGATAAATTTGGACTAGCTGAACATAGCGGACAATGAGGAAGAATGGGAACTCAAGAACAATCGCAGTGGGTTTTTGATCCTACTACACGTACTGGCTTTGGGGGAGCCTAGGCAGTTTGGATGCTCACCTTACTAGACCTGGATAGAGGTGGGCGGTCCTTGGGCTTCCCACAGGTCAGGGAACCCTGATTGCTCTTCGAGCAGATGAGGGAGGGTGACTTGATCGGGGGAGGGTAGGGAAATGGGAGGCGGTGGCGGGGAGGAGGCAGAAATCCTTAATAAAGAAAGAAAGAAAGAAAGAAAGAAAGAAAGAAAGAAAGAAAGAAAGAAAGAAAAGAGAGAAAAAAACACAAAACCACAGAGAAACCCTGTCTCGAAAAACCAAATAAATAAATAATAAAATAAAAAATAAAAATGTGGCCGGGCGGTGGTGGCGCACGCCTTTAATCCCAGCACTCGGGAGGCAGAGGCAGGCGGATCTCTGTGAGTTCGAGACCAGCCTGGTCTACAAGAGCTAGTTCCAGGACAGGCTCCAAAGCCACAGAGAAACCCTGTCTCGAAAAACCAAAAAAAAAAAAAAAAAAAAAAAAAAAATGTGTTGTTATAAGAGCTATTAGAACAAGCTTAATCTAAGGCTGAGCTTTCTTTTTTTTTTTGGTTTTTCGAGACAGGGTTTCTCTGTGGTTTTGGAGCCTGTCCTGTAACTAGCTCTGTAGACCAGGCTGGTCTTTTTTTTTTTTAAAGATTTATTTATTATGTATAGTGTTCTGCCTGCGTGTATCCCTGCAGGACAGAAGGCACCAGATCTCATTACAGATGGTTGTGAGTCACCATATGGTTGCTGGGGACTGAACTCAGGACCTCTAGAAGAGCAGCCAGTGCTCTTAACCCCTGAGCCATCCTTCCCATCCCCAAGGCTGAGCTTTCATAATTAATAAACAGTCTTGTGTTGTTGTGAACTGGTGACCAGCAACAAAGCTTGCTGCTATAGAGGCTACATAGTGAGATGCTGTTTTTAAAGATTGATTTATTTACACGTTTTGCCTATATATATTCTGTGTGAGGGTGTCAGATCCCCTAGAACTGGAGTTACAGTCAGTTGTGAGAGCTACCAGGTGGGTGCTGGGAATTGAACCGGGGTCCTCCTTCAAAGCAGTCAGTGCTCTTAACCACTGAGCCATCTCTCCAGCCCGAAACTCTGTATTAAACGAAGTAGCAGTCAGAAGACTCGCCCAGTTCTTTACCTTGGTGTACCCTTCACATGTTCCTATAATAACTGCATTTAAAAGCCCTACGACATGCTTTTAATTGGCATATCAGTACACAATTAATGAGTTAGTCCAATTCTTTGCGATTTTTCACAGGCTCTGAAAACTCCACTCACTGTTCACTGGCCTCTCCTTGCCTCACCCCAAACCAATCCAGTTTGCCAGTCTCCACTCTTTACCAGTCCATCCCACCTTTCGGTGAGGATCAGAACAGGACCTCCCTGAAACAATGCTTAATGGATGGTCCACAGGTTGACTCAGGGAATAAGCAGGAATAAAGACAAATTATATGGAAAAACCACCAGCAGAGTCAGGGAGCCCGTGTGCAGGACACCCTGCTGCCACTGGACACAGGAACCAGCTTGCACTGTTGTCTTCCCTGGCATTCAACACTGGATCCAAGGGTTGGCAACACAGACATCATTGTGCCTGCCAACTTGAAGCCGCTGCCACGGACACCAGAATGAAATGTCCACTGTCCTTGTTCTTCTGTCATTAGTTTCAGATTCAAAATCCCAGATAAGTGCATCTGATTGGCAAAGCCTAAATCAAGGGCTTGTATCCCAGATCGGAGAGCAGCAGGTCTCGCTGGTCTCTTCAGTTCAGGTTTGCGGGGCAAGGCCTCTCAAACAGGAGGGGTGTTCAGGGCCTGCAAGGGCCCCTTACGTTTATGCTGCTCTAGGCAGATGCTCCATGAGGTACACCCAGGTACAAGCTTGTTTTTGTGACAGAACTGTTAAATTCTTCCCTATTACTGCAGTAAAACACTCCGCCAAAGATAGAGATGGCTCAGTGGGAAAGAGCGCTCGCTGCTCTTGCAGAGGGTAAGAGTTGGGTTCCCAGCACACACGTGTAACTCCAGCACTTGAGGGATCCAACGCCAGTGTGGTTTGCTCACTGGGACATTACCACTAGCTGTTGGCAGGTCTGTTCTCAGCACAGGCCTCTCTAGCAGGCTGCTTGAAGTCCCTCAGCCATAGATACTGGCTTCTCCACAAAGCCAGTGCCACAGCCTGTTCCAGATACTGTAAAATGCCATTAACTGGGTGGCTTCTAATGGCAATAGGGCCCACTCCTTGGCTCACAGATGCTGTCTTCTTATTCATCCTCACTTGGCAAGGAACTATGCAAAGCCTTTCCTGAGGGTGGAATCCAGTCATCTCTCAATCACCTAACGAAGGCCCCTCCTGCCTACAGCATCATAGCAGAGGTAAGGAGTTTGTTGGACATAAGCGTACCCAGGGCAGAAAGCCATTCCAGAGACTACAGTGTAAGCCAGATTACCCTTTAAGACCTAACCTCAGTTCTCAGACCTTCCTTCTGCCAAACTGCTAGTCTCATAGGCCAAACCAGAAGATGATTCTCATGGGCTATCCTACAGACTGGCTGCTACATGAAATGTGGGTGTCTGTCCCAGGACAATTGAAGGCAGAAGAAGGAGTTATAGTACTCTACCAGTGTTCAAATGCTAGGGTCTCTTTGGGAAGAAAACACCAAGAAACTCGGGTTATGGGCCAAGAAATTTTATAGTGAAGACAGGGCTTTACTATGTAGACCAGGCTGGCCTAGAACTTCCAGAGATCTACCTGCCTGCCTCCTGAGTGCTGGGATTAAAGCTGTAGGCCTATCTGGCAGGTCCTTTGCTCTGCTTGTTGAGGCCCCAAGTCTGATTTCCAACAACACACCCATGAAAATCCTCTATCACAAACCCACGCTCCTCATTCCACCACACGCAGTTCCAGAATAACAAATCCACTCAGAGACATGCAACAATTGTCTTTTATTAGGCACAGGATTTTAAATGATCTCTTCAATTTCTCCATACACAGGCAAAACTATATGTGCCATTTAACATACTGGAGCTTGCCAACTGACTCACTACCTAGAGAAGGGAAAATTAGCCCCAACCTGCTTAGCCAGGAGGCCAATTCATCTGCCGACCCCCGAGAACATGGAGATGAATATGGTAGACAGACTGTCCCCCGTCTGCACCTTCATTCACCACCATCCGATAGCCCCGGTTCAGGCCCAGGTCCGCAGCACATTTCTTGCCAACAATCATTAAATGTCCTAGAAGCTAGAAAAGAACACAAAGTTTCTTAAACACAGGAAATGTACACTTCTCTCCATTAAATAACAGTCAAGCTGGGCACACCTTTGATCCCAACACTCAGGAGACAGAGGCAGGTGGATCTTTGTGAGTTCTAGGCCAGCCTGGTCTACAGAGTAAGTTACAGGACAGGCACCAATCAAAGCTACAGAGAAACCCTGTCTCAAAACAAACAAACAAACAAAACCACACACACACACAAAACCCAACAAAACATACACACAAGCCGGGCGATGGTGGCGCACGCCTTTAATCCCAGCACTCGGGAGGCAGAGGCAGGTGGATCTCTGTGAGTTCGAGACCAGCCTGGTCTACAGAGCTAGTTCCAGGACAGGCTCCAAAGCTACAGAGAAACCCTGTCTCGAACCCCCCCCCCCAAAAAACAAAAAAAAACCATACACACAAAAACCCAAACCCAAAAACCACCCCCCCAAACAACAACAACAATCAGTGATGTAAAATGTGTTAGAAATTACTTACACTTTCGTCGTCATCTTCGGCTACAGAAATCTGGGCTATATGCTTCTTGGGTATCACCAGGAAATGTGTTGGTGCTTGAGGGGAAATGTCATGAAATGCAAGACACTATGGGAAAGAAACAGAAGCTGTAGTATATCCTCCACTAGACTAAAACATACTCTCTGACAAGTATGAAGGATTAACCAAATGGGAGGCACTGAATTAGATGCTAAGAAAACAGAAGTAAACGTAATGCACGGGGGGCTCATATCCTTTTCATGACATTTTAGAATTTTAAGAGAAGACGAACTCTAAGCAGAGATGTAACTATTAAAGGTCAGACAAGTTGTGAAAAAGTAAAGGGTGAGCGGGATGATGACCACAAGAAAACAGGACTCAGACTGAGTGATCAAGGACAACCAGTGATGCTGGGGCAGTGGCACCGAGTCTGTGACTTGATGAACGTGGTGGTTTGAGTTAGCAGCCCCCACAGGCTCATATATGCGAATGCTTAGCCATCTGGGAGTGATCCCAGGTAACTCTCTCCATGCTTCCCACCAGGGTGATAAGATTCCGAGGCCAGCTAGGGCCGTTACACAGAGAAACCCTATCTCAAAACGAAACAAAAACCACCAACAACAACCAAAAAACAAGGGAAAAAAATGTATTTATTTTCATGCAGATGAGGATTCTGCCTGCCTGCGTGGATGTGCATCATGTTCATGCCTTGCCCATGGAGGCCAGAAGAGGATGCTGGATCCCCTGGAACTGCAGTAGGACAGTTCTGAGCCACCTGATGTGGGTACTGGGAATCAAACCAATCTTAACCGTTGAATTAAAAATGCTATATATTGCCAGGCAGTGGTGGCGCACGCCTTTAATCCCAGCACTTGGGAGGCAGAGGCAGCTGGATCTCAGTGAGTTCGAGGCCAGCCTGGTCTACAAAGTGAGTTCCAGGACAGCCAGGACTGTTATACAGAGAAACCCTGTCTCAAAAAACAAAAACAAACCAACAACAACAAAATGCTATACATTCCTCAACCTGAAAACCTACAAATACCCCCTCCCTAGCATGTTAGTAATGTCTTTCATTTTTTTGTGTATATGCCTGTGTAACCTACACACATCCCTCCTGTATTGCTTTCCATCTTACTGAGTAGAGACAGGGTCCCTTATTGAACTTTGTTTGTGACTAGGCTGGCTGGCCAGATGCCAGGCAGCTCCAGAACTTTGCCAGTCTCTGCCTCCGAACTGTGGAGTCACAGGTACATGCATGCGGCTATGCCCAGCTTTTTACATGGCTGCTGGGGATTTGAACTCGGGTTCTCTTATCTTCAGAGCAAGCACTCTTATCCAGTGAACTATCTCCTCTGCCTCCATATTTAGTATTTGGGAAACAAACCTGATTCCCCTCCTCCTCCTACCTTTTCCAGAGTCATGATCCTATAATTTCCTGTTTTGTTTTTTCACTCTGCAGGTAGTGGGTTTTTTGTTGTTTTTTTGTTTTTTTTTTTAATCTCTTGCTCCCTTACTAACAGAACTCAGCCATACTTATTTGGCTAGGGAGTACTTTTACTTGATCTATGCTAAAAAAAAATGCTGTATCATTTAGAATGCTTCAGCCAGTTAGACTGAAGTTCAGTTATTATTTCAAAGATCAGTGTATCAAAACAACTGCAAACTGTGCTTGTTTGGTTTGGGTTTGTTTTTAAAAGATGGTGTCCCCATGTAGTCGACGTTGGGTTTGAACTGATTCTCTTGCCTCTACATCCCCAACTGCGGGAATTACAGTTTACAGCTTTTTCTTTAAGTGTTTTGCTTTGTTTTTGAGGCAGGGAGTTACTCTGTAATACGGCTGGCCTGGAAGTCCTGGCTTAGCCTTCTGGATGCTGGGATTACACTAGAGTCTACAACAAATGCAATTTACATAAAACTCACCTCAAGGAACCGAATTAAATTTGGGGTAAATGTTTCGAGTTTTTGTGAACATTACCAGTAGCGTTAATGCGTCCTCGTATTTTATATTTCTTAGAGGGGAAGAAAAACAACCCTTTGAGCCCCACCATAAATGTTTTCCCGTTCAGGAGGGCGTTGGTGGGCCGCCTACAATCCCAGCACTGGGAGGTGGAGGGGAAGGGGGGAGGCTCAACGGTTAGAGGTTAGCCCCAGTTGGTTACTCGCGAGTTCGGAGTCAGCCTGGGGTACTTGAAGCCGATTTATTAAAAACAAAACAAAAAGGCACAACAACAAAACTAAAGCAGTATTTTTAAAAGGTCGAGGGGCTGATTCCGCTCTCCAGGGGCAAAGTCTGCGGCGGGAACGGGGAGCGGAAGGCCGGCGAATCCCCGGTCACCTGGCAGTGCGGGGACCGCGGCGCGCGGGAGAACGCGGAGATTGCGCCGGGGCACGATCGGGTTTCTCGCGGGCCAGATTGACACCGGCGAGGTGGGTGGCGGCCGCGGGCCCCGGTGGGCGTCACCCTACGGGTCGTCACCACCCGGGGCCACCGGCCGCACCTCCCCGGGGCCGCGACACGCGGCGGGCCGAGCGGCCGATAACGCGTAACCCGAGCGCAGGCACGCGCCACAGGGCCACGCGGGCGCAGGGCCAGGCCAGCCGGGCCGCGTGTCGCCTCCGGCCCGCGGCTCCTCGGGGAACGCCGGCGTGTCTCCCGGCCGCAAGCCTACCCGGTCGTCCTCGAAGATGATCTTGGCGGGGATTTCTTTGCGGATGATCTTGCCGAAGATCGTGTCGCCGCCGGGCTGGGCCACTTGAGCCTTGGCAATCTCGTCAGCCATCGCAGCCGCTCGCTGTCCTTCCCGCGCCGCGGCCACGGTGGGGAGAGGAACCGCGGGAGCGCGCGGGGACCGCCGGCTCGCGCCCGGTCGTCTTGCGCATGCGCACTGGCGCCCGCGCCCGACTGCGGCGAGCAGGGGCGTGAAATGGGCGGACGCCCTTCCTTTGCTGTGCACCTCTGCAGGAGAATCTGATTTGCCAGCTCCGGGAGGAGGCTCGGTATGGTGGAGTGCTTGCCAAGCGCGCTCAGAGTTCTAGGTTTGATCCCCAGTGCCTAAAAACCGGGCCTGCTGCTACACACTCGTAATCCCAGAGTTCGAGAGAGAGATGGAAGCCGCAGGATGTTAGTTCAGTTCATTCTCTGCAACATAGTGAGTGGGTTTGAGGCCAGCCTGGGTTACCTGAGACCCTGTCTCAGAACAGCTTGTTTCTAACTAAAATGGTGCTCGTCACGGTTGCTGGCTGAGATACCTTAGCGTTTAATTTTTTTTTTAAGATTTATTTTAATTTATGTATATGAGTATTTTGCCAGTATGTATGAGAGTGCTCCACGTCCGGTGTCTGGGATTCTCTGGAACTGGAGTTAAGGTGGTTGGGAGCCATGTGGGTGAAAGGAACTGAAACTTGGTTCTCTCCAAGAGCAGCAAATGCTCTTACCCCTGATCATTTAAATCCTCCGTTAGCTGAGGTCTTGGCTAGAGGTATAAAGTCTTGCATCAGGTGTTTTGTTTTGTTGCTGTATATGGCTCTGGTTCTCAATCTTAACTACATACTAAAAATCACTTGGGGGCCCTTTCAACATCTCTGGCCACACTCCAGATCAATTAAAGTCCAAATCTACAGAGATGAGACCTACCTGGGTGGCAGTTGTTTGTGAGCCTCTGGGGCTGTCTTCCTAGCAGTAATTAGCTTCAGGAAAGATGCTCCAACCGCCCTTGGTCCCACCTCCAACCCTCCTCCCCTCTATCCCTTTGCTCCTTTTCAAAAGTGTTTTCTACATATTGTGTTTACTTTGTCATCTTTGGTTCTTTGAGTCCATTTCCTTCCTGTCAGGACCTCCATTCCCAAAATTTTGTAGACACTACCTGTTGTCATATAGATCTGCTGGCGCGGGTTGCCACCATTGCTACCATTATCTTGTTTCAACATCTTCCCTCCACTGCCCCTCTGGATGGTGTTTTCTTCTGCATAATTACTTTCAATTTCCACACCTCACTAGATTCTCTTCTTGGTTCTTGGTTCTTTTGGTTTTTTGAGACAGGGTTCCTCTGTAGTTTTGAAGCTTGCCCTGGAACTAGCTCTTGTAGACCAGGCTGGCCTCGAACTCACAGAGATCCGCCTGCCTCTGCCTCTTGAGTGCTGGGATTAAAGGCCTGCACCACCACTGCCTGGCATGTTCTTGGTTCTCTTATCTGACCATCTCCAAGTGGCCATATTAAGAATCTTAAGGGGGGGGCTGGAGAGATGGCTCAGTGGTTAAGAGCATTGCCTGTTCTTCCAAAGGTCCTGAGTTCAATTCCCGGCAACCACATGGTGGCTCACAACCATCTGTAAAGAGGTCTGGTGTCCTCTTCCGGCACCAGAATATTGTATATAATAAATAAATAAATTAAAAAAAAAAAAAGAATCTTAAGGGGCTTCCTTGGAACAGGTCTGAAGTACAGTAATGAAGCTCTGGGAGTCAGGAGGTGAAGGACTGAGTGGGAGGACCTTCCAGAGAGGGTGCAAAGGAAACCTTGCTGTTGACATGATTGGGGTGGGTGGGGGTCGTCATTGCCAATTGAGCTGCTGGTGCTAATGAGTCACATTCAGAACATTGAGTGGGGTGACACTGTAAGGGTGGGGAAAATCTAGCTCCCTCCAGCCCATTCTTGGGGGTGAGGGAAGGCAGGAGAATGCCCCTTCCTCCTGATGCCTTAGTGTGTATTGAGCTGTTTTTTCTTTAATTCTGGCAGGGGAGGGTGACCAAGTTCCCTGTTCAGACCTTTCATTGGGTACAAGATTGAATGTTTTATTTTAGGTTTTATTTTTCTTATAAATGTCCAGATCTGTGGTTCTCCCTACCCTCCGAGACTGGCCAGTTGGAAGTGTCTAGTTTTTGTTTATCTCACATTTTTGGTGCAGGGACTGAGACCCTGCCACATCTATGCTCTGTATCCATGCCTCTTTTGGACATTAAAGGTCAATCAATGCAAAAAAAAAATTAGAAAAATTAATAAAATTATAAATTAAAAGAAAAAATCTGTAGGGGCTTAAAGAGGTGGCTCAGCAGTTAAGAACACATATTGTTCTCTCAGAGGCTAGCATAAGCATCATGACTGCCTATAATTCCAGGGGAATCTGAAGTCTCTGGCCTAGCAGGATATCTTCAATCACATATGCCTATATGCACACACAGATATACATATATATACACATAATTAAACATAAAATATATTTAAAAAGAAAAATGTAACTCTTCCCCCGAATTGCTATGTATGACATTTGACTACTCTGTCTTGTCAAAATTATTATCACCATTATTGAGACAGTGTCTTATATAGCCTAGACTGGCCTCCAACTTGCTATATAACTAAGGATGTCCTTAAACTTCTGATCCTTCTGCATCCACCTCAGAGTGCTGGGATTGCAGGCCAGCAATGCATGCCTGGCTTGACAAAATTATTGATAGTGGTTCCTGATAATCTCAGAGTATCCCATTCTTTGCTATCAAAGGCATCATTTGTACTTTACAATCACTGGTAAATCATATCTATGCATAAGCATTAGTTTTTTAAAAAGATTTATTTATTTATTTATTATGTATACAATATTCTGCCTCCATGTATGGCCACACACCAGAAGAGAGCACCAGATCTCATTACAGATGGTTGGGAGCCATCATGTGGTTGTTGGGAATTGAACTCAGAACCTCTGGAAGAGCAGCCAGTGCTCTTAAACCTCTGAGCCATCTCTCCAGCCCTGTATTTTTTTTTTCAAGACAGGATTTCTCTGTGTAATCCTGACTGTTCTGGAACTCACTTTATAAGACTAGGCTGGCCTCAAACTCAGAGATCAGCCTGACTCTGCCTTCCAAGTACTGGGATTAAAAGCACCACTAGGCCCATCTTTTATTATTATTATTATTTTTAATTATGAGAGAGAAAGGTGTATGAGAGAGAAAGGGAGAATGTGTAATTGAATACAGGTGCCTGTACAGGCCTGTTGTAAGGAGGGGGCTGCTTGTTGGTTCCTGGCTGCTTAGCCCAAAAATAATCACACAGAAACTGTATTAATTAAATCACTGCTTGGCCCATTAGCTCTATCTTCTTATTGGCTAACTCTTACATATTAATTTAACCCATTTCTATTCATCTGTGTACCTCCATGTGTCTGTGGGTTACTGGCTAAAGTTCCATCTGGCTCTGGTGGGGCTACATGGCTTCTCTCTGACTCCGCCTCCTTTCTCCCAGCATTCAGCCTAGCCTCCTCCCCTCTCCCCTATACCTCTATTCCCTGCATAGGCCCAAGACAGTCCTTTATTAACCAATGGTATTCACAGCATACAGAGGGGAATCCCATATCACAGGCCAAAGGCTCAGTTGTCTGTACACTTGATGCCATCCAGTGTGGGTGCTGGGAGCAGAACTCAGGTCCTTTAGAAGTGCAGCTCAGACTCACTCAGCCATCTCTCCAGCCCCTGAATCATTAATGTTACATATTTATTAAATACAGTATTGATTCATGTACAGTGAACAGTGACAAAATATGTGCAATGCCTTAAGCTGACTTCCTAAATATAAAATTCATTAGGATGGGAGAGATAGCTCAGGGGTGAAGAACACTGTCTGGGCTGGGTGTGGTGGTGGTGCATGCCTTTAATCCCAGCACTTGGGAGGAAGAGGCAGGCAGATCTCTGTGAGTTCGAGGCCAGCCTGGTCTACAAGAGCTAGTTCCAGTACAGGCTCCATAGCTACATAGAAACCCTGTCTCCAAAAACAAAAACAAAAAAAGAAAAAGAAAAAAGCAAAGAAAAAAAAAACCACTGCTCTTCAAGGGGACCTAGATCAGTTTCAGCACCCACAAGGCGGCTCACAACCATCTGTAACTCTAGTTCCAGAGGATCTGATGCTCTTTGTCTGGCCTCCTCCTACATATGGTACACAGGCATACATGCAGGTAAAACACCCATATACACAAAATAAACCATTTTAAAAATTTAATTAACATATACAAGTTGTACATATTTATGAAGTAATTGATCTTTCACATTGTGTACATAGTATATACGGATTATAAAGAAATTAGTCCACATTCTTTTATCTTTACATCGCCTTGGCGGTTATGAACTCTTTTCTTGTCATCTTTCATTAGACAGAAAATAGGTTCTTGTAAGCTACATTCACCAAACTTTGCTATAGGACTCTAGAACTTAAAAAACCATCAAACTATAGATATGTGATAGTTTGTAAATGCTGCTGAAACTCATTATTAGGACACTCGTGTTCATCATTCATCGTCTGTGGCTGCTACCTAACTATGGCAGTGCAGTTCAACAGTGACAGAGGCTGGGCGGTGGTGGCGCATGCCTTTAATCCCAGAACTCAGGAGGCAGAGGCAGGTAGATCTCTGTGAGTTCGAGGCCAGACTGGTCTACAGAGTGAGAAACTCTGCCACAAAAAACTAAACCAAACCAAATCAATGATGACAGAGACCACAGGATTCACAGCTGAAAATATCTAACCAGCCCTTTGCAAATAAAGTAACCACAACTTAATTTACACTCACAGCTGCCAGCTGCAGAGCCTGGATGAGTGCAAGACGACCTGCCACCAACCGTCACTGACAGAGATGGACAGTTAGAGCCGGGAAAGACCAGTGTGGAGGTAAATGGGTTTGCTTCTGGGGCCCTGGAACTCAATCCTCATGTTATGTAGCAGGCACTTTACCAGCCGAGCCATCTGCTGAGTTATGTTGTAGTTTTGTTGAGACAGGGTCTCGTGTAACCCAGGGGGAACTTGAAGTTGCCAGTTAACTGAGGAAGACCTTGAACTCTTGACCTTCCTGCCTCCACACCCAACCACATGATGTTTGTAAAATGAAACAGTGATGTCATTCTCTTACTGATGTTATTCCAGAACATTCTATCCCAGAATGCAATCCAAATTATTTATCTTGACTAATAGGAACTGGTGTGAGCACGTCCTGGCTCTTTCTCCTCCTCCGTTTACTTCCATTTTGAACTTATTGACTGACTTCACACAAACTGGATGACGTAAGCAGAATATGCCCACATCCCAGCAGGGATCCAGAGGGATCCCATGAATGTGTTATGGCAGTAGGTAAAGGGTATTTTGCAGCTGCGATTAAATTAAGGACCCGGGCCGGGCGGTGGTGGCGCACGCCTTTAATCCCAGCACTCGGGAGGCAGAGGCAGGCGGATCTCTGTGAGTTCGAGGCCAGCCTGGTCTACAAGAGCTAGTGCCAGGACAGGCTCCAAAGCTACAGAGAAACCCTGTCTCGAAAAGCAAAATAAATAAATAAATTAAGGACCTGGAAATGGGTAGGCTCTTGGATTTAGCTTGGTGAACCCAGTGTAAGCACAGGGCCTTGAAAGTGAGGAGAGAGGAGATGTGGTGGCTAAACCAAGGTAAGAGATACTGGCTTAGATGATTGATGGGAGCGCTCTGGGTGTCCTAAATTGGTTTCCACTGAGCAGAACTCCCAGTCAGCTGGGCTGCATTCTTCCTGGAGGCTCTAGAGGGCAGTCCACTCCCTTGTCTTTTCCAGCTTCCAGAGACCATGCGCTTCCCTTCGTTTGTGGCCTCTTTATTCCTCTCCAAAACAGCAGATGAGGATCTTCAAACTCTCCCTGTTTCCTTCTTCCACTTTTAATATGACCCATTAGACACACCACACATATCCAAAAGATCCCCATCTCAGAATATTAATTTAGTTCTTCTACCAAAACCCTTATTTCTCCAAGGTAAGACTGTAGGAGCCAGCCATAATAAGCTAAATATGAACAGATCCACCCAAAGCAAGTTCTTACTTTCACCCATTATCACCTGCCAGAGTAGGACTCAGCCATAATGGAGGCCAGAGTCTTAGTAGTTTACCCTGAAGCAATACCTGGTTGCAGGAAGAATCACAAGCTGAAATTACCCGACCACTACCCAAGAACAGACCATCCAAAGGAAATGCCTAGCATTCCAACCGCTGTAGATAGGATCACCTGTCAGCACACTCACCAGGACACCCTTAGACAAATGTCAGCCAATCAAGGGTCCTGAACCTCAGAAACCCCTCACCCTCACCTTTCCTACTATAAAAACCCAACTCTAACTGAGCTTGGGGTTCTCCTTTTATTCCAATAAGTTGGACATGCAGAGAGACTGAGTTTGCAAACTTGCATAACATAAAGGCTCTTTGCTTTTACATATGGGACTCGATCTCCTTGTTGGCTTTTGGGGGACTTTGTGGATTTGGGCATAACAAAGACAATGTGAAATTTTGGGCATCTGAGTGCACACATCCTTTTGGGGGGAGCGTGGGGGTGGGGGGTGACATTATCCTGCCAGCCATAGGGTTCCGTGAACTCACATTCTGGTGTTTCTTCAGTTCAGTTTCCCTGTTTAGATGCAAACATGTTCCCCAATAACCAGAGCAGTAAAGAGTGCTGAGCCATCTCGTTTCACTTCTGTGGAATAGCTGAAGGAACTGTAATATGTTTGTTTAGGAGAAAGCTCAGTCTGGTTGGGCACTGTAGAACTATATTTTCTTTTAAAATTTTATCCATTTATATTTATGTGTGTATGCTTACGTGACTTTATGGGCACCACATGTATGTAGGAGACCTGAAGAGGGCACTGGATCTCCCAGAACTGAAGTTACAGATGGTTGTGAGCCACTGTGTAGATGCTGGGCACTCAGCCCCAGTCCTCTGCATGATCAGTAAGTGCTATTAAGCACTGAGCCTTCTCTCCAGCCACAGGAACCATGCTATTTCAAATAACATAGGAGGGCTTTTGGTTAACTTTCTAGCCAGAAATTATTATTACAAAAACTATATTTTTAAAGGAAACTGTGCTACAGTACTTGTACTGGGTGGTTTTGTGTGTCAACTTGACACAAGCTAGAGGAAGGAGCCTCAGCTGAGGAGGTAGATGCCTCCTTGAGATCCAGTGCAGGCATTTTCTCATTTAGTGATCAGCGGGGGAGGCTTCAGCCTATGGTGGGTGGTGCCATCCCTGGGCTGCTGGGCCTGGGTTCTATAAGAAGGTGGGCTGAACAAGTCATGGGAAGCAAGCCAGTAACAGCACCCCTCCATTGTATCTGCATCAGCTCCCGCCTCCAGGATCCTGCCCTGTTAAGAGTTCCTGTCCTGACTTCCCTCAGTGATGAACAGTGATGAGGAAGTATAAACCAAATACACCCTTTCCTCCCCAACTTACTTTTTGGTAATGGTATTTCATCTCAGCAATAGAAATCCTAACGAAGACAGTACTGAAGTGTAATTAAAAAAAAAAAAAAGATTACTCCAGAAGGTACTACAATTGAATGTCACAGATGACCTAATTTACTATTTCTTGGATAAAAGTCAATAGCCACTACCCTTGATTTAATAATTGGTTATATTAAATGTTCTTCTGCAATTCTAGTACCTCCATAACAGTTTTTTGAGATTTTTATTTATTTTTATGTGTATAAGTGTTTGCCTGAATGTATATATCTACATCATTTGCATGTGATGTCCTTGGAGGCCAGAAGAGGGTGTTGGATCCCCTGGGACTGGAGTTACAGATCATTGTTAGCTGCCATATGGATGTTGGGAATTGATCTCAGGTTCTTTGGAAGAGCAGCCAACACTTTTTTTTTTTAAATTTAACTTATTTTATGTACATTGGTGCCTGACCTGCATATATGTCTGTGCAAGGGTGTCATGTTAGATCCTCTGGAACAGTTGTGAGCTGCCATTGCAGGTACTGGAAATTGAACCCTGGGTCCTCTGGAAGAGAAAGAACTAAGTACTCTTAACTGCTTAGCCATCTCTCAGGCCCTTGCAGCCTGCATTCTTAACTTCTATGCCAGCTCTCTAGCCATCAATAACAGTTTTTAAAAGTTGACAATGATCTTGCTGTTCTCATGATGACTTGCTAGGCAAGCTGTTACACATTTGTGATCCTAGCACCAGGCAGGCAGAGACAGTGTTAGGAATATTTCTTAACGTGAGCTCCCTGTCGACACAAAATTCCCAATCAAGCCAAATCAAAACAAGCCAAATTAAAAAATATCCAGGTTTAACAGGAGATCTGCGCTCTTGCTCTCCGGTAGCCCCGAGGGGGAACCAGGAAGCAGGAAGAAAGGGAGACCACATGTTCCTCTTTCGAGAGATCACTTAAGTACCCTGGGGAGTGGTCCTGACCAGTGGGCCTGCTGGGATTTGGAGTCCAGACCAGGCCTGGGGGCTGGGATAGATGTAAGGGGCTGGGGCCTATGCTCCCAACTTGACAGACAGAAGATCCTTAAGGCTAGGCCAATCAGTCTAGCTTAACTGGTGACTTCTAGTCTCAAACAAAGTAGAAGGCATTTCTGAGGAAAATTACAAATGTGGTGGTGTATGGCTTTAATCCCAGCACTCCGAGACAGAGTTCGAGACCAGCCTGATTTATAGAGCAAGCTTCAAACAGGGCAGGGCTCTATAGCGAGACCCTGTGTCAAAGCCAAACCAAACTCACCCACACTTTCTTATTTTGTTTTGTTTTTCAAGACAGATTTTTCTTTGTTTAGTCCTGGCTGTCCTGGAACTCAATCTGTAGATCAGGCTGGCCTCCCAAGTGCTGGGATTAAAGACATACGCCACCACCGCCTGGCCCTCTTTAGCTTTTTGATTGAGACAGAGTTTCTTATACTCTAGGCTGATACTCCTGACTTAATCTCCCAAACGCTGGGCTTACAAGATGTACCACCACACCCAGCTTCCAAATCTTTTAATCAACTGTCAATTTTACCAAAAAGTAACCTCAAATGCTACAGGAGTGTTGAAGGCAAACGATTGTGAAATAGAAACAAGGAAGCATGCCTGTAAATTCTAAGTTAAAATGTATATAAATGTTTTATGGTTACGACTGTGAAGCTTTTATTTTATTTTTTTAAAAATATTTATTTATTTATTTATTATGTATACGATATTCTGTCTATGTGCATGCCTGCAGGCCAGAAGAGGGCACCAGACCCCCACCACAGATGGCTGTGAGCCACCATGTGGTTGTGGGAATTGAACTCAGGACCTTTGGAAGAGCAGGCAATGCTCCCAACCTCTGAGCCATCTCTCCAGCCCACGACTGTGAAGCTTTTAATAGATGATTTTCTACCTCAGCAAAACCAAAGAGCAGGGTAAGATAAAGAGTCTAATGGTAATGCAGAGGGTGAGAAGTCTCTGGGATCAAGCGTGTGAACTTGAGCAGGCAACTCAGCGTCACCTTCTGGGGGAGGAATTAAGCAAATGTATAAATAAACAGGACTTTCAGGAGGCAGCGTTCTGATTTGTAGCGGCTGTGTTTGTTAGGGCTTGGCTTTTGTTTGCACACGTTTCCAAGGAGACAGTCACAGCTGGGAAACGTTAAAGTACAGGAACTTTAAGAAACGACCCACGCCCTAAAACGGAAGGTAAAAACGAGCAGGTGCCAAGGTCACCCATTAACTAATAACCAGGCGTGCAGCAAAGCGGAAGGAACTCTGACCCTAACAAACATGGCTTCCGGTTACTTCCGTTCTCCTTTTCGTAATTTGGCTCTGCGACTTCTCGCGATTTTATAATTGGATCTACTTAGAAAACGCCTGACCTTCTTCCTGTGGAGAAGGCGGGCTAGGGAGGAGGAGCTACGCTCTGATTGGTTGCTATGTCGGAGCGTTTCTGGCCACGCCCCAGTCCTGATTGGCTACCGAGAGGGGGCGGCTTGAGAGGCGGTGGCAGCGGCGTGGGGAGCCATGGGTCAGGCCGCCAAGGTGACAGGGCTGGGGAGGAGGGACAGGGAGGCTGAAGATCAGGACCCTCGGCAGGGGAGGGAGGCGACCCGAAGGGACGCAGAGTGGAGGAGTCAGTGGAAGAGGGTGACGACCATGAGAGCAGTGGGAGGGAAGGGAGACGGCCCCGAGGGAGAGTGAGTGAGGAGGGTGACCACCCCGATCGGCGGTGAGCGGAGGAGGGGGACCCCGAGGGGCGCTGAGTGGAAGAGAGTGACAGCCATGAGGGACAGTGAGTGAGGGGGTGAGAGATGGTGAATGGAGGAGGGTGATGATCGTAAACTGACCGCCCTTGCCTTCATAAAGAAACCAGTAGTAAGATTATAGACAATAAAATCGAAGGAAGTTCTTCAGACTAAAAACACAGCTTGTTTTGTGAGGCTGAAACTAGGATTTAACTTACCTAGAGGAATTCAGAAATCTCTAGAGAGGGAGTGGCTGCATTGCTGAACCTCTTGTTCATGGCTATCCCAGACAATGTAGGTCTTGTCCCAAAATTTAAAAAGGAAAGAAAGAAAATCACAAGAAACCATAGGCAGAGACCTGAAGTTTAATTGGGAATTAGGAGGGTCTGGCCTCAGACTTTCTGTGTAGCCCCCGGCTGGCTTCCAACTCAGCAGTCTGCATGCCAAGTGCTGGGATTACAGGTGTGAGCCTCTACACTCAGCTACTTTTTGCATTTGAAAAGTGTTTTAGTAGGGATGTGACTGTATTTAGTTCAGTAGTAGAACCCTTAGCATGGTCAAGGTCCTGGGTTCCATGCCCAATACTGCATAATAATAAATAAAAATGTAATTATTTTATTAGCTCCAATGTAATATTGGTCTCAATAGCTTTGTGATAATAAAGATAGCATTTTCTTTTTAAAAGTATTTTCTTTGAATGGGTGGTGTTCCTGAATGTCCGTGTATCATGTGTGTATACCTGGTACCCACAGAGGCCAGAAGAGGGCATTAGAGTCCCTGGAACTGAAGCTAAAGGTGGTTGTCAGCTGCCATGTGGGTGATGGGAAGCACCTGGGTCCTCTGAAAGAGCAGCCTATGATTTTAACCTCAGAGCCATCTCTCCAGCTCCCATTTTCTTTTTATGAGGATAATGGTCTTAAACTAGTGGTGTTGTTTTTGTGTTAATGGATGCCCCCAGTCCCTTAGGGACGACATATAATTACTGAGATTACTGTTTGGTTTGAGACTATGGTCTTGATATGATCTTTGGGATCAAGTGATTTCCATGCTCTACTTCCTAAGATGCTGGGACTACAGGTGTGTACCTAGACACCTAGTCGTGTGTGTGTGCATGTGCCTGCCTGCCTGCCTGTCTGTCTCTTTTCACTTTATTTTTTTTATTTTGTAGTGCTGAGAAATGAAC
Source organism: Microtus pennsylvanicus (assembly GCF_037038515.1). Lineage (NCBI taxonomy): Eukaryota > Metazoa > Chordata > Mammalia > Rodentia > Cricetidae > Microtus > Microtus pennsylvanicus. Next base: position 66,551,134 of record NC_134589.1, read on the forward strand.
CCAGGACCCGCTATGTGTTAAACACAGTCTACTGTGGCACCTTTAAGAGCCATATTCCTGGCCAGGTGGTGGATGGTACCTTTAATCCCAGCACTCTGGAGGCAGAGGCAGGCTGATCTCTGTGAGTTTGAGGCCAGCCTGGTCTACAATAGCTAGTTCCAGGACAAGCTCCAAAGCTACAGAGAAACCCTGTCTTGAAAAAAAAAATCAAAAAAACAAACAACATATTCCTTTCAACAGTCTCTGCAAGGCAATCAGCTCTTACTGTCAAGCACTTTAGAAAAATTCTTTCTGGGGGGCTGGAGAGATGGCTCAGTGGTTAAGAGCACTGGCTGCTCTTCCAGAGGACCTAGGTTCGATTCCCAGCACCCACATGACAGCTAACAACTGTCTGTAACTCCAGTTCCAGAGGATCTAACACCGTCATACCAATGTACATAAAATAAAGTTAAATAAATTATAAAAAAATATTAAAAAAAAAAAAAGAAAAATTCTTTCTGGCTGGGTGGTGGTGCACACCTTTAATCCCAGCACTCAGGAGGCAGAGACAGGTGGATCTCTGTGAGTTCAAGACCCAGCCTGGTCTACAGAGTGAGTTCCAGGACAGCCAAGACTGTTACACAGAAAAGCCCTGACTAGAAAAAAACACACAAAAAGGGAGAAAGAAAGAAAGAAAGAAAGAAAGAAAGAAAGAAAGAAAAAAGGAAAGAAAAAAGGAAAGAAAAATCCTTTCTGTGCACATTTCTCAATTTCAAAGCCATCCCCACAATGTTGTTTCGTCCCTGTTCTCCTATAGCAAGTCTGTTCCTTTCCTGTGATTGTCTTAAAGTACAGACGAAGCATAAAAAAATAAAAATCCTAAATCTAAAATGCTCATAAGTAAATCTTAAATATTTTTTCCATTTCATGTGTGTACTTGTGAGTGCATGCGTGCATGTATGGATACTTCTATTGCTCTTCTACCTTCTTTATTGAGGCAGGGTCTCTCAACAGACCCCAGAGTTCTCCAGTATGAGTATGTAGCCTTGAGAGCCAGTTGCTTTGGGTATCCTCTGTCTCTGCCTTTCGAGGCTGGAAGTGTGCATCTACCCTGTATTTTGGGGCGTTCTGGGGATCCAAATTCAGGTCTTGACCCTTGCTGAACCACGATTTTAATCACTGAGCCATCTCCCCAGCCCTATATCTAAGGTAGATTTTCTATTTTATTTTGTTTTTAATGTTTTTTATCTTAATGGGCATTGATGTTTTGCCTGCATGTATGTCTGTGTGAGGGTGTCAGATCACCTGGAATTGTATGGTGTCATGTGGGTGCTGGGGATTGAACCCAGGTCTTTTGGAAGAGTTAATTCTCCTGCCTCCCCCTCCTGAGTGCTGGATTTACAGATAATGAGCCACCGTACTTGGCTTAGATTAGTGTTTTGTGTTCTTTTTTTCCTTATTTCTTTCTTTCCTTCCTTCTTTCTTTCCCCCCCTCCCCCTCTCTCTCTCTTCCTCCCTCCCTTCCTCCTTTCTTTCTTTCATTGATGATTGTTTGTTTCACAAACCTTAGCAATTTTGTAAATAACAGGTTTTTTTTTAATATTTATGTGCTAGATGGAGCCTGGGAGCCCAGGGCCTTACCTTTGCTAAATTGCACACTGTACCACTGAGTTGTAACCCCAACTGCTACTTTTTTTTCCTAATTATGTGTCTGTGTGCATGTGTGTGGGTATGTATGCACAAGTGCAGATGCCTGTAGAGGCCAGAGGAGTTACAGGTGGTTGTGAGCCACTTGATGTGGGTGCTGGGAACCAAACTGAGGTCCTCTGAAGAACAGTTTGCATACAGTACATCCTCCTGACCACTGCACCATCTCCCCAGTTCCCCATTATTTTTGTTCGTTTGTTTTTGGCTTTTTGTGGGGGGAGGTGGGGAGTGGATGGGTGTGGATTTTTGAGCTGAGTTTCTCTGTTCACAGCCCAACTTTGTTTTGTTCTTGAACTGAAAGAGACATAGCAACTCAGAAGATATTTTGCAAGTTCTTGCTTTACTAGCTATGCTGAAAACAAATAGGAAATAAATCCTACTTAATCCTTCTAACACAGCAATTTTAAATGTTATGTAAAATGTGATTTTTTTTTTCCTGATACAGTGTTTCTCTGAGTAGTCCTGGCTGTCCAGGAACTCACTCTGTAGGCCAGGCTGGCCTCCAACTCAGAGATCTACCTGCCTCTACCTCTGAGTGTTGGGATTAAAGGCACGCACCACTGCCGCCCGGCTTTGATTTTGATTTTTTTTTCTTAACCATAAAATATTATTTATTTATTTATTTGTGTGTATGTGTGTGTATAACTCTCTTTGTGTATGTGTGTGGTCAGAGGAAACCTCAGGTGTTGGTCCTTGCTTCCACCTTGTTTGAGGCAGGAATTCTGCATATGACAGGCTAGCTCCAGAATCCCTTGAGCGCCTGGAATTATCCTGTCTCGCTGCTGTCATCTTGCTGCAGGCATACAGGGGTTACAGATGTGCACTCTCATATCTGTTTTTTTCTGTTTTTTTTTTTTGTTTGTTTTTTGTTTTTTCGAGACAGGGTTTCTCTGTGGCTTTGGAGCCTGTCCTGGAACTAGCTCTGTAGACCAGGCTGGTCTCGAACTCACAGAGATCCGCCTGCCTCTGCCTCCTGAGTGCTGGGAGTAAAGGCGTGCGCCACCATCGCCCGGCTCATATCTGGTTTTTTGTGGATTCCAGGGATTTGAACTCACAACTCAGAACTGCGGAGCATGTGCTTTATCCCCTGAGCCATCTCCTCGGCCCTGAATTCTTCTTTTTCTTAATAGGTTTTACAGCTCTTTAGAACACTACACAGGACCAGACAACAAGTTTTTAAAAATGATAAGAGAGCATTAGAAGGTAAATATATTTTCACTCCTTTAGAGCAAATCCATGCTTTTGTTATTTGTCTTGTTTTGCATTGCTAGGAATTGAACTTAGAGCCTCACCCATGTGAAGCAAATCACTCCATCATTGAGCTAGGGTGCCACCGTGAGCTGGGAATCTTAGATATCCCAGGCTGGCTTTGTAGGTTCTCTTGTAGAGGGTGACCTTGAGCTCCTGGTCCTCCTGCCTGAGGTCTGTGCCACCACCCCTGGTGCACAGCCATTCTTTAGCTGGCTGCTCTGTAGACCAGGCTGGCCTCAAACTCAGAGACCCACCTGCCTCTGCCTGTGCCTTCTGAATGCTGGGATTAAAGGTCTGCGCCACTACCACGCAGCTAGGATAGGACCAGACTCTTAACCCTGAGGAAGATCAGCACCAAAGGAGACTCCATGGCTATTTTTCTGTCAGCATGGGTTATTTTATTGTTTTAGCCAACATTTGTTGAATATTTACTAAGGACTTCATATAATTAAGTTGCTGCAATGTAGGTGATATGTGTGAGCCTAAAAGGTTGTTTTGTTGTTGTTGTTGTTGTTTTTGGTTGTTTGAGACACACAGGCCACTTTATAGTCTTACCCATCCTAGAACTTGCCATGTCGACTGTGCTGACCTCAGACTCACAGAGCACCTCCTGCCTTTGCCCCCCCTCCCCCCACTCCGTACTTAGTTAAAGGCATGTGTCACCACACCTACCTACCACACCTAGCAACTCTGCTTTCATCATTCACTTTTTCTTTAGCCAAGATGCCCGGGATCAGATCTTCCATACTGATGCATCTGTGTGTGCGGGTATATACAGTTTGCACTGGTTCTTCCTGTCTTCATACAGCATTTTAGTTGGGTGTGGTAGCACACGCATGTAACTCTAGCACTCTGGAGGCTGAGGAAGAGGGCTCACATGTTCAAAACAGCCTCGGCTTTACAGTGAGACCCTTGCTCAAAACAAAACAAATGTTTAGATTTACACAAAAGACATACTTGGGTTCAGACTTCTTAGAATCTAGTAGTTCTGAAGGTACACAAATAAAGTTGAAAAGAAGCCAGGCTTGGTGGCCTTAAAGTCTGGAGAATCTCTGAGTTCCAGGCCAGCATGGTCTATATAATGAGTTCCACGATGGCCAGAGCTATGTCAAAAAAAAAAAAAGAAAAAGAAAAAAAGGCAGAAGGAAGAAGAAAAAAGCCTTACCATCTATAGCCCAAGGTGGCCTCAAACTTAAAATTCTCCTGCCTCATCATCTTTTTTTTTAATATTTATTTATTATGTATACAATATTCTGTCTGTGTGTATGCCTGCAGGCCAGAAGAGGGCACTAGACCCCATTACAGATGGTTGTGAGCCACCATGTGGTTGCTGGGAATTGAACTCAGGACCTTTGGAAGAGCAGGCAATGCTCTTAACCTCTGAGCCATCTCTCCAGCCCCTGCCTCATCATCTTAAGTGCTGCTCTCATGGTGTTGTGATATCATGCTTGGCACGGAACACATTGCTCATGCTTTGCTTTATATGAGAAGTAGAAATCCATAATGAGTTATGCTGAATAACATGTAAGAATCATGGGTATTAAGTTACATGTATTTCTCTCTCTCTCTCTAGCGGCCAGAGTAAAGATAAATGAAGAATTCAAAAAACATAAAAGTGAGGCCTCTCCGGAGAAAATAGAAGAGGTGCAGTAACAGGTTTCAGTTGTTAACAGAGCTGGTGTGAATGTCCTTGGTAAAGAGAGGAGGCAGGAGTGGAGGGTCATGTGAAGGAAAGCCATCCCTGGTAGTGAGAGCTCCCACAGTCGCAGACGCCTGCACTTGTTTGCTGTGGCTCCCCTCGGGCTTGTTTCCTACCCCCAAAGATAACAAGGTCCCTGGGAAGAGAATGCAGAAGCAGCTCTGGTCAAGGCCAGGGCAGCTGAGCCATGGCAGAAGCCGCTATAGCGGTCTCATGATGCAGCACTTCACAGGGAATTTTAGGTCGGGAAGCAGTGCAGAGTGAGCTGGGCGTGGTGGGGTTTGCCTGTCTTTGTAGTGCTCTAGAGGCCGAAGCAGAAGAATCACCATCCAATGCCAGCCTGGGCTACATACTGAGAAAAGAAAATTGTGGGGCTTCTTATGGCACAGAGAATTGATTGGTAAAAGAGAAAATACAAATAAGAGAATATCTCTAATAATTAATAATATTTGTACAAGTGAACAACAAATTAGAAAAAATTGCTTTTTCATTTGTTTTGTTTTTATTTTGAGACGGGGGTCTCACTATGTAGTTCTGCTGTCCTAGACCTCACTATGTAGACCAGGCTGACCTCTGCCTCCTAAGTGCTAGGATCAAAGGCGTGCTCTGCGATGCCCAGTCTCCAACACATTTTAAAATGCAAATTATGACAAAGTTCTAAGTCTATTTGAACAAAATTTGGGCTAGATAGATAAAAATGAAGGGCATCTGAAATGTTTGCACTTCCTATACTACCTGATGCAGTTGTACAAAGCTAGAAGCCACATTATCAGAAAGAGACCTGTAAAACCGTTGTCTTCAAAACCAGTGCAGCCCTACGAAGCACTCAGGGGTGACTCTGTCTGATTTTCTTAACAGATGTTGAAAATGGGTTCCGATGTTGAACTATTACTCAGAACATCTGTTATTCAAGGTATTCACACTGACCACAACACCCTGAGTAAGTAAAGTGGGTTGGAGGGATATGATTGCTGACTGATGTTTCAAAATAGTAACGTTACTGCTCCTTTGTTTGTCTTTATTTTGTTTATTATTATTGTTTTGTTTTTTTCTTACTCTGAGACAGGGTTTCACTCTGTAGCCCTGGCTGTCTTGAACTTGCTGTGTAAATTAGGCTGGCTTCCCCTGGGATTGCAGGCGTGATCACAGCCACCAGGCTGACATTACTCTCTAACACCAACACCAGAAGTGAACTCAAGTCCTCGGCTGAGCCATCTCCCCTCCCCCTTTTTTCTTTTTATTTTCAAGTTTGTTTGTAGATTCTTTTATTTCACTTTATGTGTTTGCATGTTTTGCTTGCATGTATATATGTGCACCCATGTTTGCCTGATATCAGTGGAAGTCACAAGAGGATGTTGGAGTCCCTGGAGTTAAATTATAAATGGTTGTTAGCCATCAGATGACTGATGAGAACTGAAACCAGGTCCTCTATAAGAGCAGCTGGACTCTAAACTGCCTAGCCATCTCTCTAGAGCCCCTCCGCCAGATCTGATTGCAAAACTATAGTTTTATTCACATCCTTTTTGTGTTGTTTTTTTTTGTTTTGTTTTATTTTATTTATTGTTCTTGTTTTTTTGAAACAGGGTCTCACTATGTAGCCTTGGCTATCCTAGAACTCACAGAGATCTGTATTATTTTTTCTGGCATCATTTATTATCGACTTAGACTGTCTATTTTTTTTTTTTAAATATTTATTTATTTATTTATTTATTATATTATATGTATAGCATTCCTTCCACGTGTGCCTGCAAGCCAGAAGGGGGCGCCAGGTCTCATTATAGATGGCTGTAAGCCACCATGTGGTTGCTGGGAATTGAACTCAGGACCTCTGGAAGAGCAGTCAGTGCTCTTAACCTCTGAGCCATCTCTCCAGCCAGACTGTCTATTTTTTTGCCTTTTATTCTATAATTAGTTATTTTAATTTAGAAGAATTGGGATTATAGGAAATGGAAATATACTCCAGGCCTTTTTTTTTTAAATTTTTTTATTTACTATGTTTACAATATTCTGTCTGTGTGTATTGCCTGCAGGCCAGAAGAGGGCATCAGACCTCATTACAGATGGTTGTGAGCCACCATGTGGTTGCTGGGAATTGAACTCAGGACCTTTGGAAGAGCAGGCAATGCTCTTAACCGCTGAGCCAACTTTCTAGCCCGTTGTTAATGTTTTTAACGTGTGTGTGTGTGTGTGTGTGTGTGTGCGCGTGCGTGCGTGCTTGCACACTCAAATGCACACACATATATACTAGTGGAAGTCAGAAGCTAGCTCTCATCAAGTGGGTTCGAGGCATTGAGTGTGGGGTGCCAGGCTTGATGACAGGCACCTTTACCCACTGAGCTATCTTACAGGCCCCTTAGTTTGTATGTGTCTGCTAACTAAGGAAGTATGAACTCCTTTCAGTGGGTTAGCAGAGATCTGAATATTCTCTTTACAAAGTGCTCACTTTCCTACAGGATTGTTTGCCTTTTTTCTTGACTTGAAGGAATTCTTGTATGTTCTAAATATAAATCTTTTATTGGATATTTCTATTCTAAGAATCTTCTACTTGTGGTCTTTCTCTTTGAGGAGTTTCTTATTTAATATAGTCTAGCTGATCCATTTTCCTTTTTGTATTTGGAATTTTTGGGGGCTACCAACCAGCTCCCAAATAAAGGCATGGAGACTTATTATTAATTATGAATGCTCTACCTTAGCTTAGGCTTGTCCCCTAGCTCTTTTAACTTAATTTAACCTGTTTCCATTTATCTGCATGACTTTTTACCTTTTTACCTTTTTGACTTAGACTTTTTATCTTTCTTTCATTCTGTATGACCTACTTTCCTGCTTCGTCCGTGTCTGTCTGTCTGACCGCTGATGTCTCCCTGTTGTCTCCTTTTCTTTTTTCCACAAGCCTAAATTCCTCCTCCTATTTACTTTCCCTGCCTGGAAATTCTACCTATACCTCCTCCCTTGCTATTGACCATTCACCTTTTTATTAGACCAGTCAGGTGCGTTAGGCAGGCAAGCTAAAACAGCAACATATCATGACATAGTTAAACAAATATTCCACAACATTAACAAATGCAATACATCTTTACAAAATTAAACAAGTATTCTACAACACTTTATGGTAGATATTTTTAGATTCTGGATCTTGTTGAAGAAGATTTTGTGTCAAACAAGTTCATGGAGGGATTCTCCAGTGCTTTGTTCGAAAAGTAGTGTCTTAGTTAGGGTTTCTATTGCTGTGAAGAGATACCATGACCAAGCAAGTCATTTTATTTTATTTTATTATTTTTTATTTTATTTTATTTTGAGACAGGGTTTCTCAGTGGCTATGGAGAAATTTGCTGTGTAGACCAGTCTGGCCTTGAACTCACAGAGATCCACCTGCCTTGCCTCCCGAGTGCTGGGATGAAAGGTGTGCACCACTGCCCAGTTGATCATGGCAACTCTTATAAATGGGGTGACTTGCTTACAGTTCAGAGGTTTAGTCCATTATTGCTGTGGGACATGGCAGCATGCAGGCAGACATGGTGCTGGAGAAGCAAGCAATAGGAAGTGGTCTAAGTATTACACCGAGTGAAGCTTGAGTATATATGAGACTTAAGAGCCCACCTCCACAGTGACACACAACAGGGGCATATCTACCCCCAATAAAGCACTTCCTAATAGTGCCACTTCCTTTGGGGGCCATTTTCTTTCAAACCACTACAGTAGTTTTTGGTTATTTACTAAAGCTGATTTTGTTTTTGGTTTTTGTTTGTTTGTTGTTTTTGTAGCCGTGGCTATTCTGGAACTCTCTGTAGACCAGGCTGACATAGAATGGCTTTGTGTTTTTTTGTTTTGTTTTGTTTCTTATTTTTTTCAAGACAGGGTTTCTGTGTAGCTTTGGTGCCTGTCCTGGAACTAGCTCTTGTATACTAGGCTGCAACTCACAGAGATCCACCTGCCTCTGCCTCCCGAGTGCTGGGATTAAAGGCATGCACCACCACTACTCTGCTGGCTTTGTGTGTTTTAAGAGCATGTGGTCCTCTCACAGATAAGCTTCCACAGCAAACTAGGTCACTGAACCATATAAAGGATCTTTACTCTTACTCTGAACAAACACGAGTTAAAACGTTCTGACTCCTTCACCTTTGCAGTTACTGGGTGCACAGGCTATTCTTGAATTTCTCCTGGTATAGAATTAGTATATTTCCTCTCCCCGCCACACACACACACACACACACACACACACACACACACACACACACGAGGGCAGCAGCCCACATTCCTTTTTTTGGTTATTTTGTTTTTATTTATTTATTTTTGGGACGAGGTTTCTCTATGTAGCCCTAACTGTTCTGGAACTTGCTTTTTAGACTAGGCTGACCTTGAATTCAAAGAATCTGTCTACCTCTGTGTCCTGAGTGTTGGGATTAAAGGTGCCAGGCCTAGCATCTCTCTCTCTCTCTCTCTCTCTCTCTCTCTCTCTCTCTCTCTCTCTCTCTCTCTCTCTTTCTCTCTCTCTCCTTTTTTTTTTTAGGTCACTTCCTGAAAAACCGTCAGTTTCCAGGGCAACTTCTTCTAGCATGTCTGCATGCCTAACCACATCTTCATTGTTTAAGATGAGATTCAAGATTGTGTCTTTGTTTTGGAGCAGGCTGCTTGAAGTGAAATCTCACAGGCATTCTTCTTCCCACCGGCCTAGTCAGGGGCCATCACTATGACTTAGCAGCTGTGATCAGTATCTAAATCTAATCCCAGAGACTCATAAACGGAGCTGTCCTCATGGCTGTAGCTTCGTGGTCAGAACTTGAACAACTTTGTAGAAAGGAGCCTTTATAAGATGATGGGAGTTCTGGCTTTGTGGCAAGGTAGAAACAGTAGCAGCCAGTTTTGGAGATTCTTCGTACCTTTCACCAGTGTTGAAGACGGAAGGTTGATATCACAGTCAGACGCTTCTTGCTTCTTTCACGTAGCCATGGTGATAAACCTTTAACCACAGCCTGGAGGCTTCGAGACAGAAATGTATTTTGGAGGCTGTAGAGGTCTGGACTTTTCAGACCAGTGCTTTCTGGCAGGGGAGATGTCTTTCAGCTCCGTAATGGTGTCATCTACGCCTGCTGCGACTCCCAAGTTATGTGCTCATTCAGAGGGTCACTGGGTGATGAGCTGTAGTGAGGTTTCCACCAGAGAAGACCACTCGGACACAGAGTCAAGGCAATAAAAAGTCTTTATTAGCTGGCTGGTGACAACACTAGGTGTTCAGGTCCCAAGTGCAGTCCCTAGCCTTTCCCAGGGTGGGGTTTTAAGCACAAAAATCACATCCTGGGTTGACACACGTCATTTAGGGACTGTTCCAAAACTATGGACTTTGATGGATTAGGTCTTTGTTCTCATTTTGGTCGATGTTGCTGCCTGTGTGCTGGGTCCCAGGGCCTGAATGGCACTTCCGTTATCATGTCAGTATGCTGAGATGTGGGCCAGTTTATGCGTTGAGAGTTTCAGTGTTTGCTTTGTTAGTTCCTTTGTCTGGGTTTGAGCTACTTCCTGGTTGGAGCAGTTGCCTCTACGGCCCTTTGGTGGTAAAGTACATGAACGCTAAGTGTCGTCACACGGAAAGTGAGCTGTTGGCTGTCTTTCAGCTCACTGGGTGAGAGGAGGCTTCAGTATGGACCATCTTGATCTTTTGAGACAGGGTTCCTCTGTAGCTTTGGAGCCTGTCCTAGACCTCACTCTTGTAAACCAGGCTGACCTCGAACTCATATAGATCCGCCTGCCTCTGTCTCCTGCATGCTGGGATTAAAGGTGTGTTCCACTATGCCCAGCTCAGATGTCTTTTTTTTTTAATTTCTGCCTTTTTGTATATGTGTCTGTGTCAGTGTGTGCACATTTGTGTGTGTGCACATGTGTATATGGAGGTCAGAAGTTGGTGTCAGGTGTCCTGGATTGCTGTTCACCTAATTGTTAAAGACAAGGCCTCTCACTGAACCTAAAACTCGCTGCTTTGGGTACATTGGCTCACTTATCATACCCAGAGATCTTCCTGTGTCCACCTCTCTAGCTCTGAGATCATGGGTGTGTGTTTCTGCACGGGTGCTCTGGATCCAAACTCGGGTCCGGTGCTTGCACAGAACACATTTTATCAACTCACTCATCTCCCCAGCCCTAAACTTCTGCCCTTTGATCCTGTACATTTGTCAAACACTGATTGTTTTTCTAAGACAATTTAATGTGACTCAGCCCTTATTGTGATAGGCATTGGGATTTTTGTGGAACAATGGGTAGGACAAATCTGGTTCTTGTCCTTACGAAACTGTGCACTCTTTGTAAAAGATTGATAGTTTAGTGTTCCCCCAAAGCACTTTCTGTACGTCAGAGGAGCCCCAAGGCCAAACACCGGAAGGGATAGGTTCTTAGAAAGAAAGTTACTGCTGGGCGGTGGTGGCACACGCTTTTAATCCCAGCACTCGGGAGGCAGAGACAGGTGAATGCCTGGTTTACAAGAGCTAGTTCCAGGACACCTAGGACTGTACACAGGGAAACCCTGTCTCAAAAAAAAAAAAAAAAGAAGAAGAACATGACCAAAAAGTAAGCTTCCATCTCAGCGTATTGCTGTTTATGTGCCTGATATATTTAGTAACATTTTTATAACTTTAAACTATCTTAATATCCTATACATTATTAGTGTCCAAATGTTTCTGCCACACTATTGTGAACTAGGCTATCCATTATGCATATCTCTGTGTGTGTGTGTGTGTGTATATTTTTTTTTTAATTTAAAATAAAAAATTTTTTTGGAGACAAGATCTCACTCTGTAGCCTAGGCTGGCGTCAAACTTGCTGTGACCCTCCTACCTCAGTCTCTTTAGTGAACTCACTCTGTAGACCAGGTTGACATCAAACTCACAGAGGTCTGCTTGCCTCTGTCTGGGATTAAAGGCATGTGCCACTACCGCCTGGCTGATCTGGTGACCTTTTTTACAGTGGTAAATCATAAGGTCAGTGACTAATGGGGCACAAACAGATCTGGACTACAGCAATAAAAGAAGCAGCCCAAATGTCAGTACATGCTGGGTAGCTTCTTTTGCTTTCAGCAAGATGCTGAGAAAGAATACTTGCAGATGAAGTTGGTCCATTCACAAACAGGGATGGATGAGTCTCACTTTGCTAAGGGGTGTTCTTTGTTTAAGCCTGTATTCTGAGGAGAGCCTTGAGGAGCTGCAAGGTCACTGGTCCCACTGTCCCATGTAAGACAGATGTAAAGAGGCTTCTAAAATGTAACCTGGGTTTGCTCCCTGGCCTCTTTCCTCCTCATTCATTCAAGAAGAAGAACATGACCAAAAAGTCATGGGAGCTCATTGTGTGGCTTTTCCTTGTTATAAGAAGTGCTCACTTTAAGGCTAGTGAGTGTGGCGGATTACCAAAGAAGAATGACTGTCTTTATTGCTTAATGTTGGGTAAGATAACTTGCCTGTGGCTTCTTGTTTGTGGAAACAACTGGAACCAGACTTGAAGTTTATAGTTTTTGAGTGGATTGTATTGCTAAGAACCCCAGGCTTGTGGAGTTACTTCAGCTCTGAAAGCCGTTCCTGCTCTCCTGAGCTCAGATTAACAGGAAGCAGACTGTGAAAGCTTTGGAAGCTCCCAAGAGAGGCTATCTTCCCCAAGATCTCCATCTCCCCAAGACAGGAAGTGGCTCAGAGGCTACATCTGGCATCTGTGTTGTAGAGTGCATCAGAGCAGGGCTTTGAGTCTCTTGAAAATAGAATTTGGTACTGCCAGATTGTCAGGCCGAGGATTAGTTCGTTACCAAATTAAGAAGTTTGCCTTTTCCTGTCCCTAGGATTTAGATTTTCTGTGGCCCGAGCACTGCCATGGATTCCCAGTCTCATGTATTTATTTTTCTTTTTTTGTTTGTTTGTTTGTTTTTGTCTGTTTGTTTGTTTTTCAAGACAGGGTTTCTCTGTAGCTTTGGAGCCTGTAACTCTTGTAGATCAGGCTGGCCTCGAACTCATAGAGATCTGCCTGCCTGTGCCTCCCGAGTGCTGGGATTAAAGGCATGTGCCACCACTGCCTGGCCTTAAATGGTGTTTTTTTTTAATTTATTTTTCATCCCTTCATTTATTCCCATTTATTTCCAACTAAAGTGGGGTAGGTGTCTACCATGTGAGCCACAGATGGACCCAGTGGGCACAGCAGGCCAGCACTGGGTCTTTGGGGACAGGTTGTAACAGGAGTGTTCCGTGAATGCGCATGTCCGTGTTGCCCATCCAGAGAGGGGCCATGAGGAAGGCTGTAGCGTTCTTTCCCAGACTGTCTGGCATCTTTTACACACCTCCATCTACTGAGTGTTGTTTCCACTGAAGCTATTGTTTTGTTGAAAAGGAATGGGCTGGGTGGGGTTCCCCTCCTGCCCTTTGTTCTTCCTGCCTGCAGTGCAGACGTGGTGGTAGCGAGGAAGGCAGACTGCTGTTCAGACAGGGAGGGAAGGCAGTCCTGGGTTCTTAGCAGCACCGAGGACTTGCACCAGCTCAGGCCTGCTGTGTTCATAGTGGAAGAAAACTGAATCTTACTAAACCACTGGTAGATTTCTGCTTATTCAAAGCTGAACATAATATAAAGTAGTGTTGATGGGTTTAGTAATTTATTCTTCAATGTAATAGTCTTGAATTCTTGCATTTTCGCTATAAAAGACATTTGTGAAGTCTTATGTTATTATGTGACTATTTATCTTTTTCAATAGGTTATGAACCACTTTGAAGTAAAAAAAAAACTTTTTTTTTCTTTCTTTCTTTTTTTTTTTTTTGGAGACAGGATCTCTTATTCTGTAGCTCTAGCTGTCCTGGGTTTTGCCTGTAAACCAGGCTGGCCTCCAATTCACAGAGGTCATTCTGTAATGACAGTTCCTCCTGGCACCAGACTGCCTCTCGCATTGCAGTTAGCATCCTTGGCTCCTGTCTAGTAAGTTCCCTAAGCGACCTGTCCGAAGACTGCCTCAGTTAGGAGCCATTGCTGAGGATCAGGATGTAGCTCAGTGGTAGGATACAAGTTTAGCAATGCATGAGGGCCTGGGTTTGGTTCCCAGCACCAAAACAAAAAGGAACGGAGGAAAAGAGAGGGGAAATTATGAAAGGGGAGGGGAACCACTGTTCTGTAGATGAGGACTGTCTAAATTATGAGAGTGATAGCTTGCTTTCTATAAAAATTTCTAAGTAGCCAAGCAAGGCCTGATAACCCCTAATTTCTTCATTGGGGGGTGGAGGCTGGAGGATCAGTGGGAGTTCAAGACTAGCCTGAGCTATATGAGACCCTCCCCCAAAAACCATTCCTAGGTGACATTTTTTTTTCCTAGGTGACATTTTTAATAAGCAATCGAAGATGGTCAAGAATGTATTTTTAGCTTAATTCTGTTCCGTTGTTTAATTAGTCATGTTTAGTAAAATGATGGACTCGGTTGTATGTTTTTATGTAACATGAATAAGGATCTTATTAAATGCCTTCATTTAGAGTCAAAGATTTCACCTCAGACAACTGAAATAAAATGTCTCTAGAAGAGTTCTTTTCATGGTTCCTAAATCAGACAGTTTACAGTTGGAACTGTGGGGGAAGTGGGCGTGTGGGCACTTAGGTCTGTTTTGAGGATAGATAGTAACTGCCGTTGCAATCATCTTAACCACTCGTCTCTCTGTGTTCCTTGTAGAGCTGGTCCCCAGGAAAGATCTTCTAACAGAAAACGTTCCGTACTGTGATGCGCCAATTCAGAAGCAGTAAAGCTTCCAGGACAAAACCTGTCTCTGCTCCCTCTGACTTTAAATATATACCTAGCCAAAGTCCTGGACATGCGATGTTTCTCTCTGAAGTAGCATGTTGCGAATGAGCAGCAGGCTGAGGGCTGCAGAGCACTGCAGTGTTCTGAGGACATAGATGTGCCTCCCTCCTCACCATCAGGCAGCCTGACCTGGCGACCGGATGTCTGGGGAGGTGGGACTCTTTCCTTCCCCTTTGGTAGGTGTTTTGGTCTTACCAAAGCTATTTGCCAATGAAGCACTTTACCAAGTTGGTGACTTTTCATCCCATGGGAAACAGTACTGCAAAATATAAAACACTACGTTAAATTGATGTTTAATTTCTAAAATATTAAGTTGATAAAAAAAAAAGAACACTTTCTGCCAGCTCTCTACTGAAAGTAACCATTGTTTTCCAAAGTCTTGCGGTTATTTCTGCAGATAAAATAATGTGGCTTGCTTCTCTGTGTTCTTATAAAGACAGTTTTTTCCTTGCCTGTGTAAAAATGTCTAAACACCTTGAGCGTGCAGTATCTGCAGAGGTCAGGAGAGGGTATTGGATCCCTTGGGACTGGAGTTGTAGATAGTCATGAGCTTTTTTTTTTGGTTTTTTTTTTCGAGACAGGGTTTCTCTGTGGCTTTGGAGCCTGTCCTGGAACTAGCTCTTGTAGACCAGGCTGGTCTCGAACTCACAGAGATCCGCCTGCCTCTGCCTCCCGAGTGCTGGGATTAAAGGTGTGCGCCACCATCGCCCGGCTAGTCATGAGCTTTTATGTGGGTCCTGGGAATTGAACTTGAGTCCTCTAGAAGAGCAGCAAGTGCTCTTAACCACTAAGCCATCTTTCCAACCCCTATAAAGACATTTTAAATAGTCTTCTGAAGATAGATGGATGAAATATCAAAATCACTTTGGGTCACTATAGAATAAAGACATCCAACATTTTGAGGAAGTGGTGGCGCTCTCTCAGACTACTTGGTCCTTGTAGAGTTAACTGTATTTGGATCACAGTTGGACGTTATTATGAAATGCTATAGATGGCTATATTCTCTCTCTCTCTCTCTTTCTCTCTCTCTCTCTCTCTCTCTCTCTCTCTCTCTCTCTCTCTCTTTCTCTCTAGTCTTGAACTCAATGACCCACCTGCCTCTGCCTCCCCAGTACTTTACATAATTTTATTCTGAGTGTTGCCAAATAAATAATAGTAATAATAATTGGACTTTGTCATAAAGTTAAAAACATTTTTACTGGGTTCAAGGCCAACTTGGTCTACAAAGTGAGTTCCAGGACAGCTAAGATCGTTCCCCAGAGAAACCCTGTCTTGGAAAAAAAATTTTTTGCCCCCACTGGGCAATGATGGCGCACGCCTTTAATCCCAGCACTCTGGAGGCAGAGGCAGGTGAATCTTTGTGAGTTCGAGGCCAGCCTGGTCTACAAAGCAAGTTCCAGGACAGTCAGGGCTGTTACAGAGAGAAACCCTGTCTCAAAAAAAAAAAAAAAAAGAAAAGAAAAGATTGTCAGATCCTTTAGAACTGGAGTTACAGATGGTTGTGAGTTGTCATGTGGGTACTGGGAACTGAACCACGGGTCCTCTGGAACAGCAGCCCATGTTCTTAGCCAGTGAGCCATCTTTCCAGCCCCTCAACCCAATTTTAAAAGTAAACATTTGAGCCGGGCGGTGGTGGCGCACGCCTTTAATCCCAGCACTTGGGAGGCAGAGGCAGGCGGATCTTTGTGAGTTCGAGACCAGCCTGGTCTACAGAGCTAGTTCCAGGACAGGCTCCAAAGCCACAGAGAATCCCTGTCTCAAAAAAAAACCAAAAAAAAAAAAAATAAAAAATAAAAGTAAACATTTAAGCAGATGCTTCATCTAAAAAGATGCATAGAAGCTGTCAAGATTGTGCAGCGGGTGGTGGTAACTTGCCTTGCAAGCCTGGCGACCTGTGTTTCCTCCTGGAACCCACATGATAGAACAAGAGATCCAAATTCTGCAAGTTGTTCCCTGACGTAAATAATCATGTTGCATAATTGCACAATGCTCACACAATCATCATTTTTATGATAGGCAAATGACAGATACAGCATGAAAAACTGTTCAGCTGAAAGTTAAAATCTCAGTGACATACTGTTAGGTGTCTATTAGGATGACTGACAGATATCAAGTGTTGACAGGGACAGGGCTTTTTGTTGTTTTGTTTTTGTTTTCTGAGACAAGGTCTGTCTATGTAGCCCTGGCTAGTCTGGAACACATTTGCTTTTTGCCTTATTTTATCAAATCCCTAGATTGTCCGTCTCCTCTTCGCTCAGGGAAGATTGAGATTTTTTTTTTTTTGTGATGGCTGTGGTAGAACAGCGGAAGAGCTACTCATGGAAGAGTTTGTGTTACTTCATGACGTCAGTCCATCTTAGGGGTGGAGCCTCAGCAGAACATGGCGCCAGACAGGCAGCACTTGGCTAAGCCTGGCAGGGAGTGGGTGGGTGAGCCTAACGTTAAAATAACTCCTTACTGTGCCAATCAGATGCCACCTCCTAAAGGTTCTACACACTTCAAAAGAGCCCTGCAAGCCAGGGATAAAACACTTGAAACACGAACCTGCAGGAGACATTTCAGAGCCAAATTGTAATGTGTGTGTGTGCTCTTGTCTGTGCACCTGTGATTGCGTATGTGCACATGCTAGGACACATGTGGAAGTCAGAGAATAATGTCGGGAGTTGGTTCTCTGGGAATTGAACTCAGGGCCTTAGGTTTGGCAGCAAGCACCCATTGTCTACTGAGCTATCTCACTGACCCACACATGCATATCCTGAGCTGGAATTGTGAAGGGCTGGGGCTATAGGTCAGTGGTACGGCACTTGTACAGTATGCCCAAGGTCTGGGATTCAACCTCCAGTACTGCAAGGAAAATAACAGATGGAATAGAGTGGGGATTGGTGATTCTCTGTGGAGGTATGGGCTAACATGCTCATAGAAAGATTTTGTGCCTGCCTTTGTCAGGCAACCCGAGAACACCTGGAGAGTCCCATACTGCTCTAGGAATTTCAGAGTTAATTCGGGACTAGGGATATGATTCAGTTATATCTAAATGCTTGCTTAGTGTGCTTTCTGAAGCCCCGAGTTCTGTCCCCAGCACTGCATAACCCAAATATATGGTTCTCAGCACTTGGTGGGATGGAGGCATGAAGATGAGAAGGTTAAGGTCATCCTCAGCTTCACAGCAGGTTCGAGGCTAGCCTGTGATGTGTGGACCCTGTCTCAACAATAATGAAATACTTTATTAGAGCATGGTCTGTAAGATACAATAAATACACAC
The DNA here is from genome assembly GCF_037038515.1 of Microtus pennsylvanicus. Classification (NCBI taxonomy): domain Eukaryota; kingdom Metazoa; phylum Chordata; class Mammalia; order Rodentia; family Cricetidae; genus Microtus; species Microtus pennsylvanicus. Next base: position 66,568,828 of record NC_134589.1, read on the forward strand.
TATGATGTGGCTTTACTGTCCTTTTTAGATTCATTTTTATGTGTAAGTATGTGTATGCTTGCATATGGATATCTGCGTGTGAGTGTGGGTGACTGTGGAGGCCAGAGGTGTAAGATCTCCTGGAGCTGAGTTACATATGATCATAACCAGACTGAATTGGATGCTGGGAGCAGTGTCAGGTTCTCTGGAAGATGCAACAGTGTTCTCAACTGCTGAGCCATCTCTCCAGCCTCCAGCGTTACTATCTTACAGGGATATAAGTGGGGGCTGGGCAGTGGTGGCACACGCCTTTAATCCCAGCGCTTGGGAGCCAGAGGCTGGAGGATCTCTGTGAGTTCAAGGCCAGCCTAGTCTACACTGTGAGTTCCGCGACAGCCAGGGCTATGTAGAGAAGCCGTATCTCAAACAAAATAGTAAGTGGAGCTGGAGAAGCAACTCAGTGGTTAAAATCAGGTGCTACTCTTGCACGTAGGAGAACTCCAGTTCCCCAAACCCAGATCCCAATGACTGGCTCCGGGGGACATGACACCCTTTTCTCCACCCTCTGGGCCCCTGTACTCACATGTGTGAGCACACACATGCACACAGTTAAAGATAAAAGTAAGCATAAATAACTCTAGAGCCAATGCTATTTTGAAGCATATAAATTGAAATTTTAAAATAATTTGAGACAGGGTCTCATATATCTCAGGTTAGCCTCAAGCTCACTATATGCCAAGGCTGCCCTAAACCTTCTGATCCTCCTGCCTTCACCTCCCCAACCTGGGTGTCGAGGTTAGTGGTGTGCACCCCTGTGCCTGCTCTAAGAGAAAGCCAGCTCCTGCTGGTGATGGAAGCACACTGGGGGATTGTAAGCTTCCAGCCACACAGCCTTAAGGAGATTTCCCCTACTTTCATCTTTTATTTTTGTAACAGAAAAGTGAAAAGGCTCAGTTCCCAGGGAAGAAGGCTCTGAGGCGGAGTTGCTTGTGGGAGGTTTAAATTAGAGAGCTCTTGGGAAGTAACCAAGATAAGATGTAGCGGGGCCTGGGCCCGAAATGGCCTTCAGAATCCGGTCACACTAAGGCAAGAGGACTGGACTCTGTCCTGGCACCGAAGCCTGGCCTAGCAGGAGAGAGGCAGAGGAGAGGAGGCTCTGCAGGCATCTAGGTAGCGTACAAGTGACACAAACTGCCCCGTCATTGCCTCAGATTGCAAGAGGTGGCCAAGCGTTTCTCTTCGGGGCATGGAGTCCATTAGACGAGAAGCTGTGGACAAGCCGAGGTCCATGCAGTCATTCATTCTTCCGGTATTTTTCTATTTTGAATTACATGAAAAATGTTCACGAAAGGGTGAACAGGACACCGGACTCTGGTCATGGTTATGTCACTGAAAAGTATGTGTCTGAGGAAACCCTGGATGTGCCTTCTGGTTGTGTTACCTAGCATGCATGGGGGTATGAATCCCAAGCCAGCACTTAAGAAATCTGGACCAGATGCTGTGTTAGTAAAGAATCATTTTAAATGTTTAAAAGTAATTATCATTTGTGGGCAGTGATCACATCGCACTGCACGTGTAAAGGCCGGAGGACAACTCTCATCACGTGGGTCCCGAGCATCAAACTCAGGCTGTCAGACTTGGCAGCAAACACTTCTACCCACTGAGTCATATCACTGGCCCTAGTAGGAATCACTCTAGTAGAAACTCACTGCAGCTAGCTCTGTAAAAGAGTGAGGAGAGCGGGTTTGGGATGCAGCTCACTTGACAGATGTTCCCCCAGCATGCAAGCATGCATGAAGCCCCAAGTTCTCTCCACTGCATAAGCCAGGAGACCAGAGGTTCAAGGGTTCAAAGCTAGGCTGGGGATTATGTGAAACCCTGTTGCAAGAAATAAGTAGATTAAACTTTTTGACAACGAATTAGAGACGCTAGAGAAAACCCTATTAGAAAGTGGCACTCGGCCTCACCTCTCTACTCAGACCAGTGACACTAACTATTCTCCTGGAAATAACCTGTCAGGCGGGGCTCGCTCAGCACTCCAGAGGGGAAATGTCAAGGATTTTTGTTGTTTGGTTGGTTGGTTTCTGGTCTTCCCAGATGTGGTTTCTCTGTGTAACCCTGGCTGTCCTGGAACTTGCTCTGTAGGGATCCACCTGCCTCTGCCTTCAGAGTGCTGGGATTAAAGATATGCACCACCAGGGCCCAACAAGATGGTGTGAATTTAAACCAATGGGAAGACATGCTGTTCCTGTCCTCCTTGGTTTATGGCTTAGACCAGTTGTTGAAGAGCACAGATTCAGAGATGAAGAGCAGGTGACATTGCAGTTTGTCATGTTTTCAGTCCTTGCTGTACCTTTTCTTAATCTCATGTCCCTGTTTCCCTACTCCACCCCCAGATATCAAGTTGACTATAAAATAATCCAAGAAAGAGATTAATTCAGATTGTGCCCCCTACTGGAGGATGAGAGCACAATGCCTACTAGAGGTGTCTAGACTATGTCCCTCAGCTGAAGAGTTGAGGCTGAAGCTGTATGTGCTTTGTGCAGTGTGGAGATGCGTGCTGACCTTGTAAAGAAGGGAGCTAAGCATACAGCATTTCCCACAGTCTTTCAAGATCAGTCCTGGAGTGTGAGGGATTTCACTCCCTATAGCAAAGATAAGAAGAGGCTGGGGCTCTAGCTGAGTTGATAGAATTCTTGCCTAGCATGCACAAGGCTCTGGGTTTGGTTCCCAACACCTCATGGAATTGGCATGGTGTTGCACACCTGTAATCCCAGCACTAAGAAATGGGAGCAGGAGGATCAGGCGTTCACAGCCATTCCCACCTACACAGGGAGCTTAAGACTAGCTTGAGCTAGAGACCCTGCCCGGGGTTTAGGAGAAGGGTAGACAAGCAGGAGACTCAGCAGTTCCCATCCATCTAAGGAATAGCATTTGTTGCTCAGGTCTGCAGTGCTTACAAACTCTGAGTTCCTGGATTCCCAGCCTCAGCATAGTCCTGAAAAAGCATGGCCTATGTTTGCCTTCCCACATGTAGGCTCCTGCTTTGTGCTGGCGCTTTGGAACCCCTAAGCAATGTGAAGGAACAATCCAGTCCTGCAAAACATCCAGGCAGCCTCAGCTACCCACCCCCTGTCCCAGGAAACAGCCTGGTAGTGTACCCTAGGCAGCTTGAGCAACTGAGGTCCTAGGAAGCAGATGGGTGGCCTCCTCACCCACCCACAGTCCCAGGAAACAACCAAGTGGCCTTCTGTAACTGGCTTGGTTCACCAACGCTCCTGGAAAACAGGCAGGCAAGCATTACGAATCTCCCCTCAGTCTCAGGAAGCAATTGAACAGCCTGTTCTCAGCTCAGCCTGATGCCGAAATCTGAAAAACACCAAGCCCGAACCCTCAGCTCCAGGAAGCAGCTGAACAGCCTTCCTCTAGTAGATCGGGGCCCAGGCCGTCTGACAAGACACTACCAGCATCAGTCTGTCACTAACAAGCAAGCTCACTGTGGCCCACCAGGAAGCCCCACCCTCACGTGCCCAGAGGAACTACAGGCACCCCAATACCCACAGCCAGGCAGGCCACGCCCTGAGCTGTTAGTGAGCTGTCTCACAGTGAGCAGCAGCCTCCCAGCTGGCTGTGAAGCAAGCGCCACAGCAGAGACATTCAGTTCTCACAGCAATGCTCCTGTTAATTAGAGCAGAACACCCAGGATACACTAAAGCTTTACCTCCAGTCAGAGTCAACACAGCCGGTCAAGCCAAAGCACACAACACCGGGAGAAAAAGCCTTTTACTCTCTATGAAAGTCACTCCGTAAGGAGGGCAGAGGCAGCGGATTTGCCAGACACACAAACACCAGTGATGGGCACAAAAAGCACAGGCCTGGAATCCCAGCACACGGGGGAGGAAGCGAGCAGGAAGATGAGGAGTTCAAGGTTATCTTCAGCTACCCCGTGAGTCCAAGGCCAGCCTGGGCTTACTTGAGACTGGGTCTCAAAACAAACAATAAAACAAAGGACTGTGTATTACAAATTTTGAGGTGTTTGTCCTATGTTAATTTTTTTTTTTTTTTTGGTTTTTTGAGACAGGGTTTCTCTGTGGTTTTGGAGCCTGTCCTGGAACTAGTTCTTATAGACCAGGCTGGCCTCGAACTCAGAGAGATCCGCCTGCCTCTGCCTCCCTAGTGCTGGGATTAGAGGCGTGCGCCACCACCACCCGGCTTTGTCCTATGTTAATTAAATCATTTTAAATCTAGAAGTCATAGAATTATAGAAGTCAAATCAGTGGATAACTTTGGAGAGCGGGAAAATAATGGTTTTAAAAGTAACTGGTGTGGGGGCAGGTGGAGAGACATCTCAATGGTTAAGAGCACTTTCCCAAAGGACCTAGGTTCGATTCCCAGCACCCATATGGCAACTCACAACCCTCTGTAACTTTAGCTCTAGGTGTTCAAAATGCTGTCCCTGGCCTCTGCAGGCGTCAGATACACAAGCAGACACTCATGGAGGCAAAACACCCATACGCATGAAAGTTTTTAAAATGAAAAAGTAGCAATGAACTACCAGAATGTTAGCCATAACCTACTCAATCCCAAGTCACTTGTGGCAGGATGCATTTTGGGAAATCCATCATGAGGCAGCTTCGTCAGAATGAGAACAGTGATGTGCGTACTTACCCAGCTCTAGGTGATGTCGCTTAGCCCCACGTGGCCTAATGTGAGCAAGAGATGTGAAAAACATGAGATGTATGACGTTAGAGCTGGTGCCTCGTACAATTAACATTGTTAATTTTTGTAATATCAGGAGTAAAAGAGGGCTTTTGTATGTTCTAGATTAACACTCAATCACCGAGCCACAACCCTAGTCCATGAAAGAGGTTTTGTTTTTCTTTTCTTTTTTCTCGTCCTTTCTTTGCTTTTTTTTTTTTTTTTTTTTTTTTTTGGACAGGGTTTCTCTGTGTAGCAATGGTTGTCTTGGAACTCACTCTGTAGATCAGGCTGGCCTAGAACTTGGAGATCCACTTGCCTTTGCCTCCCAAGTGCTGGGATTAAAGTCATGTGCCACCACCCCGCTCAGTAAACAGGTTTCTGAAGAAATAGAAGATGTACTCCAACATAGCATAGCATCATAAAATAGCATAGCATAGTAAAAATATATGAGCCAATAGCAGAGTCGTGCCACCTTCAGTAACTGCCGGGCACCGCACATCAATTCATCTAGTCCGCAAACATTGCGATCACGTGACTTTTCCTAGAGAGACGTGAACAATTGTCTTTCCACCTGAGAGTGCTGACAGCAGAACCAAGAAGCAGTTCCACCCAAGGCCAGCTTAGAGAGCTGAGGACTCACTGAGGTTAGTGCAGGAGTGTGGGGGAGGAGCTGCAAGAGCGTGGGTTGCTCAAAGGCAAGGCATTGAGAAAAGCCCCGCCCAGCATGAGTGACAGCTCAGAAGAGCTGAGTCCTGCCGAGCATGGTGGTGCATGCCTGCATCTGTGAGTTTGAGCCCAGCCTGAGCTACAGTGCTAGTTCCAGGACAGCCAGAGCTACACAGAGAAATCTTGTCTCAGAAACAAAAATAAAACAAAACACTTCCTTCCCCCGAAAAAAAACCCACAAAAAAACGCTGAGTCCGTGCAGCTCCCAGGTAGTTCCTCCTAGCAACTGTTTACTGTTTATCTAACTGGGCGGCAGGTGTGTGTGTGTGTGTGTGTGTGTGGTGTGTCTGGTGTTAGTCTTGGAGCTAGTAGCTACATAACACTTCACCCCTTCCACCAGCCCTTACTTTCTTTCTGCCCCCTCTTCTGCAACACGATTATCTTCCATTTCTGGCTGAGCATCAGGCCGCTCTGCTGCAATAATAGCCTCCTGTTCGCAGTCGGTTGGTTGTTTGAGTCTCTGCAGTAATCACCACCCACTTCAGAAAAACCGTTTCCCCCTGACTGAGGCTAACTTAGCAGGAATCTATAGATATAGACATGAATGTTCAGGAGGCGGTTTGACATACCCATAAGAGCAATTACTTCCTTGCTGGGGCCCATGACCCACCTCCTCCAACACAGGTCTCAGTCCCAGTTTTCCAGTTCCAAGCGCAAATTATTTCCTGTGGGCTGGATTGTGTGTGCTACACATGTACATGCAAGTGTGCAAGCTTACGGAGGCAGAGGTCAATGCCAAGTGTTTTCTTCAATTTCTCTCCACATTATTATTATCATTGTTTTGAGTCAGGGTCTTACTATGTAACCCTGGCTGTCCTGTAACTCATTGTGAAAACCAGGTTGACCTCAGATTCACAGAGATCCTCCTTCCTCTGCCTCTGAGTGCTGGGATTAACGGTGTGTTAACATGCCTGGCTTCTACGTATATTTGTATGCAAATATATACAAATATAAACACACACATACACACATACATGTTTGAGATAGTATATCACTGAAGCTGGAGTCCATCAGTTTGGCTAGGCTGGATGACCACTGAGTTTCGGGGATCCATTTGTGTCATTCCCCCTGCTCCCCAGCACTAGGGTAGACACACACTGCCATCACCATTTTTATGTGGGTACTGGGGACTTTTTTTTTTTTTTTGGTTTTTCGAGACAGGGTTTCTCTGTGGCTTTGGAGCCTGTCCTGGAACTAGCTCTTGTAGACCAGGCTGGTCTCGAACTCACAGAGATCCGCCTGCCTCTGCCTCCCAAGTGCTGGGATTAAAGGCGTGCGCGACCACCGCCCGGCGGTACTGGGGACTTGAACTCAGATCGCCTTGCTTGTGAGGCAAGCACTTTACCCACTGAGCCCTGTGGAGTACACGTGAAACTAGCTTTAGGGTTCGTGGGCAATAGGAGGCTCCCTGGCCTACAGTGCACAGGGAGGTAGCCCACCTACGGCCCTGGGATGTTCACCCAAGGACACTATGCCTTCTGGAAGTGCCCTTCTATGTATGCAGGGTGCCTTCTTTAAACATTTTTTTTTTGAGGAGAGTGTGAATGCAGTCCTTACTACCACAAGCTATGCATCTGAACTTCTTGAATTTGGGGAAATTGCTGGGGTCAGCACCTATGAAGTGTCGTGGATGAGCCTTGCCCTGGGAAACCACCTGCCTCATCATGGTGTCTCCCCTGCTAGGTGAGTATTCCTTTAAAGATTTTAAGTGCTATTTTCTACTGCCCTTATAGATGCTTTCTCTAATCTGTAAAATACTCCAGGGTTAGCATTGTATAATGGGAAAAAATTCAGCAGTGAGAGGTCTCTAAAGGCTCGCTACCAAGGGCCAGTTGGTCTTGGATTCAGCATGGAAAGAACTCATTACTTGGATTGCTTTATCAGAGAGAAATGCTGGCTGCAGAGGAACGCCGGCCTATTTAACTCTCTAACCCACAGCCATTCTCCACGAGCCACCCCACTTCCATCGTCCTGGGGTGCTGCTGCAGGGCTACCGCACATCTCCCCACCCGACTGGATTCGTCCAGCTGGCTCGCACAGCTTGTCCTAGCTCAGAGTCAAGGTTATGCTCTTATCTGCCATGCCTGCCACTGGTGCTGGGTCCCCAAACCTGGCAGCTTCATTGTCGCTTCATCAGCCGTACCTGGCTACTGCAGGGGTCCCAGTATAATTTTGTCCCTTTTCTTTGTTTTTGTTTTGTTTTGAGACAGGGTTTCTCTGTGTAGCCCTGGCTGCCCTGGGACTCAGAGATCCTCCTACTTCTGCCTTCTGAGTGCTGGGATTAAAGGGGTGCGCCTCCACTGCCTGGCTCAGCTTTCTTGTGGGGAAAAATGAACCCAGTGTGCTGTCTGGGTGGATCCATTACCCAGCCCCATCCATCACTCCTCCTTCTGCCCCTCTTGCTTAGACTTCAACGCCTTCCAGAGGCTCACAGGTACTGGATTTAGCCATCCATGTTTTTATCTAAAATTCTGACTCCATGCAGTTCTTGCCATATTTTCTTTCAAGTGACCCAGCAAGGTTCTGCCATCTTCTTTTCCCCATTTCATCCTCCTCTGGATGCTTTAGAGCCGTCTAAACCCACTTTACATACCAATCTAACCCACTCAGATCTGTTGGGACCTCTTCTACCTTCTAAAGATCACAGCCCACCAGGACGGCTCGTCTTTAGATTCCTGAATCTTTTGAACCTCTCTCTTCAGCCCAGCAGGGACTATCTCAATTCAGAGGAAGTAGAGCTGACAAGATGGCTCAGCAGGTAAAGGTGCTTGCCAACAAGCCTAATGACCTGCGTTCTATTTCTAGAACCCATCTGGTGGAAGGAGAGACCTGACTTCCTCAAGTCCTCTAGCATCCGTGCGTGTGTGCACACACTCACAAGTGAAAAGGAATGTTAAAAAAATTTTGGGGCCCAGCGGTGGTGGCGCACGCCTTTAATCCCAGTACTCGGGAAGCAGAGGCAGGCGGATCTCTGGGAGTTTGAGGCCAGCCTGGTCTACAAGAGCTAATTCCGGGACAGGCACCAAAGCTACAGAGAAACCCTGTCTCGAAAAACCAAAAAAAAAAAAAAAAAAATTCGGGGGGGGGGACTGGAGGGATGACTCAGTGGTCAGGAGCACTGCCTGCTCTTCCAGAGGACCTGGGTTCAATTCCCAGCACTCACGTGGCAGCTCACAACTGTCTGTAATTCCAGTTCCAGGGAACCCTCACATCCATGGCAAAACACCAATGCACATAAAATAAAAATGAATGAGAACTTTAAAACCCATAAAAAACTTTAAAAAGCAATTCTGGGGAACAGCTGTGCGACAAGAGAGTTGCACTGTGCTGTGCTGTGCTGCTCTAACAACTGTGCCCTCGCTAGGCGGCAGGGGTGTCTCAGCGCGGTCATCTTAGCAGATCGCTGTCTTCTGCGCTGTCCTCTGAACAGGCATTAGACAGCGTACGCCTGCTCCGAAGGTTAAACAGTTGTTTGTTTTATGAAAATTCATTGAGCTCGTGCAGCTGTGATTTTTGTGAATTCTTGTGTGTATTTTCAAGGCAGGGTCTTGTGTGTACCAAGCTGGTCTCAGCTGGCCTTGAATTCCTGATCTTCCTGCTACTCCCTCCCAAGTACTAGGATTACAGTCCTGAGTCCCCACGGGGGATCAAAAGCAAGCACTTATAGATGCTAGGAAACCAGTGTACCCAACTAAGCCATATCCTCAGCTTCCCAAAAAGCTTATTTAAAAATAAAACCTAGGACTGGAGAGATGGCTCAGGAATTAAGAGCACTGACTGCTGTCCCAGAGGACCAGGGTTCAATTCCTAGCACCCACATGGCAGCTCACAACTGTCTGTGACTCCAGTTTCAGGGTATCCAGCACCTTCACACAGACAAATGTGCACATAAAATTAAGAGAAAGAAAGAAAGAAAAAGAGAGAAAGAAAACAAAAACCTAGAACCAGGTAGTGTAGTGGTGGTGCACGTCTTTAATCTCAGCATTTAGGAGGCAGGGTAGGCGGAGTCCGAGGTCAGCTTGAACTACAAAGCAAGTTCCAGGACAGGGGGCTGATAATAGGCTTTCTTCTTCCCCACACCCCCCTGTTTCTTTTTGCAACAAGGTTTCTTTGTGTAGCCTTAGCTGTTCTGGGATTCACTCTGTTGACCATGCTCAAACTCACAGAGATCTGCCTGCCTCTGCCCCCCACCCCCAGTCCTGGGATTAAAGGTGTGTACCACCACTGCCTGGTAAATTCAGGCTTTCTGAATGAATGTCTGTGTGTGGGCTTATGCACAATATGTATGTGGCGGTCAGAGGGCAACTCGCAGCTGCAGTTCTCTCCTTCTCCAATGGAAGTTCCCGGAATCCCTCTGCCTCTTAAGTGCTGGGTGGGATTAAAGGCATGAGCCACCACACCTGGCTGTATTTCAAGACTTAAAACTTACGCTATGGGGCTGGAAATGTAGCTCAGAAGTAGAGTGCTTTCTTGGCATATACAAGGCTCTGAGTTCCATCTCCAGCCCTGAAGGAATCACCTTCACCACCATCCCCGCCGCCGCCGCCGCCGCCGCCGCCGCCACCACCACCACCATTTAACACAGTCTTGGCATAGGCTGCTCCCTGGTCTTTATTGCCTGTCTTTATTGCTTATTCTGAGCACAGCTCAGTGTCCTTTCCAGATAAACTAAAAAGTCTGACTCGTTTTTCCAGGAACTGCACTTTATTGCCTCCCCCACGACAGTGACCAAGTGAACTGAATGGCCCAGCTTATGAGATCGCTCATCATGTACCCTGGGCTGCTGTAAGGTCACCAGGACAAGCTGCTGTGGCTTTGATCACACGCTGGAGAGGGACTAGCTGTGGGTTCCCACGGTAATGGCAATCTGCTTGACTGTATCTTCCTAGGATCATTTAATTCTTCTATAATTTATATCAGTTTGGCTAAATAACGCTTGCTACAGGAATTTCTTAGAAGTATTGAATGTCTATAAATGGAAGTTGCCGGTTCACGATGCCCTGGTTCTGTGCTTGCATTTAATCATGCCACTCAAGAATGACCCTGCTTCAGAATTTTTTTTTTGACCCCTTTCTCAGGAAATATTTCTGAGCAGGCAGCAATAGCGTGTATCTTCAGCTGTGAGGACATTCAGCTGGCGTGACTCGGGCACCGTGATAGATGGGGGATGAGGCCGGAGGACAGCAGAGACGCATTATTTCAGCTCTTAGAGTGAACTGGGGCACGACTATTACTGGAATTTTGCTCGGAATGAGGCACTCGCCACATGGTGTTTTGGAAACTGCGAGAAATGAGGTCATTTCTCCAGCCTCCTTCTGCCGCGATTGCCTGTGTCGAATTGACAACAGTTTGCACTCACATCGCGCATACTGGCTGTGGTCTGTAAAGCAGAAAGGTCTTTGGAGACTCTCGCTGGCGACTCTACCTGGTCTTCCATCCAGTCTGCCTCCCAGCCAGATCTCTACAGAGCACCTGCCTGCACCCAAAGGGCAGCTGCGGAGACTGCAAAATACAGAACAAATAGGGGATTGGAGTCCACCCCCAGAGTTCACCATGGAAACATGTAATTAGCAGGGTGCGGGACCTACTCCGAAGGGTGCCCCTTCCGTTCACAGTTTCAGTTACAGACCCGGGGGCGGTGCTTCCCACTTAGCATAATAGCTTCTATTCTCCACCATACACAATGTTGCTATTTTTTAAAATTTTATTTTTACTTTATGTGTGCAAGTGTTTTGCCTGAATGTATGTGTACCACATGTGTGCAGTACCCACAGAACCCAGAGAGGGCGTTAGATCCCCCGGAGTTGGAGTTACAGGCAATTGTAAGCCACCTGACATGGGTGCTGGGATCCAAGCTCGGGTTCTCTGAAGAAGTGGATGTACTCTGCACCACTAGGCCATCTCTCCAGCCTCTGTCCAAGGTATCTTTAAATAAGTACACATGTTCTGGCTGTAGAATATGTACTGTAAAGCTATTTCATAGAGCAAAATGATGAAATCAGCCCAAATGAAGGCTGTATAATAACAATCCTGCCACAAGAGAATATTTTCACAGATACTACGATGTGAAACAGGGGTTCTTATTTACTAGAATAGATATACCCAGCTTAAAGCCAGGGATGAGGGCCTGAGGAGGTGGCTCAGTGGGTAGAGAGAGCTCTTGCTATAAAGGCCTGAAGACTTGAGTGAAGAGCCAGGTTCCCATAACCCCAGTGTGTCAGGGATTCCACAGACCCACCAGCCAGCCAGTCTAGCAGAAACGGGGACCTTAGGATCATTAAGAGACCCTGTCCTAAAGGAATAAGGCAAAGCCAGGTGTGGGGGCACACTGTTCATCTCAGCACTCAGGAGGCAGAAGTGGGAAGGTCTCTGTGAGTTCTAGGCCAGACAGGCCTATGTAGTGAGATCCTGTCTGAAAGTAAAGGAAAAGGGGTAAGGCAGACAGATAGAAGACACTCAGGGTCTTCCTCTGGCTTCTGTCTGTCTGTCTCTCTTTCTCTCTCTCACACACACACAAACACACTACAAAATAAAAGAATAAATACAGAGATGAAACTGTTTGTAATTTATTTATTCATTCGTTTTTATAGAAACTGTTTTCCTATGTAATTCGGGCTCGCTCAGGACTTGTAATCCTCCTGCCTCCACCTCTCAGACACATACCACTATCCCCAGCCACATCAATTTCCCACCCACCCCTTTCTTTAGGTAAACTGTGTAACTGCAGCTGTCCATTGCTGAATGTTGGTACTGAAGGGAACGTGACATTGTTTTTCTGTTCACACACACACACACACACACACACACACACACACACACACAGTGGGAAGACACTAGATGAGGAGCGTTCGCTGTGCTCGTGTGTGCTCATCTTCTCGGCCACCTGAGACAGTTAACATGCAGACGCTCTCAGTTCCTGAGCCATCCTACACCTCTAACTCAGCTCACACAGAATTGTTTTCCTACATCAGAGAAAAGGGTGGAGTGTGGGCATGGTGTGCACACCCGTTATCCCAGCATGTGGGGGTCGGAGGCAGGAGGATCCCAAGCTCAAGGCCTGCCTGGGCTGCATAACAGGAGTCCTTCTCCAAACAATAGCAATGACATTGTTAGGTTTCTTACTGTAAAGTCTCTGTGCTGGGATGACAATCTCAGGAGTTGGAGACAGGCTGTCATTATGTAAAGATACAGTTCCCCATGTTTACAAACCAGCCGGTTCTTGGACGTCCAGAAGTCCAGGTGATAAAGGCAGGCTGCCAGGCTTCCTCGTGGTTTCTGCAAGGCACCCAGCCTCCTCTACGCACCAGTAAAAGGAGAGTGGTGCTCCCTCGGAGAGTGGTGCTCCCTCGGAGAGTGATGCTCCCTCGGAGAGTGGTGCTCCCTCAGAGAGTGGTGCTCCCTCAGAGAGTGGTGCTCCTCGGAGAGTGATGCTCCCTCAGAGAGTGGTGCTCCCTCAGAGAGTGATGCTCCCTCGGAGAGTGGTGCTCCCTCGGAGAGTGATGCTCCCTCGGAGAGTGGTGCTCCCTCGGAGAGTGCTACTCCCTCGGAGAGTGGTGCTCCCTCCGAAGTTAGTGAGTGTATTTGAGCTGCTGGGGTTGGAGAGGTGGCTCAGTGGTTAAGAGCATGTACAACTCTTGAAGAGGATCGAGTTCCCAGCACCACATTGGGTAGCCCACAATTGCCTCTAACTCCAGCTCCCAGGGCTCCAGCGCCCTCTTCTGGCTTCTGAAAGCATTTGCACTCTGTGTACATTACACCCCCAAACATAATTAATTAAAAATATTTTAAAGAGATTATTTTTAATCTTGTGTGTGTGTGTGTGTGTGCGTGCGTGTGTACATATGCATGCTTGATGTCTGTGGAAGTCAGAAGAGTATCAACTGAACTCAGCCCTACTAAAGTATATATATTTTTTTCATCCATCTTTGCTTCTGACTGCTCCATGCTACCCGTGTCTCTGCCCCAGATTAGAGTCCCTGGCTCTCTGCCCTGAAAGCCATAATGAACGCTGACTGGTTTCTGAGCTAATGTAATGAAATCATCAGCACCTTATCCACTTTCTTAAAATAGGTTCTTTTCTCTCCTCCTTCCCAGCACTGTTCCTCAGCTAATTTAACCTGCTCATCCTCGCCCCATCCGTTTACTTAAAATAGAAGGTGGTTTTCTACCCTCCCGTTCGTCATCCTTTCCAGTTCTAAATGGAACGCAATTGACTGTAAAGCATAATTGCTTCTTTCTCTGCTCTGTTCCCACCTGACATTCTCATGTAATCCGGACCACCAGTGACCTTCAGGAAGTCCCCTTCTCTGGGTATGCCTGGGACATGTGTTTAATCCTGTGCCTCGACTTCCCCTCCCTGGGAAGACAGTCCTGGGGGTACAGCTGACGTTTCTGAAGCCGGTTTTCTGTGGGTCTGACAATGCACCTGTTTTCTGATGATCAATATTATAAATCAGATTGAACATGTGATTCCTGGCCTGGGGAGATGGCTCAGTTGGTAAAGTGCTTCCTGCAGAAGTGTGGGGATCTGAGTCTCAATTCCCAGCACCCCAGGGGTGGGGGGTGGCTGCATATGTCTGTAGCCCCAGTGCTGGGGAGAAGGGGACAGACAGGGGTAGATCCCAGGGGCACAAGGGCCAGCCAGTCTAGCCAAATGGCAAACTTGAATGCATGAAGCCCTTGTTTCAGGCTCCAGCGTTAGCTACATAATAAACTGGGCATGGTGGCACAAGCTGTAATTTCAGCCACTGGAGATGGGGGAGGGACATCAGAAGTTCCTGGTCGGGCTGGAGAGATGGCTCAGAGGTTAAGAGCATTGCCTGCTCTTCCAGGGGTCCTGAGTTCAATTCCCAGCAACCACGTGGTGGCTCACAACCATCTGTGATGGGGTTTGGTGCCCTCTTCTGGCCTGCACCACAGACAGAATATTGTATACATAATAAATAATTAAATATTTTTAAAAAAAGAAGTTCCTGGTCATCTTCAGCTACATAGGGAATTTGCGGCCAACCCGGGATACATGAGATCCTGAAAATCCTTGTCCTGCTCTCCTCTGTCCCTACACCAACAGTTTTGCCTACACCCTTCCACCAAGCTCTCCTGCCAGAGTGATCTCCCTCTCGACAGTGGCATTTCATGCCATTGGTCATATCCTCCTTCACTATGTCTGTTTTGCCTTTCACTTACAGACTAGAGTGCTTGCTTGGTTATGTTTCTGCCCCTCCTAGCTGTTGGTGTTACGTATGTATGCTTACATGTATGTATGTGGATGTATACACACACAGACACCACAGTCATTTCCTTCTGAAAGTATCAACGTATTTTTAAAGAACCCTGCAGTGGAGGAAACAGAGTGGAGCGAGGCCTGTACTACCAGCTGGGTCTCTGTACTCAGGGACTGAGCCACAGTGAAGACATCTACGACGAGTACTCGAGCTCTGTCCATGATAAGAATACAGCTCTGGGAAGCCTGCATAAAGGAGACGTGGACTCTGCAGCTCCTGGGAGAAACCCAACATGATCTCAACAGCAGAAAACTGCCAGGCAAGTCAATTTATTTTTTATTTTATTTTATTTTATTTTTTTGGTTTTTCGAGACAGGGTTTCTCTGTGGCTTTGGAGCCTGTCCTGGAACTAGCTCTGTAGACCAGGCTGGTCTCGAACTCACAGAGATCCGCCTGCCTCTGCCTCCCGAGTGCAGGCAAGTCAATTTAGTAATGAGATTTCTGGACAAGTTTGAGGTGCAGTCTGATGCCGTGGAGCCAAACTCCCCAACCCCCACAGCCTCTGAGGCCACCTGAATGGCCATCATGAACCTGTATAAAGAGAACAGGTGGCAGATGCCAAAGGCACTGCCACCTTGTACTGTAGTGGCACCTTGGTTCTAGGCCACCCCTTCCCTCATAGGAGGATGGGGAAGAGGAAATTGTATCCCTGCCCATTTTAGACAAGAAAGCTGGCCAGAGGGTGGCGAGAGGGAGGGAGACCCGACTGGATGCATGACCTCAGCAGAAGAACCAGCCAAGGCTGACAGCTGGGCAAAAAAGCGGACCCAGCAGAAGCCATCAGTGTTGGGGGAGGGGACACCCCTGTGCCACCTCAGCCCTCAAGGAAGGGCCATACAGGGCCACAGGGAATAATAGTACAAACACGAGGAACAGCCAGAATGGGGATCCAGGTGGAGCAACCATGCTCCCAGGTAGCATAACCAGTGACCTTGTGTGAACAGTATCCCTCCTCAAGGGCAGGTCAGAATTGCTGCAGTGCCAAATGGACTCTCAGAAGTGGCCCTGAGCCTAGAGGACCCCAGAGCAAGGTAGAGGAATGTCATACACAGTGACGTCGTCTGATGTGTGACACTGTGTGGCAACTTCCACAGCACAAATGTGGCTCCAGAGGAAAGAGTCTCTAGACAGGCTCAGGGCTTCACCCTGGTGCTGAGAGTTCCTCAACTTAAAGAAAGCTAGGCCCGAAGGCCAACACTCAGGAGGCTGAGGCAGGAGAATTGAAAGTTAGAGGCCAGTGTGGGCTATGGAGAATGACCCTGTCCCCAGAACAAGGGCTGGGAAGCAGAGGCACCCTGCTTGCCTAGCATATGCAAGGCTTTGGCTATCAGCCAACACTGCCTCCCACCCCTCCCCATCCTCCCCACCACACACACTCCTCCATGTTAAGGTGATTTTACCCCCAAGCCAAGGTATTTTAGGGAAATTCACAATACCTTGCTTCTGACTTTCCTTTAAGAAAGTCCCATTTCATATAGCGGCTGGGCTCAGGTTTCTGAAAAACAAACCCAGGAGCTAGTTCTGTGGGTGACTGAATTATGGGACAATGAATTTACAACCTCAGAGAGTCCCTTTTGTTCTCATAAAGCACTGGTTGGGAAGAAGTGGGACTTTGAAATTGGTGTGGGGTGTCCATCGGCAGAGAAAGCCAACTGCCATTCTTGCCTGAGAAGGATTAGAAATCAAGGCCAGCAGAGTTATAGGAATGAAGCTGAGCAGCATTAGACGTCTAAGGTGAGCCTTATGAGAAGAGAGACAGCATCAAGGCCGTAGACAGCCATGAGATTCTGTCTCTCTCTTCCGTTCCAAAGAAGCGCTGCATTAGGGGTCCCGAAGGGAAACTTCAGGCCATGATGACAAAGGGCGTTTCTTGTTCTGACCGATTTCTGGGGCTGGAGGGGGTCCCAAGAAGTCACAAAGCAGGAAGGCACGAGATAAAAAGTAAAGGAATAACTCAAGGCTGTCCTGGGCCTGGGTATGGGAGGCAGTGGCCTTGGCTTGCAAGCACAAGTGGGGAGGGATGCCGCAAGGACACACAGGCTTGCTTATCTGTGCAGATACAGCCGCAAAGGGGAGGAAGGCTTGATTTCTAAGGCGGTCGCTGTGTCCTTCTGAGCTGAATGAAACATTGCCTACTGGAGGGAAATTCATTAAATCTCAGAAATTCTGTTCTAAAGCAATAGTATTTACGACCCCTTTGGGGATCAGATGACTCTTTCACAGGGATTGCATGTCAGATATTTACATTAAGATTCAGACAGTAGCAAAATTATAGTTATGAAGCATCAATAAAAGTAATTTTATGGTTCAGGATCACTACAACACAAGGAACTGTATTAAAAGGTTGCAGCATTAGGAAAGTTGTTTTTCGAGACAGGGTTTCTCTGTCTTTGGAGCTTTGGAGCCTGTCCTGGCATTAGCTCTGTAGACCAGGCTGGCTTTGAACTGACAGAGATCCACCTGCCTCTGCCTCCCAAGTGCTGGGATTAAAGGTGTGTGCCACCACTGCCCGACTGAGAACCACTGTTCTAATGAAAGGCTCTTAAGACCAGGAAGTAGCCAGATGTGATGGCATATATCTTTAATCAGAACACTGGAGAGGCAGAGGCAGGCAGATCTCTGAGTTTGAGGCCAGCTTGGTCTTCAGAGTGATTTCCAGAACAGCTAGGACTACACAGAGAAACCCTGTCTTGGGGGAGGGGAACAAGAAAGTAAACAGCCAAGTCTCAGGAAATCTCTGAAACCAGATTCACACAGTTCCTCCCTTCCTTAGGTTATACAAGCAGCAAGGACTGCTAAGGAGACACTCACTCTACAACTTGTCCAGCTGCGTGCTAGTTTGGAAGCAAGCTCCAGGGACATAGCTTCTGTGAGTCATCACTCATGCTGGTGTGACTTTTCAGTGGCCTGGCTGCCTATGAGTCAGCCACGCTTCTGTAAGTAACTTCCCATTCGCACTCCTCCAAATAACCCCAACAAACTCACTGGCTCACTAAGACAGACTCTGGATTATCTTGGTATAGACATTTTTCCACCTCTACCTAGGAAAAGCCAGATAATGATGCGTTATCTAAAGAAATGGAGTAGCTTAACTGTTTGCTTGACTTTCACGGAGTCTTAGAATTGAAGGGTGGGGGCTGAAAGGAAGAGACCTGTAGTTGTTGGGTCAAAGACCAGGCTGTCATGGTGGATGACTAGGAAGGGTTGCCTGTGGGAGTCCTGCAAACATCACGGCTGGCAGGGGACAATCCAGGTGAGATAAGAATGAAATTCTGAAAACTGGAGAGATGGCTCAGCGGGTAAGAGCACTGGCTATCTTCCCAGAGGACCGGGGTTTGATTCCCAGCACCCACATGGCAGTTCACAATTGTCTGTAGTTCCAGTTCCAGGGCCTCTGACAGCCCCTACACAGACACACATGGTAAAACACCAATGCACATAATTAATTAATTAATTAAAAAAAAAGAAACCCTGATTCAGCTTGTCTTAGCAGCTGCTGGGCCAAAGCTTCTAGGGTCTGACACCAAGCAGTTTATACTTTACATGTTTAAACTCAGTAAAACCTTGGAAAAAAGTTTTCTCAAGACAGTTATCACAACAAAGCTTTAGGCGTGGCTACATTGAAACTACCTTGCAAGCACATCTCTTTAGCAAAGCACCAGAGATCTCTTCCAGCAGAATGGGTTCTATTAACTGAGAAACAGTGCCCAGAACAAGGGCTTAGGGATGATGGGTTTGTAATGAGCACAAGAGAAAACTCTTTTGCAAAGTACGAGGGACTTCTTTCCTCTTTCGTGAGGGTGAGTTCTAGTGACTGAGAGACAGCGCTTAGGATTCTGGGCACTCCGTGAGGACTAGCTTTACAGACTAGCCAAGATTAGTAGGTACTAACACATCCATCCCCAGACTTCTGGATGGAAAACAGGTGTCAGTTCTTTTTGTTTGTTTGTTTGTTTTTGTTTTTTGAGACAGGGTTTCTCTGTGGTTTTGGAGCCTGTCCTGGAACTAGCTCTTGTAGACCAGGCTGGTCTCGAACTCACAGAGATCTGCCTGCCTCTGCCTCCCGAGTGCTGGGATTAAAGGCGTGCGCCACCATCGCCCGGCCCGGCTGTCAGTTCTTATTGAAGAAAAAAACCCGTGTTTAACAATGCCAGTTTCTCTAGTGTTTATCTGTGAGCTCCTGCCCACTATAGTTGCCTCCAGAATTGTCAGTGCCAGCTTATGGTGTCCACGCATCTGAGTTAGATGGGCAGCGGGCAGAAATCTCATCCATAAAGTCAGTTAGTGTCATTTGGAAGCTCAAGACTTAATGGGCAGAATGAGACTTGAATTGCACAACAGACTCTTAGCCCCTTAACCAAGTCTTGAAAAAACAAACAAAAACAACAAAAAGGAAAAAAGAAAGAAAACCTTTCTAGACATACCTATTTATAAGCACGTTACTGATTTTTGTTTAACCATCTAGCTCTCTAATGTGAAGCTGACATGTATTCTTTCTGCTCTGGTTACAACTCGGTTGTCTTTTTAAAAACTCCATGTGTCTGACATCTGGACTTCCCCCATTGGCCAGACTAAAGCTCCAGGACAGAACTCACTGTAAAGCACTGAAGGAAGTCACCTTGGTCCTATGTCCGATTCCACAGGAAATCTTCCCAATGCCTCACCTCCAAGGTGAAGCAGGACACTTGTTTCACTTAGTCACTAATTAAAAACAATGAAGTGGCTTTAGGTGTTTCAAATAGAGACTTAGCTAATTATGAAATTATCGTAAAAGCAAAGGAGCAAAAGATGCAAGTGCCATTGCCCAGA
This sequence comes from Microtus pennsylvanicus, assembly GCF_037038515.1. Classification (NCBI taxonomy): domain Eukaryota; kingdom Metazoa; phylum Chordata; class Mammalia; order Rodentia; family Cricetidae; genus Microtus; species Microtus pennsylvanicus. Next base: position 66,588,327 of record NC_134589.1, read on the forward strand.
GCCCAGGGAACCACACCCTAAGTGGTTGGGGGTGCAGCTGCTGCTGGAGTCAGGGCCATCAGAAGAAACCAAATGGCTTTTTAAATGTCATGGTTGTCCCTCACTGGTGGCATCTAACTGACTAAGCAAGGAAGTTTGGGGAACATAATTGTCAGGCTTCTAGCCCTGGTGATTGAGAAGAGAAAGGAATGAAGCTACTAACTGCAGGTTGGGGGAACGTCTGTGTTTTCCTGGTAACCAAAGAGTTTACGGTAAGGCTGGGGTGAGTGGGTATATGAGCATGTGGAAGCTGGAGGTTTCTGTTGGGATCTCCTCTGCATTCCTCTCCACATTGTCATTGTTGTCTTCATCATCATCATCATTGTCTTCATCATCATCGTCATCTTCGTCATCTTCGTTGTTGTCATCATCATCGTCATCGTCATCATCATCATCGTCATCATCGTCATCATCATCGTCGTCGTCGTTGTCATCATCATCATCGTCGTCATCATCATCATCATTTTGAGACAGTCCAGCCCTGGTAGCCTCTTGCCCCACTTCCTACCCCTCAGTCAGAGCACTGGGGCTCTAGTCACATACCTGCTATACCCGGTATTTATGGGGGTTCCAGGGATCCAAATTCAAGTCCTCATGCTTGTGCAGTAGCACTTTATCAGCTTCGCCGTTGTTGGGTGACACTGTTTCTGAGGAGATGTGGACAGATGTCTTCTCACTCCAAATAGGGAGCTGATGACAGACCGAAATCCAACATGCGCCGGTTTTGTTTTTTGATGTGGGTGCTGGAGATCAAACTCAGGTTCTCAGGCAGGCTTTCAGGGCAAGCACTCCACCAACACAACCACATCCTCGGCCCTTTTTATTCCTTTAAGATTAGAATTTAAAAAAAGAAAACCTTTTAAGGATTTGAAAAATTATTCCGCAGAAATATTTCTGTCTTTCATGTTGCTTGTCCGTCTGTCCTGTGTTTTTGTGGACCGCAGTCTAATCTCGTGCTTTTTCAGGTTGTCATTTTTGTCTTTTGGGTGAGTGTGTCTTCTTTTGTGTTTTAGCCTGCGTGTGCAGGTGATGGTTTCCGTAAGCTCTCCCACAGGACAGTTTGGGTGACTTCTACAGGGCATTCTGGCTGTTTCCCACAAGCGGCAGCACCATTTTTGAGTATCAATGCCTCTGCTTTGGCTTCCCTCACACCCTGGAGAGACTGCACCTTGAGTTTTTGGTTTCTTGTTGAAGGAGGAGTATGGCTTCCCATAGTCCCGTTTTGTGAGGGGAACCCCGTCTTTGGGCCATTGCTTTCCAGAGAAACTTATCCATTTCATCCGGGCTTGAAAGGGCCAAGGCTGTCTGTTATCTTCCCCTAGGACTGGTGAGCACGGCCCGGCTGTCAGGGTCAAAATTTGTATCCCGTAATTTGCCTTTACAGTAGCTCATGTACTTCCTGCCCTCAGGAGTGAGCTATCATTTCTTCTGCCTGGAAGGTCCTTAAAAAAAAAAAAGTTCCAGAGGCCAGCCTGGTCTACAAGAGCTAGTTCCAGGACAGGCTCCAAAGCTACAGAGAAACCCTGTCTCTGAAAAAAAAAGTAAGTAAAATAAATAAACAAACAATTAACAAATAAATAAAGTTCCACTTACAGATTTTAAGCATATCTCTGTCTTATGCAGTATTTTTCTGAGATAAAAATTAATCTTAATAGTTTTTATTATACCGTGGTTTAGCATGAACCTGCTTCCCTCTCCATCCATCCCTTCCTACATCAGAAGTGTGGGCTTCTCTGTTTATTTTTGCTCAGTGATATGAACCAAGGTGCACATCTACAGCAGACTGACATCAGAATCTCTAAGAGGTCCTAGCAATGTGCATCTGAGCATCAAGCTGCAACTGACGGCACCCCTGCCTGCTGCCACAGACCTGCACATGCTGCTCAGAACGTGAGTGTGCTCCCCAAGGTCACTTTGAGAGCACAGTGGGACTCTCAGTCCCTTTCTCTACTTGGTGTTAGCCCCCTGCTCTATAAAAATGCAAATAGAAGCTCTTTTTATTGATTAAACATAAAGTAAAATGATTTCTCTTTGTTATCTAATTCCCCTTAAATCTTAAAGAGTCTGCAATAAATTTGTCGTAAAGATTAGGTTTGGAAAATTGTTTGTATGTATTAATGACTTTGTAAACATTTTTTTTTTCAACTTTAATTCCATTACATTTTATTTATTTGTTTTTATGGGGTGTGTTGCGTGTGTCCCACTGCTCCATGTGGAGGTCAGAGGACAAATTTCAGGGGTCAGTTCTCTTTGTCTCCTGTGGTCATGAGGATCAAATTCAGGTTGTCAAGTTGGTGACTTCTATCCTTATTCCATGAGTCATCTTGCCAGCCCAAGTGAATACTTAGTACTGAAGAAATCATAAAAGGATCCAGGTATGTCATATAAATAAAGATTATGGAACAGTGGGGTTTACTTGTGTCCAAGCCACCTTTCGGCAACCATTTATTGAGAACTTCTGATGCTGGACATCTGTTTTTAATTCTCATGACAGGAGTACTGTTCACCACTCTAGTGAAGTGAAGGAGTTTCAGAGGTCCAGTCCATTATCATCATGAAGGGGAGCATGGCGGCCTGCAGGCAGACCGGGTGCCCGAGCTGAGGGTGCTACATCTTGACTCAGAGGCAACAGGAAGTCCACGACCGACTTTGTAAACCTTCTTAGGTCAGAAAATGAAATATTAACCTAATGCCACAATGTAATTTATTTCTGCTTAACTTCTTTTTAACATGTATTTATTCTTTTACATGTGTGTAGGTGTACATGGTAGAGGTCAGAGGACAACTTTTATAGGTCAGTTCTCTCCTTCCACCGCGTGGATGCTGGGATTGAACTCAGTTCGCTAGGCTTGGCAGCCAGTGCCTTTACCCACCAAGCTGTCATAGCAGCCCCATTCCTGCTTTTACACCCAAGAAATTTCTGTTGTATGTTAGATAACATGTCTGTTTCTTCGTCTGTGCATGGGAGAAAGGACTGGAGTCAGCATAAGACATACCAAGACCAAGCTCTCAGCACAAAAGAGATCTATTTGCCTCAGAGGGACAAAGACGGGGGATCAGAGACAAGAGAGAAGGTAGGAAGTGGGGAAGGAGAGGGGGAGGGACAAAGGACTGCCTCTTTAGAAAGTGGAGGCAAATGTGACCCGTAGGCAAATAGCAGTTTAATTAAGGGAAAAGGGGAAGCCCGTGTCAGGATGAGTTGGTTAATTTTGATTGGACGGATTTGGTCAGAACAGCATTTTGATGGCTGGGCCTTGGTGGTCAGCCTCAGGAGGAGGAAGTTGCCAAATGAGGGGATAAACCTCGGTGGCTGATTTCAGGACTGTACTCTAATGTTGAGCAAGGATGAGGGGCTGGGGGAGGGTAAGACCCACCAGAGCCGTGTTTGTCATCATCTGGCCTGCTAGAGCCTTTCCGTGGGTGCACAGGTCACGGTGAACAGTCACCCACAGGTCAGAGGTCCGTCCTTGGGTACCTTTCACCTTTTGTTTGAGACACTATCTCTCACTGGCTTAGAATTTTGCTGTATAAGCCAGGCTACCTGGCTGAGAGCTTCCAAGGATCTGCCTGTCTCACCTGCCATCCAGATGTCACTGGGATCTAAGGTACACACACGAGAATGACATTGTAATACTGGATAATTTTTTTTTTTTGAGACCAGGTTTCTCTGTAGCTGTAGCTCTGGCTATCCTAGAACTTGCTCTGTAGACCAGGCTGGTCTCAAACTCACAGAGATCCTCCTTGCTTTGACTCTTGAGTGCTGGGACTAAAGGTTTGCACTACTACTGCCCAGCCAGTGATAGATAACTTTTATTTACTATATTTCTTTCAGTTTTTTTTTTTACAACATTGTAAAATCATGGGGTTGGGGCCTGGAGAGATGGCTCAGAGGTTAAGAGCACTGGCTGCTCTTCCAGAGGTCCTGAGTTCAAGTCCTAGCAACCACATGGTGGCTCACATCCATCTGTAAAGAGGTCTGGTGCCCTCTTCTAGCCTACAGGCAGAACACTGTATATTAAATAAATAAAATCTTTTTTTTGGGGTGGGGAGGGCATGTTTCGAGACAGGGTTTCTCTGTAGCTTTGGAGCCTGTCCTGGAACTCACTCTGTGGACCAGGCTGGCCTCAAACTCAAAGATCCGCCTGCCTCTGCCTCCTGAGTGCTGGGATTAAAGGCATGCACCACCACAGCCCGAAATAAAATCTTTTTAAAAATTAAAATCATGGGCTTATTCTGCAAAGCACCTCCTTTCTAAGTTGTCATATTAAAAATCTTGAGCCGTGTTCTGACACTACCACCGAGCTACACCTCCAGCTCATAATTTCCTGTGAGCTTTTTATCTTTACACTATGTCCTCAGAGTGATGTTTGTGTTTGTGATGAAGTTGCATGTAGCCCAGACTAGCCACAAGCTCCCTGTAGCCAAGGATGATCTCAAACCTTCGATCTTCCTGCCTCTGCCTCCCAGGACTGGGATTACAGACATGGGCCACACACCCAGTTTACAAGATGCTGGGGATCCAGCCTAGGGTTTCAGGTGTGATCCGCAAGCCCTCTACCAATGGGGCTGCATCCCTGGCCCTAATGCATTTTAAAGTGATCTTCGTCTTAGAAAGGACTGGCCTTTTTCTGCTGCAGAGCCGGCCTCTGCCTTTGTCCCCCAACCCACCACCTTTCTCACCTCCACACATTCCTCGTTATTTCTTCTCTCTTTGTCGATTTCCTTCTCCTCCCAAGCAGACTCAAATTTCAGGATTCCTGCTGCTTCTTCAAGCAAGAATTTCCTCAAACATCAGTGTTCTCAGTGAAGCCAGTTCTGTAAATTTTTAACCTCAGTGGGGAATGGAGACTCACTCCTATAATCTCAGTGCTTGGGATGCTTGAGGCACGAGGCTCACATGCGATAGCCTGTCTCAGACTAAATAGTAACGGTGATAAGAGTAAATAGTAAGCTCTTGGCCTTAGTGCCATCTGCCTTGAAACTCCTGATAGAGGTGGAGGAAGAAGCGAATGCACAGGCTGACGTGCAAGAGAAGAGGCAGAGGTCAGCACACGAAGGCCGAAGGAGCACAAGTAAGCAAGCGATGGTGAAGGCGGGGGCCCTTGTACACACTGTTGGACTGTGTGATACTCAGTATAAGTCTCAATGGACCTAGCACATCACCATCGGCTCGCAGAGACCACCTGAGAGGCTTGACTGCCTTCACTGCCATCGAAACAGTCCCGCTGGCCCCTGCCCTGGACCTGTGGCATTCTGGACTAGTTCCGAGTGTAACTCTTGTACAATAAGCCATCTTTCTCACTGTCTCAGCTGAAGAATCAAAAAAAATCTATCGCCGGGCGATGGTGGCGCACGCCTTTAATCCCAGCACTCGGGAGGCAGAGGTAGGCGGATCTCTGTGAGTTCGAGACCAGCCTGGTCTACAGAGCTAGTTCCAGGACAGGCTCCAAAGCCACAGAGAAACCCTGTCTCGAAAAACCAAAAAAAAAAAAAAAATCTATCAATCAAGTCCAACCTGGGGCTGGAGCAATGGCTCAGTGGTTAAGAGCACTTGCTGCATTTGCGGGAGACCGTCAGCTCCCAGAACACTTGTATCAGCTCACAACCGCAACTCCAGAGCCTGGCCATCTGACACCCTCTTCGGGTTTTCCCAGGCTCTGTCACAGATGAGGCACATATAAACTCAGATAGACATCCATACAATTCAAAGTCCAACCCCTTTCTACTGCCCACTCGTTAGACCTGCTCCTCCCCACTAATGTATGTAGTGAGTGTGTGGATGTGGGGGTCAGGAGTACCACAATGCACAGGAGGAGGCCAGAGGACAATGTGGGGCTTGCTTCTCTCCTTCTTCTGTGTAGGTTCTAGGGATTCAAACTCAGGTGGTTGGGGCTGGCACAAGCACCCTTCCCAACGAGCCATCTCACCAGCCCTGGACCTGCCGATTTTCTCCTTAGCACTAACCTCTGAGACATGCAGTCCTTCCTCACTCCCACAGCTGTAGTAATATGGGCGCAGCGGGGCTGCGTCCCCAACACCCCAGCCGCCTGCTCGGCTAGCTTATGCCTGAAATAACAACACACAAACTGTATTCATTTAATCACTGCTTGGCCCATTCTGCTCTAGCCCTTACTGGCTAATTCTGATATCCCGATCAACCCATCTCTAATAAACTATGAGCACCGGTCTTACCAGGAAAGATTCAGCATGTCTGACCTGGCGGCTTGTTTCATCGCGTGCCTCTGCCCAGGAGCCGGGAGCATGGTGTCTCTCTCTGAGGCATCTGCTCCCGAGAGGAGAGCTGTGGAGTCTGACCTCACTTCCTCTTCCTCCCGGCATTCTGTTCTGTTTTCTCCACCTACCTATGTCCTAACCAATAAAATGGGCCAAGGCAGTTCCTTTATTAGCCAATGACCTTCCTCCATCACCCAGCGCTAAGACCAGAGGCACCGCAGTAATTAAATATTTGTTAGATGAACAAGTCATAGCATCGATTTTCATTTGTCCAAGGCAAGGAAAGCACTTTTTTAGATATCTAAACATTATCAGTCGCTAGCTGATGTTTTGTGGGACGGGGATCTCATTATACTCCCCAGGCAGGTCTCAAGCTCTTGGGTCCAAATGGTCCTCCAGCCTCAGGCTCCTGAACTTGTCTATAGGAGCTTGCCACAAAGCTCAGCTCTAAATGAAAGCTGTGCTCTGTGGCCTTGCATGTGCACACCACAAGCTATTCTTTACTCATTTTTGTGCATTATCACATTGAAAAAGATTGTGTCTATCGTAAAAACCCGAAGACTGGGCTCTAGCTGTGGGAAACTGTTCAGAAAGGGAAACTGAATTCTGGATTCTTTTCTCCTTCTGCCTCAGCACCGCCTTCGTGTGGGTAGCAATAGATGTGGTAAATAGAGCAGAAGACGCCCTTCTGCCTCTGACATTTCTGCTTGCGTGTTATGGTCAGGGGATGCTGTCTTCTGCACCCAGCAGCTGAGAGCTCACATGTTTATGCATTCTCTCTAGGAAAGAAGACTTTACGTATGTTGCAAAAAGATCGTCCATTTTTTTTTCTTTTCTCCTTTTGAAAGTGTCTCATATAGCCCAGGCTGACCTCAAACTCACTATACTGGCTAGTTTTTACATCAGCTTGGCCCAAGCTAGGATCATCTGGGAAAAAGAATTCTTTTTTCTTTTTATTTCTTTTTTTAAAAAAGAAAACAAACATCTTTTTAAATTTTACATACCAATTCCAGTTCCCACTCCCTCTCTTTTTCCCATTCCGTCCACTCCCCGCCCCCACATCCTACCCCTCATCCACTCCTCAGAGAGGGTAAGGCACATTGCTTTGAGGAAGGTCCAAGGCCCTCCCTACTATATCTACGCTGAGCAAGGTATCCATTCAAAGAGAATGGGTTCCAAAAAGCCAGTATAAGCAGTAGGGATAAATCCAGGTGCCACTACCAGTGGCCCCGCAGTCTGCCCCAGTCATACAACCGTCACGCACATTTGGAGAGTCTAGTTTGGTCCTATGCTGGTTCGGGAAGAAGGAATCTAGAAAATGCCTCTATAAGAGTGGCCTGTAGGCAAGCCTGTAAGGCGTTTTCTTGATTATTGGTGTGGGAGGGCCTGGCCCGCTGTGGGAGGAGCCAATCCTAGGATGGCGGTATAGAAGCTGAGCAAACGGTAAGGAGGAAGCCTGTCAACAGCTCTCCTCCACGGCTTCTGCTTCAGTTCCTGCCTGCAGGTTCCCCGGCTTCCCTCAGTGATGGACTTAAGCTATAAGGCAAAGATAAACCTTTACTTTTTTGGGGGGGGGGGATTTTCGAGACAGGGTTTCTCCGTAGCTTTTGGTTCCTGTCCTGGAACTAGCTCTTGTAGACCGGGCTGGTCTCGAACTCGCAGAGATCCTCCTGCCTCTGCCTCCCGAGTGCTGGGATTAAAGGTGTGCGCCACCACTGCCCGGCCTTTACTTTACCAAGTTGCTTTTGGTCACGGCATTTTATCGCAGCAGTAGAAAACCTAAGGCACACACTTGCTTTTAGCCAAGGATGGCCTTGACCTTCTGATCCTAAGTGCGGAGATTACAGCCTGGGAAAGGACACCCGGTTCAGGTGATTGGGGTCTCCAACGTAGGACTTTGCGCACGCTGGGCAAGCACTGTACTGACTGGGCATGCCCCCACACCTTTCTTTCTGGAGTTTTAGAACACATTTGTTGTGAACACTTCTCTTTTGATTCACTTGCAATCCCGGCGGGGCAAGTGGCTAGTACCAGAAATACTGGGCTGGATCAGCACTTGGAGTTTACCTCACACAGGGTCAGCTTCCTGTCTGTACACGCCTTGACATCTCGGAGAACCCAAGGATGAGAAAGGGCACTATAGGTTATTGTTTTGCTGTTACTGCCTGCACACACGTGTGTACGTACATGCGCGTGTGCATGGCCCTGGAGATGGAATTTATGCAGGGCAAGTGCTCTACCAAAGAGCGAACACCCCTAGTTCTTTCTTGACGTGTGTTTAAATTTTTTTAATTGTTTTTTACTCATGTTTCAGCGGGTGGGTATGTGCATATGTGTACAGGCGTCTGAGGAGCTGAGGCAGTTGGGATCCACCTAATGCTAGGAGTTGACCTTTGGCCCTCTGTAAGACGACGTCCTCTTCACCGTTAAGCCATCTCCCCAGCATACGCTCTCCCCATCTTGATCTTAATGATCTCCACATGTGAATTTCGTACAGGGCCCTCAGAATTAGCCAATTCCCCTTGGAGACTTTGGTAACTTCCGCAGTGATAATTCTTGGTGAGAATGGAGAAGTTGTGAGGTTAGTTGGGGTGTAAAGTTCCTTGTAAGGCGAGCTGTGTCTTCGTGTCTCCCTGGAGCCTCTTAATCTGCCCTGACAAGTGGACTTTGGTGTGGAGACAGTCGCCCTTTGTCTGCGAGCAGCTCCTGTGCCTGGCTTACACCTGCACTTTATACCTTCGCCGGGCCCTTGGATATCAGGCTCCTGAAACAGTGGACTCCAGGGAATTACTATTCCCCAGGCTACAGGAGGGGAAAGACAGAACCCAGTGCCAGGCAGGATTTGTATCCTAGCAAGGGGTTTTTACACAGTTCTGACAACTCACAGGGACCACCTTGGAGGAGAGACTGGAGCCCACTTCTTTTTTTTTTTTTTTTTTTGGTTTTTCGAGACAGGGTTTCTCTGTGGTTTTGGAGCCTGTCCTGGAACTAGCTCTTGTAGACCAGGCTGGTCTCGAACTCACAGAGATCCACCTGCCTCTGCCTCCCGAGTGCTGGGATTAAAGGCGTGCGCCACCCCCGCCCGGCTTGGAGCCCACTTCTTGACCAGGACTTTTAGCTTTAAACCTAAGTCTCACGTCAGGTCACCAAACCCCCTCCCTCCTTTAGTCCTCTTCCAAGTGCTGGCCACACCAAATGGCTCTCTTTTCTCTGCTTTTCACCCTCACTTGTCTTGTGGAGTACTGGGGATAGGTGACTGAGCTGGAGCCCAGACTCTCACCCTAAAAATTCTGGTTAGATCCCCACAACAGCAATGGATGTGAGGGGGCAAGGGACTGGTAGAAATGAGCTGTGAACGTAGACGCCAATGAACTCTCTTTTCTCCTAGATCTGAAGTTTAAGGCAAAAGAATGGAAAAGCTGTGCACATGCGACCTGCAAGAAAGCGGATACAGCTTAATCACAGCAGACTCTGGGGCGGGAAACACTACGAGGGCAGTAACCCATGAAGGCAAAGTATCCAGGTCCTGTTTACCAAGGTCATTGTAGCCACCCAGACTGTGTATGGACTTACATTGGCCTCGATATTTAAAAAGCAGAGGTTGCAAGGTTGAGCCTTGGGGCAAAGAAATATCCAAATGAAAAAGCAAAAATTCAAAATGCCACAAATAAAATCAGACAAATTATAAATGGAGAGAGTGCAGGTGATGCTAATCCACCTTTCAGCATTGACAGAAAGAACAAACTCAAAATACCAGAAAAGAGGGGCCAAGAAGATGGCTCCGTTCATAAAGTGCCTGCCTCACGTGCCCGGGGACCTGGATTCAGATCCCTGGCACCCTGCGAAGGTTCAACCATGGAGCAGGAGAGAGAGCTCACTGACCTGTCAGAAGACTGACAAGTTCAGACTCAACGCCTACATCAGTATCAAGCTGCTCACAAATGCCTGTAGCTCCAGCTCCTTTGATCTGGTTCATGGGAATCTGCACACACACACACACACACACACACACACACACACACACACTCAGAAAGGGAGACAAATTTTTAAACAACAACAACAAAAAACTGGATAGGGCAGACACACTTGTAACCCCAGTGCTGGGGTGAGGCAGAAACAGATAGTTTCTTGAAGCTCTTTGGCCAGTCAGTTTAGCCAAACCATGATTGGCCAATCAGTTCAACCAAATAATGAGGTCCAAGTTCAGCGAGAGACCCTATTTTGGAAAGTAAGATAGAGAGGGCAGGTGAGGTGACCCGGGGTTAAAGTTGAACAAGCCTGATGACAATCTGAGTTCCAGCTCCTAGAAACCCAGGTAAAGATGGAAGGAGTGAACTGACTCCACAAGGTAGTCCTCTGATCTCCACCCACGCACATGGCATGCAGACATACATCGCCTGCACACGTAGACACACAAACACACAAATGATAGGTAAATGCAGAATGGCTGGAACTGCAGGTGCATGCCATTGGGCCTGGATTTACACAATAAGATGGGCAAGCTTGAATGAATGGACCCACGAGGCACACCGTGCCCACAACTGCCAAAAGCGTGTGTATATCAAGCCCATGAAGAACATCTTCAAACATCAGAAATGAACCGGGTCAAGTATATGAAACTGCAGGTGGAGCAGAAAGCCAAGGGGTCTGTTAACCCAGAAGCCAGGGGGCTGGCCAGAAAGTGCCAGGATGCCGGAAACAAAAGAGGCCGTGGAGGAATCTGCTCTAGATCCTTTTGGCTTAGGTTGCAGCAGTGTGGTCTACTCACCCTCAAAACCTTAAATTCCTCGAGTTCTTTGAAGGAGGGGAATTCACTACAAGCCAGCAAGCCAGGGGACCCAGGGGAACCACCAGAAGTGACAGTAAGCACTAACAGAGCAGATTTAAGGATATGTGGCAGCTTTGGGGGAACAATGACAAGCTAACAGACCGATGAGAAAATGTAGAGAATTATAAGAGCCAAGAGAGGAGAGAGATAATGTCTAGGAGCCAGTCTCCAACTCTTCTTCTCCCATAGAGGGGGGTCCCAAGCATCTTCAAGTCCACTGCATACCCGAGCTTACAGAAGTTATTAGCTTAGGTGTATGTTTTAAAGATTCTTCTTTTCATATATGTGTATGTGACTGTGTCTGTATGTACCTGAGAAGGCCAGGAAAGGGCATCAGATCCTTTGATGCTGGATTATAGATGGTTGTGTGCCACCTGACGTAGGTGCTGGGAACTGAACTCAGCTCCTCTGAAAGCAACAAGTGCTCCTAAGTGCTGGGCCATCCCTCTAGCCCCTGCCACAGGTTTTTCTGATTTTATTTTGTTTTGATTTGTCTTGTAGCTTTGGGGTATCCACCCAGAGCCTCCCCAGTGTTGAAACAAGGGTTCTTCACCTGAGCTACACCCTCTTGCCTGGTCTGTTCATTTTTAAAACTTAGTTATTTGTGGTCTGTGTAGTTCTTAAGTGTTTGCCACAGTTTTAGCTGCCATCTTGACATAAACCTCGAGTCACTTGAGAAGAGGGAATTGTCTGGGTCAGTTTGTCCTGTGGGTATGTCTGTGAGGCATTTTCTTAATTTCTCATTGATGTTGGAGGATCAGCCCGTTATGGGCAGCGCCGTCCCTAGGCAGGAAGGCCTGTGCTGTATTAGACAGGTAACTGAGCAAGCAAGCCAGTGAGCAGTGAGTTCCTGCCTTGAGTTTCCACCTTGGTTTCCCTGTATAATGGGCAGGAACCTATAAGCCAAACAAACCCTTTCCTCCCCCAAATTGCCTTTGATCAGTGTCTTACCACAGCCACAGAGAACAAACTAGAACAGTGTTCTGTGGCCAGTTGCAGAGACTGGTGGAGACGTTATGGGGATAGGAAGTACTGGCAGGACCCACTCAGTGTAACTGGCTGATTCTCTTTCTTTCTTTCTTTCTTTCTTTCTTTCTTTCTTTCTTTCTTTCTTTCTTTCTTTCTTTCTTCCTTCCTTCCTTCCTTCCTTCCTTCCTTCCTTCCTTCCTTCCTCTCTCTCTCTCTTTCTTTCTTAATTACTTTTAGTTTTAGCTTTAGTTTCTCGAGACAGGGTTTCTCTGTGTGATCACTGTGGCTGTCTTGGAACTTGCTTTATAGACCAGGCTGACCTCGAACTCAGCCTGTCTCTGCCTCCCAAGATCTGGGTTTAAAGGCGTGTGTCACCACTGCCCGGTCTGGCTGGTGAGTTCTATGACAACTGGCTAGGTTCACAGACTAGAAGAGATTCTTCTTGCCACGACTGTACCTTGAAGTAATGTGTTCAACTAAGCAGACAAAGGCACTTCCTTTCCGCACACAAGGTCTGGATGTGGACTGTCACGTGCTGCTCCGGTTCTCTAACAGCTGGGGTAGAAATTTACTGTGTTTGTGGGGGGGTGGATTGCTGACCACGATCCACTGAGCATTAAATGGGAGAGCACATGTCCTTTCCATGATGCAGTGGTTCCTATGTGGCTAACTCCTGAGACAATCTCAATGCTAGGAGAATTTCTTTAAAAAAAAAATTTTTTTTTTAATGTCTGAGACAGTGTCTCAGGTATTGCAGGCTGGCCTTGAACGCCTGGTTCCTCCTGCCTCTGTAAAGGTCAAATGTTAGACTGCCGTGTGCCAGCTGACTGGCAGATATTCTTAAATATATTAATTGGGTCTTTACTTTCTCCCCTCCGCTACTTTAATTAAAGTAGCTTTCTTTTAACGTCAGAACTTACGATATTTGCATTTTAAAAACCGGAACCATTTGTACTCTTTCTTTTTTGTTCCTTCACACCTCACTGAATTTGTGGCTCACATTTTGTCCTTTTGTCATAATTGCCCTATTCATTTCCCAGTTGGTTAATAATAAGCCCTCCAATAGTTTGTTCAAGAAGAACTCATGGGCCGGGGAGGTGGCTCAGCTGGTAGAGTGCTTACCTGACATGCCCAAAGCCGTGGGTTCCATTCCTAGTACCAAGTAAATGGGGTATACTGGTGTTGATTTATAGTCTTAACACTGGGAGCTATGTTTGGCTATCTATCGAGTTTAAGGCCAGCCTGTGATACATGGAACCCTGTTTCAAAAAATGAACAAAAACCAAGAAGGGATTATTGGAGTGGGAAGGGATGGTCTTTGCCAGCTTCTCCAACACTTGAAGGCAAAGGGAGGAGGACGTCCATTTGAGTCAGCCTGGACTGCATAACCAGAGCTGAGGGAGGGATGGAGAGTAGGAGAGAGAGCTAGAAAGTCAGTAAGATGGCTCAGTCAGTAAAGGTATGGATCTGAGCTTACTCCCCAGAGAAGGTAGAAGGAGAGAACCAGTTCCACAAAGTTGTCCCCATGGACTCGGTGGGGTCTACTCCCGCATCACATTCACATATAATAAAGAAAATATTGAAAGAAGAATTTGTGGAGATTATGTTTTCTAGATTTTTCTACATTCAGAACTATAAGTCCATTGCTTTCATATCTGCCCTCCCCAAGAAGGAAAATAAAAACAATTTAAGTCAACATAAAACAATCAGCCACCCTCCCTTTCCCTGGGGGCTCTGCCTCCTCGGAGGTCATTTTCCTGTCTAACCAGAGCTGTGTAGAAATCTAAGCTACAATTAGTGTGATTTAAACTTTTACCAAGATAACCAAAATCTCCTTCTTTCTAATGCGTGTGCGTGTGTGGGTGTACTATGGCTATGTGTCAGGGGGCATGCGTGTGCGTGTGCGGGTGTAGTGTGGATATGTGTCAGGGGGCATGCGTGTGCATGTGCGGGTGTAGTGTGGATATGTGTCAGGGTGCGTGCATGTGCGTGTGTAGTGTGGATATGTGTCAGGGGGCATGCGTGTGCATGTGCGTGTGTAGTGTGGATATGTGCCAGGGTGCATGCGTGTGCGTGTGCAGGTGTAGTGTGGATATGTGTCAGGGTGCATGCGTGTGCGTGTGCAGGTGTAGTGTGGATATATGTCAGGGTACATGCGTGTGCATGTGTGTGTGTAGTGTGGATATGTGTCAGGGTGCATGCGTGTGCGGGTGTAGTGTGGACATGTGTCAGGGTGCATGCATGTGCGGGTGTAGTGTGGGTATGTGTCAGGGTGCATGTGTGTGCGGGTGTAGTGTGGATATGTGTCAGGGTGCATGTGTGTGCAGGTGTAGTGTGGGTATGTGTCAGGGTGCATGCATGTGCGTGTGCGGGTGTAGTGTGGATATGTGTCAGGGTGCATGCGTGTGCATGTGCGGGTGTAGTGTGGATATGTGTCAGGGTGCATGCGTGTGCAGGTGTAGTGTGGGTATGTGTCAGGGTGCATGTGTGTGCGTGTGCGGGTGTAGTGTGGACATGTGTCAGGGTGCATGCATGTGCGTGTGCGGGTGTAGTGTGGGTATGTGTCAGGGTGCATGCGTGTGCGTGTGCAGGTGTAGTGTGGATATGTGTCAGGGTGCGTGCATGTGCGGGTGTAGTGTGGATATGTGTCAGGGTGCATGTGTGTGCAGGTGTAGTGTGGGTATGTGTCAGGGTGCATGCATGTGCGTGTGCGGGTGTAGTGTGGATATGTGTCAGGGTGCATGCGTGTGCATGTGCGGGTGTAGTGTGGATATGTGTCAGGGTGCATGTGTGTGGGTGTAGTGTGGATATGTGTCAGGGTGCATGTGTGTGCGGGTGTAGTGTGGGTATGTGTCAGGGTGCATGCATGTGCGGGTGTAGTGTGGATATGTGTCAGGGTGCATGCGTGTGCATGTGCGTGTGTAGTGTGGATATGTGTCAGGGTGCATGTGTGTGCGGGTGTAGTGTGGATATGTGTCAGGGTGCATGTGTGTGCGGGTGTAGTGTGGATATGTGTCAGGGTTCATGTGTGTGCGGGTGTAGTGTGGGTATGTGTCAGGGTGCATGTGTGTGCGGGTGTAGTGTGGGTATGTGTCAGGGTGCATGTGTGTGCGTGTGTAGTGTGGATATGTGTCAGGGTGCATGCGTGTGCATGTGCGGGTGTAGTGTGGATATGTGTCAGGGTGCATGTGTGTGCGTGTGTAGTGTGGATATGTGTCAGGGTGCGTGCATGTGCGTGTGTAGTGTGGGTATGTGTCAGGGTGCATGTGTGTGCGGGTGTAGTGTGGCTATGTGTCAGGGTGCATGCGTGTGTGGGTGTAGTGTGGGTATGTGTCAGGGTGCATGCGTGTGCATGTGCGGGTGTAGTGTGGATATGTGTCAGAGTGCATGCGTGTGCATGTGCGGGTGTAGTGTGGATATGTGTCAGGGTGCATGCGTGTGCGGGTGTAGTGTGGATATGTGTCGGGGTGCATGCGCGTGCACAGGTCAGAGGACAGCTTGCAGGAGTTGGTTTTTTCTCTACACCATGCAGGTTCTGGGAATGAGAGTCAGGCCACTGGGCATGCCAACAAGCACCTGACCTACTGAACCACGCTGCTGGCCCCGTCTTTCTGTATTAAGTAGTTATTCCCTCTCCGACCCCAACTATGAAATATTTTTACATAGATACTGTGCTGGTTCCTCTTTCACTCTCACTCATCTTGGCGTGAACGGGGCTCTTACGGAAGGGAGACTGTAGTGAGGCAGAAAGGGCTGCCGGGTCCCTGGCTAGGAGACATTCTCCTTAGGATCCATCCCTTTGAAACCAGTGGCAAGTGTCCGTGACCATGCGGCATGCTCACTACCATAGATTCTTTTCACCTGAAATTAGTGCTGCTGTAATGACTTTTTATGAGCTCTGTGCTATTTCCTGATGAAACTTCGAAGTTGTCAAAGTATGTTTTGGCTAAGCATAAAGCCTGGCAGAGTGGCACATACCTATAATCCCAGCATTTAGCAGGCAGAGGCAGGAGCCCCAGGGAGTCCACGTAGTGAGTTCAAGGCAACCGTGGGCTACATGAGCCCCTCCCTGCCCAAAGAGGCATAAAAACATAAATATCATTGATGAATTATTCAAAGTGGACAACATCATAAGACGAACCGAAGTCAGGTCAAAAAATAGAGCAAGGGCTGGGGAAATGGTTCAGTGGATGCAAGCACTTTCTGAGCAAGCATAAGGACCTGAGTTTGAATCCTAGCACCTACTTAAAAAACTGAGTGTGGCTAAGAATGTCTGGAGTCTCAGAGCTGTGATGTCAGCAGGAGGATCACTGGGGCTTGCTGGCTGCCAGCCTAGCTCCAAGTTAATGAGAGATCCTGCCTCAAAGGAATAAGGTAAAGACATGTGACATCTCCTTTGGCCTTTGAAAGAACACTTACCCTACCATTATATATAACACAGACGTAGACACACGTATACACACACACACACACACACACACACACACATACACACACACACACGCTGGGAGGTGGTGGCACACGTCTTTAATCCTAGCACTCAGGAGGCAGAGGCAAGTTGATCTCAGTGAGTTCGAGACCTGCCTGGTCTACAAAGTGAGTTCCAAGATTGCCAGTGCTGTTACATTAGAGAAACCCTGTCTTGAAAAACAAAACAAAAAACATTACACACACACACATATACTCACACACCATAATATACACACATACATACACATACCCCACAGTCCAAGTTCAAGACCCTGTCTCAAAAAATAAAATGGATATGGACAACGATTAAGGAAAACTCCCCAAGTTGGCCTCTGGACTGTACGTGCAAGCCAACTTGCATGGGCAGCCACACCCATATACACAAGCAGACATGTAAATATTCACAGGCACACAAAGGGAAGGAAGACAGACACACAGACAGAAGGAAAAAGAAACAGGCAACTGGATTCCTACCTTATGTTACATCCCAAAGCTACTCCATATGATTTGACTTTACTGCTCAAAACCAAATGAAATAGGGTCTCGCTGTATGCCTCTGGCTGGCCTGGAGCTCACAGAGAGACACCTGAAGCTGTCTCTTTAGCATTGAGATTAAAGTCATGCACCACCATGCCTGGCTTTTAAAACAAAACAGTAATTAAATACTTCTTAATAAGCCTTTCTTAAGCTGCTCACTGGTATTATTATTTGTTCTTTTGGTTTTCTGAGACAAGGTTTCGGGTGGCTCAGGAGGCCCTCAGCCTTGCTATGTAGCTTATGGACCTTGATTCCTCCCCTGCCTCCTTCCCTGCTTCCCTCTCCTCCTGAGATCCGGAACGAGGGAAATGTAGCCCTGTTTTTATTTGTTTGTTTTGAGACGGGGTTTCTCTGTGTAGCAGCTCTGGCTGGCTGTCCTAGAACTCACACTGTAGACCAGGCTGGCCTTGAACTCACAGACCTGTGCCACTACTGACCTGCTAACTAATGTTTTTGTAAAGATGGAAATAATGCTTGAAAGTTCAGCCACCTGGGCTGGGGCTCAGGGGTGAAACACTTGCCAACCATGTGCAGTGTCATCCTGGGTTCAACTCCCAGCAATGACTCAGCAGGGAAAAAGCAACAAGCCTGACTACCTGAATTGAATCCTGGGACTCAACCGGTGATAGGAGAAAACCAGCTCCCACAAGCTGTTTTCCCCCCGAACTCCGCCAGGGCACATGCGCCCACCTTCCCGCCCACCCCCACAAACTAATAAAAATATACATAATAACAGCATCTTTTTAAAGGACATGAAAAGACATACAGGAGGCTTGAGTGTGTGTTGCTAAGTTAAACAAGCAAACCAGGAAATCAAACCGTACGAGTCTGGCGCCATGACAAAGCCGAGGACACAGGAAGGCCAACAGTTGCCAGGGACTGTGGGGCCGGTCCGGGAAAGGGGCGAGCCGGCAGAGCTTAGGGAATTTTCAGGCTTGGAATCTCCTCTGGATGAGACTGCAGTGGGTGTGGGGGTGTGGGTGTCATGCAGTTGTCAAAAAACAAAATGTTCAACAAAGAGAGTAGCCGTAGTTAACAATAGCATGTGCCGGGCAAGCTGCCACACATATACTCCCATGAGGCCTGCCGACACATAGTGAGCTCCAGGATTGTGTGAGCTCTGGAGTGAGGCATTGTCTCACAACACAAAATAAATCATATCAAAACACATAGCACTCAAGAGGCAAAGGCAGGCAGGTCTCTGAGTTCAACGCCAGCCTGATTCACATAGTGAGACCCTGTCTCAAAACGAAATGAAGCAAACAAAAGGTACACACACGTTTCATACTTTTTTTGGAGACTTTTTTTTAATGTTATTTTCTGTGCATTGGTGTTTTGTCTTCACTCTATCTGCATGAGGGTGTTGGACTCCCTGGAACTGTAGTTACAGACAGTTGTAAGCTCAGGTAGGTGCTGGGCATTGAACCTGGGTCCTCTAGAAGAGCAGCCAGGGCTCTTAACCTCAGCAATTGCTCCAGTCCCACCTTGCATTCTTTAAAAAAACAAAACAAAACAAAAACAGGGTCTCTTGTTGCCCAGTGTGACCTTGAACTTCTGATCCTCCTGCCTCCACCTCCTGTGTGCTGGGATTGCAGATGTGCACTGCTGTATCAGTTTCTTTTTTGTTGCTTTGATAAGATGCCATGACGAAGGTAACTTACAAGAGAGCACTGAATTGGGTTTATGGTTTCAGAGGGTTAAGGTCCATCATGGGGAATTGTGGCAGCAGCAGACATGTTGGCTGGAGCAACAGCCAAGAGTTCACATTTTGGTCTTCGAGCAGGAGGCAGAGAAGGCACACTAGGAATATTGCAAGTTTTTTTTTTTTTTTGTCAGCTACATAGCATTTTATTTCTTTCTCGCTTTTTAATTCTTTTTTATCTTATACTTTATTGTTTTTACTTGAGTTATACATTTCCTTCTCCCCTTCCTTCCTCCCCTCTCCCCTTCCACCCTTCTCCTGTCACCCATACTCCTAATTTACTCGGGATATCTTGTCTTTTTCTCCTTCCTAGGTGGAGTCATGTATGTCTCTCTTAGGGTCTTCTTTGTTGTCTAGGTTTTCTAGGGTTGTGGATTGTAGGCTGGTTATCACTTGCTTTATGTCTAAAATCCACTTATGAGTGAGTACATATTATATTTGTCTTTCTGAGTCTGGGTTACAATACTCAGTATGGATTTTTTCTAGTTCCATCCATTTGCCTGCAAATTTCAATGTCATTATTTTTTTGCTGTAGAGTAGTATTCCATTGTATAAATATATCACATTTTCCTTATCCATTCTTCAGTTGAGGGGCATCTAGGTTGTTTCCAGGTTCTGGCTGTTACAAGTAATACTGCTGTGAACATAGTTGAGCAAATGTCCTTGTGGTATGACTGAGAATTCTTGGGGTATATGCCTAAGAGTAGTATTGCTGGGCCTGGAGGTAGATTGATTCCTAATTTCCTGAGAAATTGCCATACTGATTTCCAAAGTGGCTGTACAGGTTTGCACTCCAACCAGCAATGGCGGAGTGTTCCCTTTACCTCACAACCTCTCCAGCATAAGTTGCCATTAGTGTTTTTGATCTTGACTGTTCTGACTTGTATAAGGTGGTATCTCAGAATCATTTTGATTTGCATTTCTCTGATAGCTAAGGATGTTGAGCATTTCCTTAAGTGTCTTTTGGCTGTTTGAGATTCTTCTGTTGAGAGTTCTCTGTTTAGTTCTGTATTTTTTATTGGATTTTTTATTGGAGTATTTGTTCTTTTGATGTCTAGTTTCTTGAGTTCTTTGTATATTTTAGAGATCAGTCTTCTGTCAGATGTGGGGTTGGTGAAGATCTTTTCCCACTCTGTAATCTGCCATTTTGTCTTGTTGACCACATCCTTTGCTTGCAGAAGCTTCTCAGTTTCAGGAGGTCCCATTTATTAATTGCTACTCTCAGTGTCTGTGCTCCTGGAGTTATTGCAAGTCTTTTGAAATCTCAAAGCCCAACCCCAGTGACACACCTCTTCGAGGCCACACCTCCTTATCCTTCCCAAACAGTTCCACCAACTGGGAACCAAGTAGTCAAACATCTGAGCCTATGAGAATGAGTGCCATTCTCATCTAAACCACCACAACCGCCATGCCTGCTGTTAGATGTAGCTGGGATCCAACCCAGGGCTGTGCATGCTAGGTGAGCATTCTACCATCAGAGCTACATCCACAGCTCCTAGAATGCACTTTAAAGGAATGTATAGAAGCCCATATGAAATAAGTCTAAGAAAGTATTAAACGTATGATTCTGGCTTTTGAAGGTTTTTAAGGTTTTATTTGTGTGTGTGTGTGTGCATACAAAACGTGTGCAGGTGCCCATAGAGGACAGAAGAGGGCATCAGATTCCCTGGAGCTGGAGTTACAATGCACTCCTGAGCCATCTCTCCAGACCTGAGATTTTGCTTTGGGTCTCATGTATCTCAGGCTGGTTTCAAACTCACCATGTGGGCCAAGGCTAGCCTCTAATGGACCCTCCCGCTCCCACACATCCTGAGTTCTGAAATTTCAGGCATATACCACCACACCCAGCTCCATCCACATTCTTAACAAATAAATCACTTGTACTAGTCATATATCTCATTTATTGTTTTACAGTTTGTTAATGAAATATGAAGGTAAATGGAAATCATTTCTGGACAAGGCAAAAGAATGTGTTGGGCGGGGATTGCCTGGGGTAGAAAGCCCTGTTGGAAGCCTCCTGTCTCCTTCCTCTTTACTAGGTCAGGAAATGCCCGTGGAGAGGATTCTTTTCAGTATAGACAACCATTTTTGTGAAAACTTGTTATGTTTTCCCCACTAAAATTTTCCTAGGAATTTGTCAAACTGTGAAAGTGTTAACAACCTATCAAATGAGTTCCCTTTCCTTCTCAAGGTGGCAGCTTTTTTTAAGCGGTTCTAAGATTTAAAAAAAAAAAACAAAAAAACAAAAAACTCTGACTTTTTTTTTTTTTTGGTGTTTTGAGACTGGGTTTCTCTGCCTCCTGAGTGCTGGGATTAAAGGCGTGCATCACCACTGCCCAGCTCCCCATTGTTTTTTTTTTAAAGATTTATTATTGTCTTAACTGTTTGAGTGTATGTCTGCTTGTATGTGTGGGTAGCGCATGCTGTACCTATGGAGGCCAGAAGAGGGCGGTGGATTCCCTGGGACTGAGGTTAGAGGTGGTTATGAGCTACCTTGTGGGTGCTGGGACCCAAACCCAGGTCCTCTGGAAGAGCATCATCAGTGCTCTTAAATGCTAGCTATATCTCCAGTCCCAGATTCCCATATTTTTATCATCATATTTGCCTTACGTTTTAGTAGAGTGGAATATTTCAAGAAAGGGAGAATGAGAAAAAAAATGTCTAGGAGACTACATACACATGAAGAACTGAATACTGCATGGAGATGACATTGTCTTGGCTGTATCTCATTTGTGTGCAATTACTGTTCATGAAGAGATAATCCCAACTCATGGCAAACTGTTAAAATTTACTGAAAAACAAACCAGAAAGCAAAGTCCAGAAGCACCTATCTGTAATCCAAACACTTGGGAGGTAGATGCAAGAAGGATAAGAATTCAAGGTTATCCCTGACTATGTAACAAGTTTGAGGCTAGCCTTGGTTACATGATATCCTGTCTCCAAAGTTAACAGGAGATGCATAAACAAAACTGGAGGATGGGTCTTTAGCCCTAGTGTAGAACAGTTTCTCTTGAGGACCAGGCCTGGGGTTTGATCTCTACTGTGAAACCAAACAAATGAAGAAATAAACCCGAAGGAAATTAACTTGCAGAATAACTGAGGAAAAAACAAACAGAACAGCAGTCATAACCACGGCGTTCCTCCAAGCTCCCCTATTCCACCCTTTATGAATGAACGCCACGTGGAGCTTATCAAGGAAATAAGTAAAGCAATACAAATTTAAAGTGCAAAGGTTATGTATGAGACATTAATCCTGCCACCATAAACGCCACTCTCTTTGCTATGTGTGTTGTCAGGGTGTTCACCTGCCTGGGTAGGTGCCTTTGCGTGTGACTGTCTGAAGCTGATGCTTGGATCGATGTTTTCTTCTATGGCTCTCCACCTTACTTCTTTGAGATGAGCTCTGTCACTGAACCTGAAGCTTGCTGTTTTGGCTAGACTGGCTGGCCAGCGCGACCCAGGATCCATCTGTCTCTGTTCCCCAGCAGTGGGGTTATGGGTACCTTCCACAGCACCTTGCTTTTGTGTGTGTGCTGAGGATCCAAATCAGGCCTCAGGCTTGCAGAGCAGATCTTTTACCTACTGAGCCGTTTCCCCAACCCTGAACTGTAATCTTCAGGCTACATCACTGGCTTGTTTGGTCTTTCAGACTCCTTAGTGTAACCTGATCTCTCTCTCGCTCTGAAGGCCCAGCTTTGTTTCCTGTCTGTGCACATACATGCTTCATGACCTGGACTCAGTCACTAGCTCTCGTCACACACTCTCTCTCACAGCTCTCTGAATTCACGTGTGGCTTTTCCACGCTTAAAGAATTCCATCCCTACTTTGTTCATTCCTCTAAATTGCATCTTGCCTTTTAGGAACCTTTTCTGGACTTCCACAGTCCGAGTCCAAGGTCCTTCATCAACATGTTGTCTAGAATACTTAGCACACCAACTTCCTCCGCACACAAAGTCCTAGACCCGGAAGCTGCGGTGGCAGCGTCTTGATTCAGCAGTTTCCCGACTAGAGGGAGAGCTGGAACAGGAGAAAGGGGACTGCAAAGGGTGATGGACTCCTCTCCAGGGAAGGCTGACCCCAAGTCACAGTCAAGACCGAGAGCTGTCTTCTCAATGGAGCCTTAGAAGCAGATAAGAGGCAAGACATTTGTAGGTGAGCCTGAGAGGACCTCAAAGGCAGACGGAGGCAGGAGTCCGGTGAGGAGTCAGGGATCCTGTGCTGATGCTTTTGCTTGATCTTCAGAATTCTCCATTCCCCATATAACAAATGCCATTTGAATTGGATCCTATTGGATCTTCTCTTAAAGAACATCCTTTAAAAATGTGTGTGTGTGTGTGTGTGTGTGTGTGTGTGTGTGTGTGTGCAGGTGCGTGTGAGGGCCAGAAGAGATTGCACAAATCCCTGGAGCTGGAGGTGGTTGCGAGAGCTGCAAAGGGTGCTGAGAACTGAACTTGGGTCATCTGGAATAGCAGAATATCTTCATATCTTCTTACCCACGGAGTCGTCTCTCCAGACCCACCCTCTTCCTTCCTTCAGTTCTTTCTTATGTTGGCGTGTATGAGTGTGTGTGTGTGTGTGTGTGTGTGTGTGGTGTGCACTCATGCCACAGTGCACACATGGATGTCAGAGGACAGCATGTAGGAGACGGTTTTGTCCTTCCACCTTGCAGGTCCTGGCTATTAAACTGAGGCCGTCAAGCTTGGTGACAAGCACCTTTACCTACACTACAGAGCCATCTCACAGACCAATAAACCATTCTTGTGTAGTGGCCCACACCTATAATTTCCCAGCATTCAGGAGGCAGAGTGAAGTAATTCTCCACACGTTCAAGGCTCTATCTCCTGGCGATCTCTCATAGTCTTTTTCATTGTCCTCCTTTGTATTATACATATTTGGATGTGGCCTATTTTTCTACCTTACTCACCTCTGGGAGAAAGATCACTGCTCTGAATCATCCTTGAAAATCCCTTGGGGCTTTAGGTGCAGCTGAAGTGCTGCAGAGTATTTGTGTGTGTGTGCACGTGCGTGCGTGCATGCATGCATGCATGTATGTATGTATGTATGTATGTATGTATGTATGTATTTGTTTATTTGAGACAGGGTCTTAAAATGTGGCCCAGGCTGATTTCAAGCCTTTCATCCTTCTGGTCCTGCCTCCTTGGTGCTAGGATAATAGGCATGTGCCGCTACCTATGACAACTCTTACAACTCGTGTGTGTGTGTGTGTGTGTGTGTGTGTGTGTATGTAGAAATAATGAGTATGACTGGATATGTTGGTGCACACCTTTGATCCCAGCACTCAGAAGGCAGAGGCAGGCATATCTCTGTAAGTCAGAGGCCAGCCAAATCTACATGGTGAATTCCAGGACAGCCAGGGCTACATAGAGAGACCCTATCTCAACAAACAAACATACAAACACAAAGAAATAATGATGAGTGTGGGTGTTCATTGTGTGTTACTTATTTGTTCCTTTTGGTCATTTTTGCATATTGATAATACCAATTGAGACAAAAATAAACATGTGTAACTGGAGGTTTCTCTCCAGCCCACCAGTTCCTGAATAAACACCCAGAGGCTTATATTAATTATAAAAGTTTGGCCAGTGGCTCAGGCTTATTAGTACTAGCTCTTACTTTTTTTTGGTGGTCACCCACTAGAGCACCTTCCACAAACCACAACACTAAAGAAAACTGACTGTCCTCCTCTAGCAGCCATTAACTGTCAACCTCAGCTAGAGGTTGGATATTAGTCTAGGATTCTATGGTAGGAAGACCTGTGCTTCTCCCATATAAGGTGATATATTCTTTAAAAAAATTTTATGTATTTATTTTGAGCGTATAGGTGTGTATGTGTGTGTGTATATGTATTTGGGTTCCAGAAACATAGGATGAGCTGGGATTGCAGGCAGTGGACAGCTGCCTGACATGTGTGTTAGGACTGGATCTCAGGTCCTCTGGAAGAGCAGCAAATGTCAGAACTGTTAAGCCAGCCACCTCCCCTCCACCCTATAAGCTGATACATTTTTCTGAATCTTTTAAGTGAGTTTTACTTTTCACATTGGAGCCAGCTATATGCTCCAGACTAAAATTTAACTAATATCCAGAAGAACATAGCAAGTATTTTTTTTTCCAATGAGATAACCTGAGTATTACTGAGGTTTACTTGATTAATTTAAATTTTAAATACTTCAATCAAAATATAATTACAACATTTTCCTCCTTCACCTTCTTCCTTCCAGTCGTTTGTTCTCTTGATCCCTTCGTCCAGCCCTTCCCATATCTTTCCTACTCCCTCTCAACTGATGGCCTCTTCTATATTATTATTGTTACCTATATGTAAATGCATAACTATAAAAATATAACCTGCTGAATCTGTTTGGTGTTGCTTATGTGTGTGTGATTTTTATTGAGCTCTACATTTTTCTCTGCTTCCCTCCCTGCCTCTTCCCTCCCGCCTTCAACCCTCCCCCAAGGTCCCCATGCTCCCAATTTACTCAGGAGATCTTGTCTTTTTCTACTTCCCATGTAGACTAGATCTATGTATGTCTCTATTAGGGTCCTCATTGTTGTCTAAGTTCTCTGGGATAGCTCTTACTTTTAAATTAACCCATTTCTATTATGTTATATTTTACCATGAGACTTGTGACTTTTAAATTAACCCATTTCTATTATGTTATATCTTACCATGAGGCTCGTGACTTTTGCCTCACATCTTGTTTCTCCCGGCAGCTGTTGGTGTTTCCCAGACTCCGTCTTCTTTCTTCCTTTATCTTTTATCTCCCTTTATTTCCCATCTGGCTCTATTCTGCCTGGCTATTGGTCAAATTAGTTTCTTTATTAACTGGTGTTAATATATAGAGAGACATCCCACATAATTTCCCCTTTTCTGTCTAATCAAAAAGGAAGATTTTAATTTTAACATAGTAAAATTACATATAAGACAGTTATCAAGCAAGAATTATAGTTATAGTATTTAGTCTATCTGTATTTGGCAAAATTATTGAAAAATATTCTATCATCTATCTTATCTTTGTGAGTCTAAAGTGTCATATCTAATTTTTATCACAACTAAGGAAAACTATAATTGTAACTATCTAGTCTTTAATGCCATCAAAGGCTCTAGAAGGATAAAATATTACCTGAGTAATCAGGAAGTGCATTGTCTGAGTCTGTCTTTACTGTGTATCTGTAATCATTTTTTAATCACTGTTTTAAATTGGTAAGCAGATGCATCTAGGACTAGAGAGGCCGCTTTGGCTGTTGGTTCCAGCCCTGCTTGGCTTTTCAACATGGCAGAGGTAGAAATGAGTGTCATGCCTACCCCCCAATGCTGCCATCAGGTAGCAGGTAGCTGGTCCACAACCCCTTTTGATGAACCAAAGCTACATCAGCCACACAGTGTGTGGCTGACTAGATTCACTGTACCGAGGCCCATGTGAGACTGCAGAAGCCTGCCATGCAGCTTTGCTCATGGCAACTGGTAGCCAGCTCCATCTTGCAGGCAGCTGTTGGGAGCCATGTCTCTGTGCTGCTGGCATGAGACTATGAGATTAGGAAGCCAAGTGCGGCTCCATTTCTGTGTGTTCAGAACATTTTTAAAGCTTTCTTAGGTCTTATGTGGATCCACAGCCCACATCGGGTGCCATATGTAACTGGAGGTTTCTCTCCCACTCACCAGCTCCTGAATAAACACTCAGAGGCTTATATTAATTGTAAAAGTTTGGCTGATGGCTCAGGCTTATTACTAACTAGCTCTTACTTTTAAATTAACCCATTTCTATTATTTTATGTTTACTCACGAGGTTTGTGGCCCACACCTTGTTTCTCTGGCGACTTCTGGCATCTCCCAGACTCCATCATCTTTTTCCCTTTATCTTTGCTTGGATTTCCTGCCTGGCTCTAGTCTGCCTGATTATTGACCAAATCAGCTTCTTTATTAACCAATGCTAATAAAACATATTCACAACAATTAGAGAGACATCCTACACCACATGTGGGCTCTCAATGTCTAGTCCAAGGGCTCTGAGGAACATAAATGTATAATCATTTACTAGTTACTCAAAAGGTGCTGGTGTATCCTCCCATGTAGCACAAGACTTCACGATGGCTGATATACTCTCCTTTGCTTTTATTACTTTGTGTTATGAAATTTGAAATCAGAAATCAGTGTATCACTTATGTCTTGATCTCTGATTAAAGTTTGAGCCTTTATAACTAATGGTTTAAAAAAATCTGTTTGCTCAGCAATGGTGGCACACGCCTTTAATCCCAGTACTCTGGATGCAGAGGCAGGCGGATCTCTGTGACTTTGAGGTCAGCCTGGTCTACCAGAGTGAGTTTCAGGACAGCCAGGGCTATACAGAGCAACTCTGTCTCAAAAAACACAACAAAACAACATAAAAATGTAAGTTTTCTATTTATCAGAGTGTAATTTATATGCATATATATCCTCATATATCTACGATTATCTATCCTTTATTTATCCTTATTTTATAATTAATTAAGAATGAAAGAATATTGATTGAAATATTTCTTTAAAGGTCGAATACTGAACTGTCCAATCTCATGACCATAGCTTCATTTTTTTATTGAAACTTTGAAGCATAAATATTCCAAACTGAGATATGCTGTAAGCAGAAAAAAACATACCGGGCAAGTGATGGCTCAGCACGTAAAGGAGCTTTCTGCCAAGCCTGATGTCATGAGTTCAATCCCTGGGATTTATGTGTTAAAAGGGTACCCATTCCCATAAACTGTCCCGATCTCCACATCTTTACTTTGGCACACCAGTGCACTAGCGTACACACTGTCTTAGTTGTCATTCACTGTTCCCTTGTCACAGCCTAGAATCACCTGGTGGAAAAAAAAAGTCCCAGTTGAGTAACTGCCTTAATCATGCTGGTCTGTGGAATTGCCTGTGAGGCATTGTCTTAATTGATGCAGGAAGGCCCAGGCCACAGTGGACAGTGCTATCTAGGCGGGTCCCGGGCTGTGTAAGACAGTTAGCTAAATGAACAGTCGATTTCCGTGGAAGGGAGAGTCAGTTTTCTTTAAGGATATAACTCCTGGCAGGTCAACCATGCCCCAGTGGATGGCTCCATACCCAGGAGGGCATGGGAAGCGCATATTTGAGTTGATGGGCTGTTTAAGAAAGACAAGAGGTTGGGGGTTAGAGGCATGAGGGTGGATCTGGGAGGAGTTGAGGGTGGTTAGGAATGAATATGATTAAAATATGTTGTATGATATTCCCAGAGAATTCATTTTAAAAGGCGGCAGGGTCTACCTAAGTGTGAGTGAGCCTGTAAGAAAGCACCCTCCTCCTTCGTTCCTCTGTACTGCCTTGGCTGTGAGAGAGTTTCGTGGTCAAAGGTGATGCTGCCTGGAGTTCCTGTCCTGACTTCCTCCAATGGTGGTCTGTGACCTGGAAACTGTGACCTGGAAGTATAAGCTGAAATGAACCCTTTCCTCCTCTAAGTGGCTTTGGTCCGATTTTTTTAAAGTGCAGAAACAGAAAACAAACGCTAGAATACACACACAAGCACACACACAGACTCACACACACACACACACTTACATACAATAAATAAATACAATTTTAAATGCGTGCTGAATTTTGAAGTCTTATTTTAAAAATGTAAGATGTATCTGTATGGACGGAGGACATGGCAGCCCCTGGGTGTGGCTGAGGAGAAGGTTTTTATTGTAGATATGAGGGAGAGAACAGCCAGAGGCATCTGGAAGGGTCCAGACTGAACCTGAATCTGGCATGAGAGGGGAGAGGGAGAGCAAAAGAGGAAAAGAGAGGGAAGAGAGCTAAGAGCCCAGAGTGCATGGGAACCAAGAGAGGGAGTGAGTAGCCAAATGGTTGAGTTAAGCAGCAATCAGGAGCTGGGATTGGGAGGTGGAGCCTGTCCCCCTGGGAGGGAGAGGTTCAGGGTGGGGGTGGGCTGAGAAGGGCTGGGAAGAGCTACCAGTACTGAGACTTGTCCTGGGTTTCTTTGGTACCTGACAGTCTCTTCAGTACATTTTATATGGATTGCATGTTGAATGGTAAACGTTTGAGATCCTGGGTTAGATAAACTGTATTTCTAAAATCTATTTCACATTTCTTTGTACTTTTTTCGACGTGACTTCATAGAGTTTAAAGCTAATTCTGTCGCTTGCCTTTTGTAGGGCCTGTCTTCTGTCCTTCCTCTTCAGAGACTTGCACCATGTATTACCAGAAATTTTACCCACCCCACTCCCCATGGTTTTGAGACCTCACTGGCCTGTGACTTCAAAACAAAATCCCATTCGATGATGCATTTACCTAGATGAAAATAACAAGTTAGATCCAAGTATGTTATGTTGTCAGGAAACACTTTGCCATAACTTCCTCTCTCCCATATACATATAACCCAGGTTTGTGGACTCATGTGTGAGCAATGGTACACCATTCTTGTGTCTTGACAATAGTTTGGAACTCAGATGCTCTTGAGGCTTTAAACTGCCTCCCTGCTACCTAGAGAAGAATCGAGTCAATGCCAGTGGCTGCATTAGTTTTCTGTTACTGTATAACAGATTAATGCAAGTTTAGTGACCTGAAATAACACCCACTTATTAGTTTATATTCTCTGTTAGAAATCCAGCCCCCATGGCCAGAGTCTCTGCTGGTGACTTCCGGCATTTGGTGTCACAGAGTGTCGTCAAGATGTTTGCAGTCTTACCTCATCTGACAGCTCCAGGTGGAGGGTCTACTTCTTTCTCGTCAGCATGATCCAGTTCCTTGGGGGTATAGGACTTAGGTTCCTGTTTCCTTGCTAGCTGTCAGTCACTGACCGGCCAGTCTCTGCTCTTAGGCGGTTTGCATTTTTTTTTTGCTCAGTGCCCCACCCCCATCTAACCAGCAAGCCTAAATATCTTCAGGTTCTCTTCCTACCACCAGCCAGAGAAAGCCCTCCACTTTTAAGGGCACCCGCCATTAAATCAGACCCATTCAAAAGAACCTCCTTTTGTGGTCAGCCATGACTACATAACATGTATGGGAATGACATCCCCTCCTAGTCATAGGTTCTTGGGACTGAGGCATGAAATGCTGGCTCGGGATACGGGACAGCACATTTTTAGCAGTCAGCCTGCCAGTGTCCTGGTCGTCTGATAATGTGAGGAATGAATGACCAGAGCAGCAGCAGTAGGGAGCAAGGTGCCAGAATCCTCCCAGCTGTGCAGCCTGGCTTGTGGGGAGGACAAAAGCGAGCAAGAGCTGAGTGCCTGTGAGGCGGTGACCCTTTCTGAGTCGAGAGTGCCAATGGCACAGAAAGGAGTCGGGTTTGTCATCTTCGTTAGGAGTCTGGTTTACCATCTTTGTTCCCAGCGCTTGGAGGAAGTGACAGCATTTCCGTCTTTCCTCGTAGGAAACCAATCGCTAAGTGCTTGAGGGACACTAAATGCCCTTTGTCCTCATGCTGGAGCTCTGGTACTTGGAGATGAAAATCCACTACCCCTCACTTCTTACTGGCCCCTGCTGCAGACTGGCCCCCACTGCCCACTGGGCCCTGCTGCCCGTTGCCTCCACTGCCCACTGCCTATTGTCCTTGCAGCTCACTGCCCCCATTGTCCACTGACACCTGCTGCCTACTGCCCCCCACTTCCCACGGGCTCCTGATGCTCACCCCTGCTGTCAACTGGCCTCCACTGTCCATTGCCCCCACTGCCCACTGACTCCTACTGTCCACTGCCCCCACTGCTCACTGTCCCCATTGTCTACTGGGTCCCACTGTCCACTAGTCCTCACTATGCACTGCCCTCACTGCCACTGCCCCTATTGCCCACTGACCCCCACTGTCTACTGCCCCTCACTGTCCACTGACCCCTGCTGCCCACTGGTCCCCCTGCCCACTGCTCCCCACTGCCCACTGACCCCTGATGCCCATTCCACGCCCTCCCCCCCCGCTGCCCAGTGATTTCTGCTACCTGACAACACTGGAATCAGTTTTGCTGGCTCCTGTGCGCCAAGGAGCGTTCTGCAGGTGCAGGCAGGAGCATCTCTCCCTGGACTGCATCCCTGCGCTGTGTGTTATGGCCAGCACAGCTTTCCCTCCTCTTGACTTCACTTTTGGACTTCTCTCTCCCCGTGTTTAAATACCTTGTTCAGCTTCCCTTGGTTCCTTGGGAACATTCCTTCAAGGTGCCAGTTTCTGAACCTTTCTCATTACGTTTGTCGTGCTGCGAGCTGCCTCTTCTCTTTATTACCGTTATTACTTATTTGTTGGGTTTCTCTTATATGCCTAAATGTTTAAAGATGATGATGTAAGACCCCATGTTGCCCAAATTGGCCTCAAGCTCACTTGGGAGTACTGGCATTACGGGCGTGTTCCTGCTACCCCACCTCACTCCCACTAATATGGTACTGGGGAATGAACCCAGGACATCGTGCAAGCTAGATAGGTACCCTACCAACTGAGTTACACTCTCAACCATGATTTACATTTAGTGTGTGTGTTTCCGTATGTGTTTCCATGTGTGTGTGCATATTCATGTGCATGGGGAGGCCCAAGTTCAATCCAACCTCAGGTATTGTTCCCCAGGAGTCACCCACATTTTTAAAAACTTACTAAATTTTACTTATGTGTGTATGTGCATGCATGCCGTGGTGCTCTTGCGGAAGCCAGAGAACGACTTGCAGGGGTTGCTTCTCTCCTTCTACCATGGAGGCCTCAGAAACCAAACTTGGGTCTGAAGGCTCAGCAGTGGGTTCCTTTCTTTACCCACGGAGTCATCCCTCGAGCTCCGAAGATTTATTTACTTTTATGCATATGAGTATCTTGCTTCATGCGTGTATGTGCACTACATGTGTGCCTTGTGCTTTTGGAAGCTAGAAGAGGACATTAGATCCTCTGGAACTGAAATTACGGAAGGCTTTGAGTCACCCTTGTGAGTTCTGGGAATCAAACTCGGGTCCTCTGCAAAAGAAGCAAGAGCTCTTAAACCCTGAGCCGTCTCTCCCATCCCTCACCCTGTTTTTGAAATAGGGTCTTCCCTGTAGTAATATGGGCGGCGGCAGGGTTGCGTCCCCAAACACCCCAGCCGCCTGTCCGGCCCGGCTAGCTTATGCCCCAAATAATTACACGGACACTGTATTCTTTTAAACACTGCTCTGGCCCATTTCTAATAATCTATGTAGCGCCCCTAGGTGCGCTTACCGGGAAGATTCTAGCCTAAGTCCATCCTGGGTCGGAGATGGGGCATGGTGTGCGTCTTCCCTGGAGCAGGTAGCATGGCGTCTCTCCTGTGTCTGCTCCGGAGAGGAGAGCTGTGGAGTCTGACCTCACTTCCTCTTCCTCCCAGCGTTCTGTTCTGTTTACTCCACCCATCTAAGGGTGGGTCTATCCAATGGGCCTAGCAGTTCCTTTATTGCTTAACCAAGGAAATCAACAGATTGATATATGACACTCCCCCATCACTTCCCCTTTTTCTGTTTAAACAAAAAAGAAAGGCTTTAACCTTAACATAGCAAAATTACATATAACAAAACAGTTATCAAGTAAAAGTTACATCAGAAACATTTATACATATAACAAAATTGACCTTAAATCTCTATAAATAAAGCAAAATCTATACTAATGCAAATTATTCATATCTATATCATATCCCCCTTTAAATGTAAAAGAACGTTTATAAACCATATTTGGGAACATGGGCGCAGTTTTTCTCTCCAAACTGCTTCCTGCTGAATGGGGGCGTCGTTAATTAGGTCTTTCATGGTATAACCTGTGTGCTAGTTTCATCTCAGTTGGCAGTTGAGCGAAGCAATTTTCTGAGGGCGTTCACAGGAACCTTTCGGGAGGTCGTGGTCTATCATACCAAATCGGAATAGAAGAAATCCATAGAGTCTCATCCTCTGTGAAAACAAAAGAAGACTCTCTCCAAAGCATCATATCCTTAGACCCAAATTCTGAAATCGTAATACCCTTATATCCATTCTGGTTTAGCTTGGCAGCCCATGTAATGAAATGTCTCTCTGTACTTAGCTCCTTCACAGTCAAAAATTTTAAAGAAAACACAATGTACATAATCCAGACTTTCTGTGAATTTTCCATCTTTACGCGGCTTATTTTTATTTATATCTATAACTATCTGTACTCTGTCTCTTTAAAGACTTTACTTTTACTTTTTTCTTTTTAAACCATTAACTTTATTCTCTATATTCCTTTTCTTCTCTCTCCCAAGCCTACGTACATTTATCCAACAGTGTGACTCGTTTAGTGGTCTGAATCTGTCCTATTGTGAATCTGCAATTTTTTACTATCCAGGAGCACTTTTGATTTAAACCTTTAAATCACTAGGCGCTTAAGAATCTAAGCTGTGACATTCCTAGGTTAACTTTTTGCTTTTTGAGCATATATCTTTGACCTGGAATAACCCTGTAGACCAGGCTGTCTTTGAACTCTCAGAGATCCGCCTGTCTCTGCCTCCCAGGCATTGGGATTAAAGGCGTGTGCTACCACACCTTGAACTCACAGAGATCTGTTCGTCTTTGCCTTCTAGGCACTGGGATTAAAGGCGTGTGCTACCACACCTTGAAGTCAGAGGTTTACTTTAAGAATTTTAACTTTTAGTCTGACTATATTTTTAACACACAGTAAACCATTTAGAAATTTTCTGTCTTTGAATCTCTCTTTACTGTATATCTCTCTTTTTTTTTCTGACTACATGAGTCCTTAATTTAGCAAGCAATATCAGTAGGACTAAAGGCGTGGCTTTGCCAGCTAGATCCAGTCCATTCCTTAGCTTTCCAGCCTCATGGCGGATATACAGGCTGCAGCCATGTTTATAGCATTTCAAGGTCCCTGCCAGCCAGCGAGCTACAACAGACAACACTCAAGTCCTCTCTCTGTAGCCGGCCCTCCTGTCTCAAACAGTCAGAGTTTGCCCTGGCAGGACAGCCCAGAAAGCCGGCATTTTTAAATGGCGCAGCTTTTTTCCTGCTACGGCTGAAAACCGAAAAGCATGCGTTCAGCTTTTCGTCAACACCGTTTAAGTGTTTCGTGGCAGGACCTCTTAATGAGCTGTAGGGTTTTGCAGCTGAAGCTGAGTCAGGAAGCCTCTTGGGGCTACCAGGTAGGAGCGGCACTCAGCACTTTAATTCTGAGACTGAGCGTGCAGCACAGAAATTCTTTTCATCCAAGTAACATCCAAATCTGACAGGCAGAGCACTGTGCAGTCTAAAAACACGTCTCTGTATGGCGGCAGGAATCCGCCATGCTCTTCCGCCTGCCTAAGCCTGATTCTGCCTTCTGCCCAGGAGCAGGCGGGGAGCTCTGAGTCATTGTCAAGGTCTCAGAGCACTCTCCTTCCGATCCCAAGCGGGAACACAAACATAAAGCCAGATTTTGCACTGGCGGCACAGCCCCGGGAAGCCACACTTTAAAATAACGCAGCTTTTTTTCTGCTGCTGTTGCTGAATCAGGAAATCTCTCTACAGCACGCCACCAACAAACAGCAAAAATCTGTGTTAAATGCTCTCTCCCTTATTTTTAAGCCTTCTCAGGTTTTGTAAGTGGGTTTAGTTAGCCACACGTCTGGGCGTCATTTGTAGTAATATGGGCGGCGGCAGGGTTGCGTCCCCAAACACCCCAGCCGCCTGTCCGGCCCGGCTAGCTTATGCCCCAAATAATTACACGGACACTGTATTCTTTTAAACACTGCTCTGGCCCATTTCTAATAATCTATGTAGCGCCCCTAGGTGCGCTTACCGGGAAGATTCTAGCCTAAGTCCATCCTGGGTCGGAGATGGGGCATGGTGTGCGTCTTCCCTGGAGCAGGTAGCATGGCGTCTCTCCTGTGTCTGCTCCGGAGAGGAGAGCTGTGGAGTCTGACCTCACTTCCTCTTCCTCCCAGCGTTCTGTTCTGTTTACTCCACCCATCTAAGGGTGGGTCTATCCAATGGGCCTAGCAGTTCCTTTATTGCTTAACCAAGGAAATCAACAGATTGATATATGACACTCCCCCATCACTTCCCCTTTTACCTGGAACTGGTTAATGCACTTTGACTGGCAGGTGATTCCAGAGATCTCCCTCCCTCCCTCCCTCCCTCCCTCCCTCCCTCCCTCCCTCCCTCCCTCCCTCTCTCCTCAGTGCTGGCATCACAAGTGCACATCCGGCTTTTTTACATGGGTTCTGGGGCAGGGGTGTCAAACTCAGGTCCTTATGTTGTTTGCCAACTGAGCTTTCTCCTTAGGTGTCCGCAAGTTATATTTAACTTAAATTTTTGTTAAGAATTCATACATGAGAGGCTATATTTACATAATTTCTATCCTTCCCTCTTTACATTCCAACTTTTCCTATGTTTCTTTAAGTCCCTCTCAAATTCAAGACCTGTTCTATAATGATACTGTTACACATATATCCATATACATACACACAGGCAGATAGATACCACCTGGGTATTGAGTCCATCTATGCCAGTGTGTGTCTGACCAACTGGACCTAGATAGCCTATCAGAGACCAAGTCCCTGAAGAAAACTGATTTTCCCTGCAGCACCATTGGTTGCTCATAACTACCCATCTGGGACAAGGCCTTGTGGAATTTCCCCTACCCACATAGGCATGCCAACTCATTACGTAGGTCTTGTTTAGGCAACCATATTGTTGAGCTGTCATGGGCAGAGCATCCCTATTATGTCTAGAAGACACTATGTAGCAAAAGACATCTTGGTCCTCTGGCCCTTAGAATCTTTCTGCTTCCTCTTCCTAAGGTGGAGGGGTTGCAATATAGCTGTATCAGTTGGGGCTGGGCACTCCACAGGCATTTATTCTCTACACTTTGACCAGTTGTAGATCTTTATTATAGTTTCTGTCTGTTGTGAAAGGGTTGTTTTTTTAATTCCTAAAAATTATTTTATTATTTTATGTGTCTGAGTGTTTTGCCCGTGTGCATATAAGTGCACCATGAGTGTGCCCGGCACTTATTGAGGTCAGAGGAAGGTGACAGATACTCTGGAACCGGACTGGTTTTGAGCCTCCAGGCGGGTGCTGGGAACTGAACCCTGGTCCTCTTCATGAAGAGCAAATGCCCTTACTCGTGAGTCAACTCTCCGAAGAAGTTCCCTAAGGAGAGGTGAGAGCTGCACTTTTCTCGGAGGGCTGGTGACCCCGTTTAACTCACATTTAACTTCTTTTCCTTTTCCTGAGATGGGGTCTTTCTATGCAGCTGTGGCAGGTCAAGAACTCACTCTGTAGAACAGTGATCCTTACCCTTCCTGATGCTGGGCCCTTTAATACACTCCCTCATCTTGTGGTAGCCCCCAACCATAAAATGATTTTATTGCTACTTCGTACCTGTAGTTCTCCTACCGTTCTGAGTTGTAATGTAAATATCTAACATGTGACCCCCAAGGTCAAGACCCACAGGTTGAGACCTGCTGACACAGACCCAGCTGGGCTTGTAATAACAGAGATCCACCTGCCTTTGTCTCCCAAATGCTGGGGTTAAAGGCAGAGGCCACCACACACAGCTCCTCATATTTAGCTCTAACAAATGTTTAAAGAAAGCATGGCTATCCATTGGGAGAATCTGTAGCTCTTCCCTATATAGGTGTTAGCAGGAAGGAAGGGAGAAGGCTTAGCACTGTGGAAAGGCACCTGCCTCACATGCTGGTTCAAACCCAACCCTGCTCTAAAAAAAAAGAAAGAAAGAAAGAAAGAAAGAAAGAAAGAAAGAAAGAAAGAAAGAAAGAAAGAAAGAAAGAAGTTTCTAGTTGCTGGTGAGCTCTGATCTGACTCAGCATAAAGCCAACTCCCCACCCCCACCCCTTTTCTGACTGTTCCCAAAGGCATTTTTATTACAGTTCCCAGCTTTTTGCTGGGCATGATGGCAGAGACCTTTAATCCCAGCACTTGGGGGACAGAGGCAGGGGGAATCTCTGTTCAAGGTTAGCCTAGTCTATCTACATAGTGAATTCAAGGTCAGCCAGGGCTATATAGTAAGATCCTGTCTCAAAACAAAACAAAACAAACAAAAACCTTCAATAACAAAAACCTAAGTCTGAACCCCCCCCCCACCTCCCGCCCCTGGGTCCTACATCGCATTTAGGTTGTAGGCTACACATGGTATTGAAACTACTTAGGCTGTACGGACCCTAACCCACCCTTCTCTGTCCTTGCCACTCAGGAAGTGTGCGCCTTCACGTCATCTCCCACAGCACCCCAGGTGTGTTCTCTATAGTGCAGAGGCTGCCTCTTCCATATGAAGAGCTGACTGCCTCCTTTACACCCCGAATTCCTGTCCTGAGAAACCTTTACCTGTACAGACACCTGCTGTCTCCCTAAGGCCTTGGTGTCCAGTTATGTGATGTTGCCAGGGGATATTTTATGGAGGAAAGAGGTCAGGGTCTATCCGGCTTTCCCCAGCACTTGGTATCCTACCTTGCACACAGTGGGCCTTCAATGACTACTTGTGGTCTGATGTGTAGTAAGGGTTCAAGCAAGTCTGAAGCAAAGCTTGTCATGAGTTCCCATCCCAGTGCTTCAGGCAGGAAATATCTTCCAACATGGTCATTTCTTGTCCTTATTGAGTTCCACACGTTTTCTGAGTTTTTTCCATCTTCTCAAGCCGTGATTTATTCGGTGTGCCATGTGTCCATTATCCCGTCAGCTAACTGGCTGATGTTTGCTATTTGCTTCTATGATTTTTTTTGTTTGTTTTTTTGAGACAGGATTTCTCTGTAGCTTTGGAGCCTGTCCTGGAACTAGCTCTTGTAGACTAGGCTGGCCTCGAACTCACAGAGATCCGCCTGCCTCTGCCTCCCGTGTGTACCACCACCGCCTGGCATTTGCCTCTAGGTTTTATGTTGTTTGACTGAAGATACAACGCAGTGATAGAGGTCTTAGCAAGCGTGAGGTCCCAGGCTTCATTCCTAGCACCAAAAGAGAAGAAAGTAAAAAGGCTACTTAAGTTTCTGTAACTTTACATAGATTGATGGAGTATTATCTTTGTCCTGAACAGTTTATACATACTCCTAACTAGAGAGTGGCTATCTATATTAGAGAATCACTAAAGCTGGATATAACAGATAGTTAATAAGCCAGGACTAGAGATGGCCTCAGAAATATGGTCATTATTATGATCGTAGTTATATATTGAGCTATTCAGCTGATCTAGGCTGACAAGAATCTTACTTCTCTTTTCTTTATTGTGCGGGACTATGCCTGTCACATGGTCCTGTTGAAGGACTTTTGGTGCCTCTTTGAGAGCATTC
This sequence comes from Microtus pennsylvanicus, assembly GCF_037038515.1. Lineage (NCBI taxonomy): Eukaryota > Metazoa > Chordata > Mammalia > Rodentia > Cricetidae > Microtus > Microtus pennsylvanicus. Next base: position 66,626,345 of record NC_134589.1, read on the forward strand.
TTTTGCTCAGTGATTGAGCCCTCGCCTAGCTCGTGAGAGGCCCTAAGTTCAATTCCCAGAACTGCACATACACAGCGAAGTTCATTTTATTGGTTCTGCTATCTTTAGGGCTCAAACAGTTCCACACGGTGCCTTTAACGAACCTTTTTCTCAGTGTTGTTCTGAGCCAGAAGCTTAATTAGATGCTTGCATAGTGATAATAGTTAATATTTTCTTGCTGGTACTTAGCTTGAGCCTGTGAGTTCTCGCGGTGAGTTCCCACAGCAGTTCTCAAGGTAGACATTATTAGTCCTATTAAATGAAAACGTAGGTTTGGAAAGAGCTTTGATCTGAGCCGCATTGCTAATTATGCGCCTGAGTCTGGATTGAACTCCAGATTCTGATTCCATACACCATCTCCTTTCTAAATGCGGAAATATTGCTGCTATCAAGTTTTGGAAAGCAGTTTAAAAAATATAAATAGCACACTTGTCAGAAAATCCATTTGCTTTGAGTTGTGGATGTGCATGCATGCATGTGCAGTGTCTGGATGTGTATGGATGCAGAGGACAGAGATTGACATTACATATCTTTCATCATTCTCCATTCTGCTTAGAGACAGGGTCTCTCATTAAACCTGGGACTTGCTGACTGGGCTAGTCAGGGATTCTTTCTGTCTCTGCCTCCCAGTGCAGGGTTGACAGGCTTTTTCCACGGGGCTGGGGATGGAGCTCAGTTCCTGTGCTTGCACAGCAAGTCCTTTCCCCCATGAAGCCATCTCCCCAACCCCAGCTTCGAGCTCTTCAAAAGAAGATTTGTTCAGTTTAGTAAGATTGCAGAATCAGGCCCACGTGGCAGCTATGTGAGCTCAGAAGCGATTAGGAGCTGGTTTGGCCAACGTGTTGCTTCCTGCTGTCCTTGGTGTTTCCACTTGCGGTGGATTAGGAAGTGCGCAAGACAGCTCCTTTTGTACTTCAACAGCTGGGCTGCTCATCAGTATCTTCAGAGGCAGGCAGGCCACCGTGCGAGTGAAGAACGGTCCTGTCTGTTTTCGGTCCTTGTCCTTCTTTGGGAACAAGATTGTATTTGGGAACAGTCTTAAAGACAGTGAAGACACATCCTGTCTCTGATTCCAGAAAATTTAGTTTTTGGTATTATTAGAATTACAACCTGCATTTTGACATGATGAAATTAATTGATTTTTATTTTTCAAGAAGAAGAAGAACAAAATTTAACCTCCCTCCCCCAACAGGGCCTCACTGTGTAGCCCTAGCTATACAGCCTCACTATACAGACTGGTTGGACTTGATCTCACATAGATTTGTTGGAATTAAAGATGTACGTCATCGTGCCTGGCCTAAAACTTAACTTTATTTAAAAAAATCTGAATCATAAGGTATAATTTGTAGTTTTGTTTTCAATCATGAAGGCTAAATTAAATATGTAAAGAGACTGCTACTAATATTGAGCAAACTATCATGCATATATACTGTTAAAACAATAGTATTATCTAAGCTAAGTCCATGCATTTACTCTCAGCACATGAGAAGCAGAGGCAGGGGAATTGCTGCAAGTTCAAGGTCACCCTAGTCTACAAAGTGAGTGCCAGGCCAGTCAAGTCTATGCATAGTGAGACTTTGTCTCAAGAAACCATACAACAACAACAACAACAACAACGTCATCATCTAATTAATCAGAATGGTGTCCCTAGCAACTAAAACTAAATGCTGTTCAATAACAGACTTTTATTATTTATTTTTTATTTACTCTTTTATTTTTTCAAGACAGGGTTTCTTTGTGTAGCCCTGATTGTCCTGGAACTTGTTCTGTAAGCTAGGCTGGCCTTGAACTCACTGAGATCTGCCTGCCTCTTCCTCCCTAAAACTGGGATTAATTTGTGTGCCACCATCACCTGGCCTCACACTTTTATGAAAGTATGAAATAATCTGTAACCATTCCCATAAGGATTGTTACCTTTTATAGATAAGTAGTAGAAAATATTGTTTAAGGTGACCACATTTGCATGGCAAGAGCAATGTAAGCACATGTATGATACTTGGGAAGTTTTGGGGGTTTTTTTTGCCTTAGGGAAGTTTCTTGAAACAATGTGTTTTAAAGTATTTTATCAAAATTTCTTTACTCGCCGGGCCGTGGTGGCGCACGCCTTTAATCCCAGCACTTGGGAGGCAGAGGCAGGCGGATCTCTGTGAGTTCGAGACTAGCCTGGTCTACAAGAGCTAGTTCCAGGACAGGCTCCAAAACCACAGAGAAACCCTGTCTCGAAAAACCAAAAAAAAAAAAAACCAAAAAAAAACCAAAATTTCTTTACTCTATCACATTATTCTTACTCAGTGAAAATAGGATACAAGGTTGTCACTGGCCAAAAATTGTATCAAATGTCAATTAAATGGTTACTGAACATAGAAGAACTGGGAAGCCCAGATGATGTAAGTTAAGACCTAATGGTTGGTTGACAGGCAGAAAATGGAAAATAAAAATGGTTGTTTTTGTTGTTTTAAATTTGCTCTTATCTTGGGGATGCTTAATTTTTTCATTTTCTCTAGGTGCTTGGGATGCATCAGTTGATTAGAACAGCCATCCCCAACCTCAAAGGTCTGCATATGTAGCTCGGGGTAGCATCCACCAAGCAAGAGCAGGTCCCTGGGTTCTGACCACACCACTGCAGAAATTAAAACCAGCCAACCCAAATACCCAGCTTCTACTCAAGAAAAATAGCCACACAAAAACAAAAGTATGAAATAAATTGTGAAGCTTGTTCCCGGGAGAAGATAACAGGGGCAAGATGGGGAGGATTGAGCCTGTAGCAATTTAAAGTAGTATGTTTAGATTAAGTGTCATTGCTAAGGGAGATCTGAGTGGAGTTGTGGAGTGAAGGTAGACATTCAAGAATGTCCCAGTCCCTGAGTAGCAGTCTGGAATATGCAAGCAGCAGTTGGAGATGAATTCTGAGACCTACAATGAAAAACCAAATCCCAGGGACTTTGTTAGCTACTGTGAGATCTTATCTTCTACAGTAACTGGAACTCTGGTGGATTTTGATCAGGTGAGACATGAGCTGACTCTCCTCGAGGGAGGATATTCTCCCTGTTGTTTTGACAACAAACTGGGTTGATGGTGGCCAGGGGGGCCACTTAAGAAGGCCGCTGAAGTATGACTGGGGCCACGGATGACACAAACAATGTAGGTGAAAAGTTGTCTGATTTTGGTTTATTTAGAACGTTGAACCATACCAACTTCTCTTATTGACAGAATGGATATAAAAATGAGAATGAGAGGAACCAAGCGGTACTCCCGTTTTGAGAATGAACGGCTAGAAAATCCCTATCCATCGTGATGGGCAGCTGGCTCCATCTCTGAGAATGTCTCGCTAGATTTCAAGTGAAAGACGTTCCACTCTTTTCTTGCTTCTGGGTACATGAAGTGTACAACTAATGTAGTCATAAAGCAGAATGTGGGGGCTGAGGCAGGAGGACTCCTGTGAATTCCAGTCAGCCAGGATTCTACCCCAAAAGACCTTAGGCATGTGTTACACACACTTGTAATCTCAGCATTTGGGAGGAGGCTGCAGGAGGATCACGAGATCCAGGCCAGTCTTAACTACATAGAGAGTCTGACGCCATTCGGGGGCCACAAAGAGACCCTGTCTCAAACAACAAAACCAAACCAAAAAATGATTCCACAAGAAGTCACTAGACACTTTTCACATATTTCAAATGATAGGTACATAGATGTTCTTGTCTCTATGCCCGCCAGTGAGTCAGTGATTCTGATTCCTTAAAAGTAACGTGACCGAGGGTTTGAGGCAAAGAATTCTCAACTGCTACCAGCTGAGAGACACCTGGTGCTGGCCAGCTCTGCCCCGCAGCGCCCCTGCTTGCCCAGCAGCGCCCCCGCTTGCCAGGCGCTTCCATTTGCCGCATCTAGACGGGAATGGGCTGTGGCCCGCGGCCGGGTTCTCCATCTTCCCCACCGCCCACCCAGCGGGTCACTCTGTGCGCGCGCCTGGCATCCCCTGGGGGCTCACCGCCCCCTCACTGGGCGGGGCCTCGCAGCATCCAGCCCGCCTACTGGGGGGTCAGGGCGGGTCCTTGCGGTGGGGGCGTGGCCGCGCAGCCGTACACACCGTCTGTGGCTCCGCCTCTGCGCGCGCGAGCCTGGGCGGGAGGGCGGAGCCCGAAGCGGGGAGCGCAGCTGCGGGTGTGTGGAGACCCTAGGAGCGGCGGAGCCGGGCGCTCGGAGCCGCGCGGCCGGAGCTGGCGACCGAGACAAAGGCGACGGTGAGTGTGGAGAGGGCCCCGCGGTGGCCCCGCGGCCAGAGGCGCCAAGTACAGAGCCGCCGTCCGGAAGGCTGAGAGCGAGGGCGGCCCGGGCCTCCCCGCGCTGCGGATCGGGGCTGCGGGTTGGGGCTGCGGCTGCGGCGGCTCCATTTTTCAGGTCTGGGTGAGGTCCTCACGCGAGGACCGGTGTGTGGTGCTCTTCATTCTCTGGGAGGCCGGCTTCCACCGTAGCCTGTACCCTTCCGACGAGGGAGGCTCTGCGGACGGACCCCTCCCCCAGCCCGCTGCCCCGCTAGTCTAGACCGGCTCGGAGCGGCCGGGCTCCCGGACCCCGACTCCCGCCCGGCCTGCCGGGGACCCCGGGAGAGGAAGCCGGGCCGCCGCCTCGCAGTCGCCGCCGCGACTCTTACAGGTTGTTGCACCGGGAGCTGGCAGCCGTGGTGGTGGTGGTGAGCATTACTAACGGGTGTGGTAGGTAGCGGCTCGCTGACGTCGCGTTCCGAGCTGTGGAGCAGCCCCTGGCCGGCTGATTTCACGTAACCCCGGGAATTCCTCTTCAGCAGCAGTGATTGCTGCTGATAACCTTTCGCGGAGGAGTTTGGTGGTGATGCGCGGAGCTCAGAATTGAAACGTTCTGGCCCTGGGAGTGAGGCTCAGTGGCAGAGAACTTGCCTCGCACGCCGGAGGCCCCCAGTGGTTCAATGCTCGGTACCCCTGCCCGCCACAAAGAAAAAAGAAAAATGTAAATGCTTTATTAAAGGACCTAGCGTATAATACGTGCTCAATAAAATACTGGTGCAATGAATGAATCTCGAGTCACCAGGCAGAGCAGCTGATCCTACTGGTAAGATTAGGCACACAACTCTTGACTCAGGTGAAAGATGTTGGTGGCTGCCGCTCCACGGACACTATTGGTAACTTTTTCAATCATTATCACCATCTTTGTAGACAGTGCGCTTGAGATGTGGGGTTTTGAGAGAAGTTGGTTTACAATTTTCTGTTGCTTGACAGGCCTTATTATATCTCATCTTCTTTCAAAGTGAGAAACACCTTCTGTAAAGGTGTTGGGGTGTGTTTTGAGGCCTAGCTTTCTATTTCGTAGAAGTAATTCTGCGTGTGTGCTTTTGAGGGTCTTGAGAATCTGTACGAGCCAGAGAGAGCTCTGACCTTTAGGGGAGGGACCTAATGTCTTCCTGGTGGGTAAACATCGCCGAACACCTATGAAGCGCAGAGACTGCTGTTGGATGCTCTTTGTGGAAGGGACAGAGCCCAAAGCCATTTCTCTCTTAAGCTTGAGCATGGAGTTCATTCTGTGGTGTCCATGTAGCAAATGAGGACTGCCTCAAACCTCGGCCCCACTTCATTTAGTAAAGATGGCTGGTGAACTTCAGGAAGTGTTAGTTCACAGCAGTCTACTTGAAAGTTAATAAGTGACTCTTTAAGGCTAAGATTATTAGGTTATAGTTTTATTTGTCCGCTTAATAAAAATCCGTGTAGATTTTAAAGTGACAGGAAGAGTGGTTTCAACAAGATGGTGTTTTTTTTTTCCTCCTCTGAACTAGATTTGGATGCAGTGTTTTTATTGATAGTGTGATTTCAGATGTGTTTCAGTAAGAATCTTTGTCATAACATTTTCTTTAATTAAGAAGAAAAAACAAAACAAAACAACCCTGGGTGGTGGTGGTGTCACATGCCCAGCACTCAGGAGGCAAAGTGGGTCTGTGTGATTTCCAGGCCAGCCTGAGCTACAAAAGGAAAAAAAAAAATCCCCATCCAGTGGTTAAACAAGCACTTACTGATCTCCTAGAGAACTGGAATTAAGTTCCCAACACCCACACCGGATGGCTCACAACTGTCTGGAACGTCATCTCCAGGGAATATGACGCCCTCTTCTGCTCTGTATGGAGCACTTGAACATAGGTGACATATAGACACGATTCCAACACAGTAATTTAAAAAAAAATCTTCAAAGATGGGCAGGGAATGTGGGTTAGTTGATATGAAACCTCATTCAGTCACCAGCACTGCAAACTGGTGTGATAGTTTGAGCCTTAATGCCAGCACCTGTGAGGCTGGACGAAGGATCATGAGTTCAAGGCCCTCTTTGGCCTGTTTGGCAAACTTGAGGCCAGCTTGAGGTATAATCGACTAAAACAAACAAAAGCAAAAAAAACCCCCAAGTGCTTGAAGATACATTGGTAGCTTTATTTTCTTTTGGATGTTTTAGTCACCTTATTTTAGTTCATTTCTTTTCAACAGCACTGGTGTTGTGGCTTACACTTGCCTAGCATGCATGTAATACGCTCTGGGTTCCATCTTCAGTACCACAAAAGAAGGGGTTTGGCTCCGTTAGCCTGTTAAAAAGACTATACTATTGACCAGGTAGTGTTGACAGAAGAAGGATTCTTAGTAATAATATGTCGTGCTGTTTGGACTTCCCTGCCAGTATGACAGCTTGGAATGATAAAACTGCTTTTTAAAATGAGGGTGTGGGCTCGGCATCGTGGTGTGCACCTTTAATCGTAGCATTTGGGAGGTAAGAGGTAGGTGGATCTCTGGAAGTTTAAGGCCGGCCTGGTTTATATAGCCAGTTCCTGGCCAGACAGAGCCAGAGAACAGAGCCTGGGGACAACAACAAAGGATGTGGGCTGAGGATATGACTTAGTTGCCAGTGTGTTTAACATGCATGAGGCCTTGAGCTTGAGCCCCAGCACGGCGTAAATTGGGGCACATTCCTGCAGTCCTAGCACTGAGGAGGTGGAGGTAGAGGCGGGAGGATCAGAAGTTGTTAAAGGTTGTCCTTGGCTGCGTATCAAGTTCCAGACCAGCCTAAGCTACAGGAGACCCTATTTCGAGATAAAACCTACCAACAAAATAGCCCCCTCAAAAAAACAAAACAAAACAAACAAACAAAAACCAACCAACCCCCTCCGAAAACCAACCCAGATGGCGAAGACTATGCAGCCCAGTTGGTGGAGTTTTCCTAGCACGCATGAAGCCCTGGCTTGGATCCCTCAGTTCTGTGTAGAAGAAGGGACAGTGGTGCATGGTGCACTGCCGCATCGCCATGAAGAAAGAGGTAGAGAGTAGTGTTGCCTTCCTTATGAACGAAGTTTCTGTTGTTGTTGTTTTTGGGTGAGATTGAACCAAAGCCTCATGTGTTCCACCTCAGTTGCAGCCCTAACTCGTTTTCATTTTGTTTTTATATTTTCATGTAGAGTTTAAAAGCAGTGAAATTTTGTGCCACATTATGACTTTCTGGTAAAAAGATTTGAATTTTTATGGCTGTTCCTAGTAACAATAAGTGAATATACATTTGATTAGAACGTTCCGATTTTAGGTATGTAGTGATTCAGTTTCCAGTGGGGGCTTTTTTTTTGTAGCAATAATACAAGTAGCCCCACATATTATTGGTAGAATTATGATAGTTTTTTTTCTCTCTCTAAAGATTTAAACAAATTTATTCATGTATTTTGTGTATATGAGTGCTGTATTTGTATATACCCCTGCATGCCAGAAGCATTGGATTCATTATAGATGTTTGTGAGCCACCATGTGGTTGCTGGGAATTGGACTCAGGTCCCCTGGAAGAGCAGCTGATGCTCTTAGATGCTGAACCATCTCTCCAGCACCTTTCTTTCTCTTTTAAAAATTCTTTTTAGATTTTATTTTAGGTATAAGAATGCTTTGCCTGCATGTATGTATATATACTATACTTGTGCCTGGTGCCCATGAAGGTCAGAGGGGGTGTCGTTCCCTGGAAGTGGAGTTTTGGATGGTTGTAAGCCAAGCCATCAAATAAGTGCTGGGAATTAAACTAGAGTCTCTGCAAGAGCAACCTAGTGTTCTAAACAGTTGAGCCATCTCCCCAGTCCTTAGTTTCTCTTTTAAAAACAAACAGTTAAGTAATAAAAATTAAGATTTCTGTTTTTATTTATTTTTAATTTTTTTTAAATTTTATTTTTTGAGACAGGGTTGTCTGTGTAGCCCCAGCTGTTATGAGAACTTGTTCTGTAGACCAGGTTGACTTCAAACTCAGAGATCCCCCTGCTTCTGCCTCCTGAGTGCTGGGGCTACAGAGGGGTGCGCCACCACTGCCCGGTCTCTGTTTTTATTTTTAATTATGTGTATTTATGTGTCTGGGTGTGAGTATGTGCACATCAGTGAAAGTAAGTGCTGGCAGAGGCCAGGGGAGGGGATGGAATCCCCAGGTAGTTGTGAGTCACCAGATGTGGGTACTAGGGATCAAACTTGGTTCCTCTGCAAAAGCAATATGTGTTCTTAACTGCTGAGCCATCTCTCCAGCCCTGTCAGTTCTTTGTTATATTTCTTGTAGGAAGAGTTATATGGGGGTATACACTATATAGTTTCAGTCTGCAGAATGCTGTAGTGTCTGGGCTTTCATAAAGTATACTCTATCATAGTCATATGGTGAGGGAATCACCTAATGATACATTTTGCAGAATGTCTCCATCATTGAATGATGTTTGACTCCGTCAGAAGTTCAAATTAATGTTCTGCAAAGTCTCTCTCCCTCATTACAAGATAATGAAGATTTAATACGGCTTTTACAGTTAGCTTTTGAAGTTAGTCAGCCCTTGTGACTTACCAGTGCCTGAAATATTTTATCATTGTGTAGACTGTGCAAACATTCAAATAGGACTTTCCAAGTTTAGACATTGGCTGTTAGCTTTTTATGGCTATTCTTAGGAGTAACAAAGGAAGTTGTGAGTACCTGAAAACAGAACTTTCTGACTTATGACTTACTGGCTGTTCACTCTTTCATTGTGGTTGTTCTTAGGACCAATAGAATAAGTATAAGTAACCCCTAAAGTTTTAGTGCTAGAGAGTTGTGATAGTTTTAGAAGCGTTATTTCTTGTAGGAAGTTATTAGATAACATACCATGACTACCCTATATTGTAAGAAACATTAAGGTAAGTGATTACTGAGCCAGTAAAGAGCATTGAACAGACTGTGGTGATATCTGATATAAAATGCTTCTTGCTCAGGATGGGCAGTGGTGGCACATGCCTTTAATCCCCGTGCTTGGGAGGCAGAGGCAGGCAGATCTCTGTGAGTTTGAGGCCAGCTTGGTCTACAAGAGCTAGTTCAGGACAGGCTCCAAAGCTACAGCAAAACCCTGTCTCAAAAAAAAAAAATACTTCTTGCTCAAGGGTTGATCCACAAGAGTATGGTCTACATTAGTTCCTCATGGCCGATGGAAGGAGGACTCTTATTTGGTTATTTAATAATCCCACAGAGATCTGAAACCAGTGGTTGTTACTCAAGAGATTTCTTCTAGATGCTTTTGAGCCTAAGGCTCCTTCCTGTCTGAGAGTTCCAGATGGACAGTCATCTGGGCTGGTGGATCACTGTGGCTTGAACAGCAGCTTGTATGTGTGCGTGTGTGGGTTGTCTTTGTGACTTACGCTATTTGCATTTCTTCTGTAAATGTGAGCAGTGTTCAGAAAGAGAAGGTGAGGGTCATGAGGTCAGAGGATGAACTGTTCTGTTTGAACGTGTCTGTGTACTTGTATGCATGTGTGTGCATGCGTGCGAACAGAGGTAAGAGGGAGGAAAGGGTGGAGGTGGAAAAGGTAGAATAAACAGGAGGTAGAATTCCTTGGCAGAAAGTACTTATTAAATATAGATGTGTCTGGTTCTAGGGAGGTAGTTCAGCAGCACTGACTGCTCTTCCAGAGGACTCTGGTTTGATTCCCAGCACCCACACAGCAGCTACCAACTGTCTGTAGCTCCAGTTCCAGAGGATCAGATGCCCCTCTCTCTTCTGGTCTCTGAAGGCAGTGCACACACATGGCACACAAGCATACATGAAGGCAAAATGCTCATACATGTAAAAATAATAACAAGTAACTTTGAAACAATTAATAAATAAAAATAAAGTAATTAAATATAGATGCGACTGATGAAGAGTAACTTGATGGGTAGGGAATTTATGTTTTTCAGATGAAAAGTTCACAGCGCGATTGCTGGATATAGCTCCCAGTACACTGAAAACGGCTAAGATGCTGAATAAAAATTAAATTGTTAGAAATGTTTGTATATACACATTTTTTTAAAAAAAATAATAGCTTCAGATTTATTGACACAATATTGAAACATGGTAAACAACTTTGCTAAGAATATAAGGATTCATAATTTTTGGTATATTAAAAAAATACTGTTTTCAAAGTACTACCCTATCTGAGTTTTTCTTTGGATCTCAGGATGATCTTATTTGTAACTGTTAGAATATTTGAAATGTTGAAATGTTAGTGGAGAGTTTTCCCCTTTTTTCTTTTCCCTCCCTCCCTCCCTCCTTCCCTGCCTTAATTGGTTCTTTGAGAATTCTGCACGATTGAGTTTTGACATATTCACTCCTTTCCTCCCTTTCCATGCCCACTCCCCTTCCCAAACAACCCAACTTTTTTCCCTCCCCACCAAGTCTAATTTGGTTTGCCTCTATAGTCATGGGTGTATGACCTGTTGATTGGTGGCTAGTGACAACGCTTAGGGGAAATTGATTCCCCTCTCTTAGAAGCTGCTAGGAGTGGGACTTCACGTTCACCTCCCCTCCCCATGCTGGGATTTTGTGCTAGCTTGAGCTTGCACTGGGCTTAATGAGTGCGGTGACAGCTACTGTGAGTTCGTGTGAGCTGCTTGCCTGTGTCTGACGACACTGTTTCCTTGTGCTCACTTACCACCTCAGGCTCTTAGTCTTTCTACTTGTTCCTCTGAAGTGATCCCTGAGCCTTGGGAGCAGATGTCTTTTAGGGCTGAACATTGTGTAGTCTCTTATTCTCTGCACCTGGGTCACTTGTGGGTCTCTGTGTTAATCACCATCTACTGCAGATAGAAGCTTCTCTGATGAGGGATGAGAGATGCATTAATGTATAGGCGTAACAATATGTTATCAGGAGTTCGTTTAATACTTTGTTCATTTAGCAGAATAATAGTGGTGGGTTCTCCCCCAGTGCCTGTGAGCAGCCACAATTTCTTAACCCACAGTAGTGGTGCCAGGTACGGGTTTCATCTTATGAAGCAGGACTTAAATCCAGTTAGAAAGTGGTTTATTACTCCTATAATGTCCTTGCCAGACTTGTTATTGTTGTTTGAAAGGCTCACAGCTGGTAAGATTGATGACTACTTTTCTGTTCCAGTAGCATTCATAGTACCTTCTGGAATTATGAAAGCTAACTAGTAGTGATGAAATGTCC